>NC_083765.1:55199625-55521125 GCF_963514075.1 Conger conger
TTGGCTAGGATGCATTAAGATATTTTCTATTTAAAGGGGCTACAGACAGGATTAATTTCCAAACATTTCCCACAGGGTTCAGAAATGAAGGAGTGGAGGGGGTCTGTGTATGACTGAAAGGAGAAATGGTCTGTGTGTATGATTGAAATCAATAAGAAAGATGACATTGCAGCAGGCAAGAAAGAGCAGTCAAAATAGCATTGCGAAAAACCATTCTATTTCAGTCACTTATTCCTCTGTCAGAGAAGAAATAATAGAAAAGTCACATATCTCTATGTGCCATACAGCAGCTCTAATTGGCTAAGAGAACACTGAATAAGGCAAGCTCAATACAGTCTGTTTTGTGTGGGTGTAAAACCTTGAAATGGGATTCAGTTCAACAGAAGCACTGTGTAGTGATGGCTGGAGACAACAAAGTCCGCTTCATGTTATACTGAAATTATATCTAATGCTGCACTGATTAATAATGCATTCCTGTTGTGGGAGACAGGGCAGACCCTTCTTCTCTACTGACTTGGATAGTATTACTTCAGCTGTCAGATATTAAGGCTCCACCGCCATTGGTGAATAACACTGTTTCTAGGCTGACATTCTGTATACCTTCCACGGACAGCAGACCAATCTGCTTTCTCCATCCACTCCGTGAAGTTTTAAAAATGGGATGTTATTCTCTGAATAGATTTTTACCACAGGTTCAGCGTTTTAATCATGAATTGTTATGAGCTGTAGAAGCGACAATTATTCACAGAATCGCATTGTGAATTAAGACTGTGTCAAATCTGTGTAATAGTTAATATTACAGGTAATAGCCTACATACAACTGTAATTAATCCTGAAAGATGAAAAAAAGTTATGAAATATAGGGCGATGATGGATAATTTCTTTATGCTATGCTGTTATGCAATATCTGGTAACGCTACCTAATTGGACGGACCAGAGTGACATCAGCAGCAATACAGTTATACAGTATGCGTACAAAAGTCATGAGAGAAAAGTAATGAAAATAAAGATGATCTGCAACTACGTGGGAGCAAATCTGGAGCAAACCAGAATAATGGACAGAACATTATGTCGATGTTGACTTTTACAGGCAAGGCAATGGAATAGCCTGCCAGCCAGCCACACACAATTAAACTAACACGGTTCAATGATTTGCCCATGCAATTTTGCTCCAAGCTTACACCAAGCTTCAGTTGCAAAGCAACGTCACTTGACAGCAGTCTAATTATACAACACATGGCAACAAAAACACTTTTAGGAGGCAAATAAATGAAAATTCAAATATCTACCTTGACCCTGTGTGATTTGACAAGATGCATGTTCAGAGCTGGAGTGTTCGGGAGAATCTTGCCGCATCCTTCCACTGTGCAGAGGATATTCGTCCGCACCTCTTTAGTTAGCTCCGTGATGGAGGGCTTTATAATTTCCCTGGGTCGTGAATTCTTATCTTTGTTGTCTTTTCGGATGTCGGCACTGTCGATGTATGGATGTGCACCGCTTTCTGAGGCGGCAGCCATGTTCCGTTGTCAGTCAGAGCAGTCAGCCCCCTAGAACATAAACAGCACGGGGCGCACACTGGAGAGAACTCGCCCACTTCCGGGAAAAAGTATCACCCTGCGAGTGAAGCGTCTTGTCAGAAATTCGCGATGTTTTACTACATAATCTCCTGTCCAACTTCAAATTTTAACATAATGAACACTATTGGCTTCGTATTGCTTTAAGAAAACAAACAAACAAAAAAGATTATTCCCCTATCTTACCACTAAATATCCTGAGGCTTTGTACTGTAGCTACTTGTGACCAATTATCGGACTCCTCAGTTCCTGAGTACTGCACATCTGTTGTACGCCTTAGCAAAGGGTATGACGTGGTTTAAATCCATTGATTAAACCCACCCGATAAGGACACATTTGTATCGAGGAATAATAAACAGTTTCATTATCAAGTTTTAGACTTTGGTTTGGACGACGCTACTTCACCCGCCACCCATCAGGCGTAAAATTACAACTAAACATCTCAAACACACTTACTCTATGGCCTCGAGAATTACAGGCTGAACATCAAACGCCCATGTAATCCAAAGGCAGTTAATCTCCACATTATTAGTATTTTGACACTTTGAAACCGTTGAAGAGAGGCTTAGGGAAGTCAATGCGTGCTGTAAATACGGGAGGTATTGGCAGGGACCAATATGGTCAAATATCAGTTATTGACATCAGCCACAGAACTAGATAGTGCATTCCTTAGTTCTTGCAAGTGTTGGGAAGAAAAAACCCAGAACCCAATAACTTGATTAACCTGAGTGTATTCATGAGAAACCCTGCAGGTTCATTTGTAGTCTGATTGCAAAACATGACACAATTGTACCTGTTCCAAGTGGTAATGCAATCATCTTTCTATCATTTCTACCTTTCTAGAACTTTAGAACATTTTCCAAGTCAGTTTGTCATTACTACGTAGTGTATTATTAACAAATATATTATATTCTAAAAACTAAATAACAACCTTAGGGGAAAAAATAAAGCATAACATTATGTTACTGAAAGAGTGCTTTGGCCATTCAGAATACATGTGCCACATTAACTAGTGCAATAGGCAAGGGCTGTGTACAGTTTCCAAGATTAAAAACACCGCAACTCGCATGTACTGTTGTACTGCAATTTATTTAGAGGGAAAAGGGTGCTAAAATCAGAAATGATGACTCTAAAACACAAAAACCATACAAAAACGTATATAAACGAAACCTGAAAGCATCTTGGTATCAAGTACATGGTGCGGTAGGGAAAGTTGAATGGTCTAAAATCCTCCTTCTTAATCCTCTCTTTAGAGATGAACTACACATTGGCAATGTGCCAAAAAAAAAAAAAAAATTTACTTTTATATTAGAGTAATATATACAATCACTTATTCACAAATGAAGCTATACAATGGTCAAATCAATAAACAAAACCAAAGAAGTTAGGGTTCCTTATGGTAAAAACATATTAACCGAGCAGTCTCTGAACATCAGATCTTTGGACCTGGCGTGTTGCTGATTCCAGGTCCTTTGTCTGTGATTACAAAGTAATTCCTTCCTTTCTGGGTGATAGATGAAAGCAGTGGAGTTACTGGGGCAGATGCCATCCCTGACACACAAGAGGATTATGTTAGTTTTTGTCAACAAAACAGACTTGAATATTAGGCAAGTTCTGTTTCAGTATTATAACAATTTGTGACATCTTATACTGCAACTTCAAGGAACCTGTACAATCACTTTTTCCATGCATTTAAAATACTCATTATGCCACAAGACAAGGTCTAAAATAATAAAAATTTACTTAAGGACATTGTTCGTAAATAAGAGCTGGACATTTGACATGGCGTGCCTTCTGTAAGTCACTTCGAGTTCACTCCTAATTGGCAGTCCACAAAAATGGATGCATCACTAATTGGTTAAAATGTAAATCATTGTTACTTATGCAATTACCATGGTCTCTAAAAGATTTTGGTATGAAAACTTTATTATAATTAGTAATATTAAGAACCTTATTGCTTTCAGGATACTAAAATTAATTAAAAACTATTTCAAATCTCAGTTGAATACAAATTTTCTTGTACTGATTCTTTAAAAAAATGCAGAATGCCTTTTGCATGCGCCCCCTTGTGGTTACGGCATGCAAGGAGGCAGGGCCTGAAAACAAACTGGCCTTATAATGCGAAGAGCTTAGAATGCAATCAGTCAAACAGAATAGCTAATCATTGTCCTAAAATAAGCATTCATTCATGGTGCTGCATTACCCTACAGTCTGTGAATGACAATGTAGTTGAAGCCACAGAAATTTCCCTGGATATTAAGAGTAAGGAAAAACCCTCTAAATACAAGTCAGTAGGAGGAAAGAAATTGAATCGTACCGGATGAGACGCAGTACTTTAACGACTCCAGTAGGTTGCTGCTGGCAAACTTCACCACACCTCTAAAGGGCTCTTCTCTTCCCATCTCATTTTCTTTGAACCTTGTTTCCAGCTGAAATAAATAAATAAAAACATACAAATTGTGTCAGGGAGGATCATGCATACACAAACCATCCCCATTTCATACCATCCACATCGTTTCATCTCATCAGTTCCCTCACTCACCATCAGCTGTAAAATGAACAGGATAAAATAAAGATTAAAAAGAATATTATCTGTGTGACTCCATTTACCTTATAAACAGCCGTTTCCAGCTTTGGCAGAATTCCCTCGCCGAACGCCTCAGCAGCCATCTGCATTCGGTTTTCAGCATGTTTTGTGTCCTCGATCTCTATACAGGGAGCTAAGATAAAACCAGCTATTACCACCCAGCTTTAATAAAAGCACAAATAAATCAGCAAGCCACATGTCAGTTTCTTGAGAATAAACAAAAAAGTTGCTCTTTCTTGTTAAGAAATTTGCCGCAATAATGGCAAATTAAATACAATCCCAAAAAGGGTTCTAATAAGGGTACTCATTTCCTCCCAATTTAATTACAGCACATAGCATTCTGTACTTAAATCATGTGTATTGTGAAAATCACTGTCACATACTTCGTGGTAGTGGAGTTTTCTCCTCTAAGAGCTTTGGATGTTTTACAGGAAAAACCTGCAAATAGAAATGAAGATTATTTGTCAGCATCTTTCCTCTGATGTCGTGGCATGTTAACACCCATCTCCTCAAAGGCAGAGAGAAAGGGATCAACTTACCTGCTTGTACTGTCTCATTAAGAGATCTCTTAAAGCAGTCAAGCACCGCCCACTGAGGTGAACATCCTTTACAGCACCATAATGACCAGACTGGACCAAGGCCTGGTGGTCAGAGCAGATTACATTACACCACACTCAGCAGGACAGCCCACAATGACAACACTAATACTTCCAAAAATAAGTATTATTATGGTTTGGGTTAGAACCATCACTGGTCCACAGAATGCAAGTTTAACATTTTTTTTACATTTTAATTGCACAGTATTGTTATTTATTTGTATGCAGGGATCATTTTTCCAGTCCTTGTTTAGGGCCACCGGTTCTGTTCTACATAGACAGAATCCCACATCTCACTAGTAAAGAGCCAAAAAAGCTGTAGCATTGCTCATATGGCCAAGGAAGTTTCATTCAGCTAATGACTAAATACCTCGGCTGGTTGACTAGAGTGAATGGGAAATCTTGCAAGCCAATTTATCCAAATTAGAGAATAAAAAGCCACAAATGTCCTAATAGATTTGTATAAAACTGACGTGTCAACCTCAGCTCCCAGAACAAAGGCAACAGTTTGTCAGTAGTGTTCAATTTGTTTGGAGGGAGGTTTGTCATTGCATTACCTGGTGTAACAAAGGTCTGTGCTTCATAGTCAAGCCAGATACAAATACATATGGTGTCTGAAGATTATGCACAACATATGTTGGTTTGAGGTGGTTTGGCTGGGTGAAATTGTCCCCCCAAGCAATGCGAATCCATAGGGCGTCATCTTCGTGCTTCTTCATTTTTACAGAAACCTTTATGGAAAACATAACAAACATGCATTTGCAGAGCTTGGTTGGATATATCATTATCAAAACACAAATCCAAAATACTTTTTATCTAAAACATGCAGGATATCTATGATTAAGAGCTGATAATTACATGATTGATGAGACATTTCAAGTGTGCTTTGAATGACTCTTTGAAATGCAGCGAGTCGACTGTCAGGGCCTCTTCTGTGGAAGAGAAGTTACAGAATGAGCAAAAATGATCAAAACAGTAACGATAATGTGTGTGCAGAAATACAAATTCACGCCATTTAGACATCGACATTACCCTCGGGGTCAATAAGCTGGCATACGTTCCAACTTCCTTGCGCAGGGTGCTCTATACGGTCTGAATGAGAAAACAAATGAGATGAGGCTTTTAATGGCTTTCAAGTTATCAATTACCTAGGTAGCTAAGTAATGTTTGATGTACTACTAGCTACTTCCGTTACGCTACCCAATGAGTCCAGAAAGACTGTCAAGTTAGCTAGCTTTCACATTGTTTCCCATAACTTAACGTTACAGAGCGAACGTTATTCTGACATAAAAACTACTGGACTCGTTTGAAAAAACATTCATGGTATTGCTGTACTCTCAATACCATATTGACATTTAAGGGTAACTTTATTCATTTTGCCAGATTACTTACAAATCATTTCCAGTTCTGTCACGTGTTTCATGGATAACTCATTTTCCTGGTGAAAATAAAACAAGATTGTTGACAAGACAGCAACAGCTAGCCGCCCACTTCATTTCATCCAACAGCATTCGTCCAACACTAGTTAGCTTGATTTCCGATTGCCAACACAGGCCACTGTAATCTATCGCCAATAGCTAAACAATAAACTAACTTTGCCTGTTACGTAACGTTAACTTAATAGCTAGAACTTCTAGCAGAAGTTACAAGTAGCTAGCTAACTAGCTACCACACGCATGATACACTTTGCCCATCCATTTTTATGAAAGGTTAGGTTTATTGCGATTAATTTCTCGTAAACGTTACCTCACATAGAGAAAGAAGATTGTCACAAAGCAGCGATTTCGCCTGCGTAAACTCTAGTGACTGGAACTGCTTCTTTGAAATGTGCTCCCATTTGCTCAGCGTATTCCGTAGTTTATTCGATGGTATTCTACGGATAATTTGTCGTAAAACTTGTTTTACAGAATCATCCATTTTCAGAGACAAACCTTTAGCTGACAAGCTAACTCGGCAGCAAAATGTACGAATAAACCGCCAACCAGGCGAAAGCTACTCAAATGAGCCTCAGCCAATCGGCGGAGTTGAATTCCAAAGCGTCAACTTCCGTTGAGAAATTCAGTGAGATTAAAGGCTGTCAGCATACGATTTGTACATTACTGCCACCTACTGAATGTATTACATGATCTATAATTATTATATATACGCTCAGTGAACACTTTATTAGGTATTTATTAGACGCAGTTTTCTGCTGCTGTAGCCTATCCACTTAAAGGTTTGACACTAGGTTTGGCCTATCCACTAAAAGGTTTCTCAACTCCTTCTCTCCCACCGCCCTACAACCTGTGCCCTTGACCCTATCCCCTCTTCTCTTCTCCAGACTATCACACCAGACATTCTCCCATTTGTCACCTCCCTTGTCAACTCCTCCCTGTCTTCCGGCTGTTTTCCAGCATCCTTCAAGAGGGCCCACATCACTCCATTGCTCAAAAAGCCTACCCTGGATCCCTCCATCATCCTGAACTACCGCCTGATATCTCTTCTTCCTTTTCTTTCTAAAACCATAGAACGAGCTGCTTCTACTCAACTTTCTTCTTTCTTTTCTAACAAAAACCTGCTAGACCCCCATCAGTCTGGCTTCAGATCGGGCCACTCGACAGAGACCGCGCTCCTCTCCGTCAGTAAGTCGCTCCATGCCGCACGAGCAGCCTCTGTCCTCATTCTTCTAGATCTCTCTGCTGCCTTTGACACTGTGGATCACTCCATCCTCCTGTCCGCCCTGTCAGCAACGGGCATCTGTGGCACAGCCCTGGACTGGATTGAGTCCTACCTCTTTGGTCGCTCCTTCCAGGTTGCCTGGGTTGGTACGGTATCGACACCTCGGCCCCTTGCCACAGGAGTTCCCCAGGGCTCAGTCCTAGGCTCGCTTCTTTTTTCTCTTTACACTCGTTCCCTTGGCCCTGTGATCACTGCACATGGGCTATCCTACCACTGCTATGCAGATCTTCATCTCGTTCCCACCAAATGCCAATAATGTAATGTAATGACACATTGTGTGTTCAAAGATGCTCTTCTGCATACCTGCATACTGTTTTAATGCATGGATATTTGCTTTTCTGTCACTTTTGTCTGGCCCTTCTCCTCTGACCTCTCTCATGACAGTGTGTTTCTGCCCACGGAACTGCTGCTCACTGGATGTTTTTTGTTTTTCGAGCCGTTTCTCTGCAAAATCTAGAGAATGTTGTGCGAGCGTGAGATACTACAACCTCCCTGTCAAAAGTCACTTAGATCACATTTCTTCATTTGGTCTGAAAAACAGCTGAACCTCTTGACCATGTCGGCATGCTTTCATGCTTTTAGTTGCTGCCACATGATTTGCTGATTAAATATTTGTATTTACATGCTGGTGAACAGGTCTGCCTAATAAAGTGGTTATATAAAATATATAGGCGCCGAAATATACAGTGCCCTCCATAATGTTTGGGACAAAGACCCATCATTTATTTATTTGCCTCTACTCCACAATTCGAGATTTGTAATAAAAAAACATTACATGTGGATAAAGTGCACATTGTCTGATTTTAATAAAGGGCATTTTTATACATTTTGGTTTCACCACGTATAAGCAGTACAGCAGTGTTTATATATAGTCCCCCCCCCCATTTCAGGGCAACATCCTGTTTGGGACACAGCAATGTTATGTCAGTGAAAGTAGTCATGTTTAGTATTTTGTTGAATGTCCTTCTGTGCAATGACTGCTTGAAGTCTGTGATTCATGGACATCACCAATTGCAGGGTGTCTTCTCTGGTGATGCTCTGCCAGGCCTGTATTTAATCAATTTTTAGCATACGTTTGTCTGGGGGGCTGGTCCCTTTAAGTTTTTTCTTCAGCATATGAAAGGCATACTCAATTGGGTTCAGATCAGGTGATTGACTGGGCCACTTTTTAGCTAACAGCAGAATGGGATCATTGTCTTGCAGTAGAATGAACCACCAGCCAATGAGTTTTGAGGCATTCACTTGAACTTGAACAGATAGGATGTAGGCGTCCCCTTTCCCCAGGGTTCAGTCCTTGGCCCCCTTCTTTTCTCCCTTTATACTAAATCCCTTGGCCCTGTTATTACTGCTCATGGTCTTACTACTGGTATGCTCATGACACACAACTCTTTTTCTCCCTCTCGCACAGGTTTCAGTCGGCATCTCTGCTTGCCTGCGTGACATCCTGAACTATATGGACAGCCACTATGCTCAGACTTTTATTTTGACATCCGAAGTCATTGCAGTCACAGGAAGTAAAAACTACTCGCTTAGTGTTGTGAAAATATAAGCTCCGTGAAGTTGGCAACAATTAGACTTCCTGTACAGAAGTTCCGGTTTCAACTTCCTGTGATTTTCCGTCAAAATAAGAGCTGCTGAGTAACGTTAAATAATGAGAACATAGTTACCGCGTTTTCTGCGCTTCCTCACATAATTACCATTGTTTAAATTCATTGCTGATACAACTTATAAAAGTCAGCAAGCAACTAGCTTGCTATTTGACTAGATAATGTAGGCCAAGCATAAATAGCTTGACACTGTCGGTTCAAAACAGCTCATTTGCATACCGGCTTACTGTTTGAAAATAATGTTGCCAAATATGAAGGGGCATACATTAAATCTATGTATAATATCTATAAAATTATACATTTATTATCTAAAATCATGTTCCGAGCAATTGTTGCTGTATTTACAGTGTGGTAAGGGCATGCAATGCCATTGACTGTCAATTCACGACCAGCTCATTTGCATAGCCCATAACAGTGCATAGCCCATTTACAGTGTGGTAAGGGCATGCAATGCCATTGACTGTCAATTCACGACCAGCTCATTTGCATAGCCCATAACAGTGCATAGCCCATTTACAGTGTGGTAAGGGCATGCAATGCCATTGACTGTCAATTCACGACCAGCTCATTTGCATAGCCCATAACATAAAAACTGTTTGCCACCTGTTGTTGCTGTCTGTCAGGTGTGGTATGGGCATGCATTGCCATAGACTGTCAGTTGCCACCCAACTGATTTGCATAGCTGATAACTCAAAAACTATAAATTGTTACCAAATGAAAGGGGTTATACATTTACTCTATATACCCATATCTTTAATATTCTACAGTCCTTTCTGTGAAATCCTGTTCTGAGCAATTGTTGCTGTGTTTCTAGTGTGGGGTGGCCATACGTTGCTATTGACTGACTATTATGAATGCCTACCCTGCACCTGACACACAGCAACAATTGCTGGGAACAGGATTTCACAGAAAGGACTATAGAATATTAAAGATATGGGTCCAGCTAACAAATGTATACCCCCTTTCATTTTGAAACAATTAATAGTTTTTGAGTTATCAGCTATGCAAATGAGTTGGGTGGCAACTGACAGTCTATGGCAATGCATGCCCATACCACACCTGACAGACAGCAACAACAGGTGGCAAACAGTTTTTATTGAAATTTGTGCACAATTTTATATTCTCTGCAAATACATCACAATCATATCCAACTGTATTAATTTAACAATTACAATTGACAAAATTACAGTTCATACATAATTTTATTCACCGAACTTTTATTTTGATAAATGCGAACCGGAAGTCTCCAATTGTGGCCAGCAACATTTGCCAACTTCACGGAGCTGAAAATATAAATATCTGTTGCTTTAGTTAGCAAGTCGGCATTTACTACATCGCATTTTCATCTTGAAAATTCAGGTTAAAGTGAACTTCTATATTGTCGTCGTCAAATGAAGGATCGTGGTTTGGTGCTAGCTAAACAAGGTGCCTAGCTGGTAACTGGCTGCACTGTGTAAACCACGCTATTACTTTTGCCCTTCAGAGCACAGAACAGTAGTGTGCTTCAGACAGACCGTCTTCCGTAGGCCGGCATTCGCTAGTTCTTTTGTAGCTCATTTGTTCTCAGTTTTACTCAGATGATCCCGTTATTTATCTGGTAAGTTTGCACGTCTTGCCAGCTGTAAGTTGGTTAAACAGAAAATCGCTTCTGTGAAGCGAATGAACGACTGAAAATAAGTGTTGGCTAACTGGTTACAAAGTGGCTAAAAGTCTTGATGCAGTTCAGAAAAACGCAAATGTCATGTCAATCTGTAAAAATTGTTCAGTTAACGTCGGAAAATTGTTATGCTGATGTTGCTCTGAGTAGGCCAGCTGCTAAGCTATCCAGACCTGCTGTCATTACTGTATGAGGTCGATTTGGTTTCTATTGATTAATCTGTAAAAAAGCCATATGCAGATGTACTTACCTGTGGATATTTAATTCATAAAATATATACTGCAGTGAACTGGCTGAGAGAATCAAAACCTATACCGACCTATAAAGAAATTAAGGAACCCGCCTTCTCCTCCATAAAACAGCTGTACACATGGCCTTTTTTGACACTGCAGTCTAAATGTTTCACGGCTAAACGTGAGCATTCAAACAGATCTTATTGTGTGCAGGTAGTTATTCTTCCGTTCATATTGTGCCCACTGCAGAGGATTGCATACTCATTCTATTACATTGTCATTGCCGCTAAGTGAGCTCCCTCAGTGAAAGTCAACATGGGTGCTGAGGACGGAATGGGCTGGGGAGGTAGCAGTATCCTTCACTGCTTTAGTGTGCAGTTTGATGACTTTTGAGGAAAGCTGGGACAGAAAGAATCTGTTCTCTTAGTTTGTCAACAATTTGAAACTGCTGATAGTTACCGATGGTAGGATCACGTGTGTTTCTTTCAGTATTATTGGAGAGGTAGGACCTTAACTCAGGATGCACCCAGACCTTTCTCCACATTTGCACACGGATGAATGCAATGAGCTGATCACGCAACTGAAGCAATGTCACACGGAGGTAAGGAATGTTTCCGTCTGTTAGTATACATTGTTGATCGCAGAATAAATGCATTAGTTATGACAGTAGGGACATTTGGACGCATTGTTATTGGCAGGGATCACACACAACATGCTTACAGATACAGTCTTATTGTAGAGTTTTAAGTACCAAATGGGAATGCAAAGGATCTAATTGAATTAGGTAGCATAAGGTTTTTCTTTTTTGACAATGTTAATACAATTATTTGAGTTTAAAATTTAAAAACGAATGTACTCATCAAGCAGCAATATTTTAACATGGATGCATTCAGCTTCTGGTGTTTTTTCAATAACTTTCTTTACTATGAATGATTTGACACTGGATACATTTCAATTCCTGAACTGTACACAGAATAATCCCATAAATGTAGTTTTTCTTGTGTATGGATCCAGTTATAAAATGGTATTCACTTTAACCTGCATCCTCTCTGACTCGCACCACTGCACACCTTGCAGTTTTAGAGTCCTAACAGACACACATAACATTGATACCTGCACCCTGTTGTCATTTGCCTATACACGAGTGTCGTCACAATATAGGGGTTACACAATTACATCATTGTAGGCTATACATGCCAGATGCCTGTCCACGCTTACCCAGATATAGGGATTAGTATAGAGCCATACTATTGGCGGACATTTGCAGTTTTTTATGTTTAACTGTAAGAACAGTTAAACTATTAGTCTTCCAGTAATACATGGTAATACATGGTAAGATGACACGCATTTCCTTTGCCTCTCAGATACTTCCGCTTTTTGGTATATTTTGGTATATTTCAAACATTTGATCACACAGGTGTGATTAGTTGTCATCGGTAGGAATTTTACAGTATCACTATGACAATATAAACTCTCATAATGCTGAGCATAGGGTACATTTGATAAACAAAGTGAACATTATTCAGTATTTATTTATTTTTTGCTCGTATTATTTGAGTGCCAATAATTCCCGAGGGCACTGTTTGCAAATTTGCTGGGAGTTTTGCACTTGGAAGTTGCTGCTGCTGTCTGTGGTGTGTAAAGAGCATAGTTATGCTTTGAGGAGTTTTATGACATCTCTTCTCGTTCATTGTCATCTTCCATTCATATTTGCAGCACAATGTCCTCAGGTTCTTTGGGACTTGTAACGATATTGACCGAGCCATGCGACTGTGCCTGAAGAAAGAGGTGAGCTTTCTAGAATGTTCTTTAAAAAAAAAAAAAAAAAAAAACTCTTAGTAATGTCTCACCCACACCAGATCATTATTTGCGGATGCGAGTTCTGTAAATACATGGATTTGGATGAGTGCCACCGGCACCGATTGTCAGATTTTGGATAAGTGAAGGAAAAGGAAAAATCTTGTTGCATGTTTGACAGCCAATCCAAAAACTTTGCTTAATGGTCGCTTTTAGAATGGATTGGCATGGGCAGCATGTCGCATCACACACATAAGTCATGAATATTCATTATTTCACACATCGCTCTGCTGCCAAAGTGAAGCTGATTCAATGAATAACCTTTTTTCTGTGCTCAGAATATGGAAATGATGGAGTATGGCAGTGCATATAAACTTGCGCACCAATTTTCTCCCAAATTCGGAATGCCCAAATCTGCTGTTCTCCTCTAAAGCACGTTACAGCATGTCACCAGCTGCTGCTTTTCACAGCACAGCACACAGGCCAAGGCGCTACCGCTAATGAGGGCCATCAACAACAGTTGGCATTGCACGGCTGGGATCTTCTTGGCCCATCCCTGCACATTAGTGCCTTAACCGGTTGAGTCACCCAGCAAGCCCCCAGTGGCACTTTTAGAAAGGGTGGCAGCATTAAGCGCGGAGTCCAGGTAAAATTTCCACAAAAAACGTCACTCTACAACTGGCTGTTTTGGTCACCCCCCCTACATCTATGCCTTGCATTTCCAAAAAAACCTTGGTCCCCAGGTAATTACTGCAAGTGAGAATTGAGGTACTAGTTGTCCTATTGGTAAATAAAGATTAAATATGTGGTTGTCTGCATGGCTCTAGCTGTGCTGTTGATGACAGTGACTCTGCTGTGCAGTGAGGTGAATGTAACCTCTGTCCGTCTGTCCTGCAGTACAAGGTGAGAAGGCAGCGGAGCTGGGAGCACGCACAGGAGATGAGGCAGAGGATAAAAGAGGGCCCCAAGGATCAGGACTGAGCCGCATTCAGATCGACAGGACTTCAAGCACCAGAGGGTGCTCATGGGCACTCACAGAAGAGCTTACCTTGATTTTAAACGATTCCTTTAATCTGAGGATCTGATCATTAAACTATGAAAAAATCAAGTTTTGAAGACTCTGGACTTCATGCTGCAGTGAGCCATGTTGAGTTCTGGCAGATCACAGTGAATGGACGAGGCAACTTTCCCACTTTCCTGGTGTGTTTAGGAAATTCATAATTTAAATGAATGGGGTGGAAAAAAAAGAAGAAATAAAATGAAGATGCCCTCTTCACATTGTTCTTGATTTAATCAGGAATATATGATAAACATGAACATGCAACACCATGTCTTCCGTTAACCCCATGAGTCACAGGTTGGAGTGGGTTTATTTATTTATTTTTCCACAGTGACATTTTCAATCAATATGGTCACGTGATGTACAATTTAAAAGAGTTAAAACCCACGGTTCTATATGTATAAACTATTTTACGATACCTTTGCAGTGCATGTGGGGGGGAGGGGACATGCACAGATTACATGAATCGGGTAAATTTGGTATTTCTTTCATGGCAAGGGTCCAGCGAACCCTTTTTTACATTTTGCCTTTGCGTACTTGTGTAAAAGTACTTTTTTGTAGGCTCTCCGGAACACGATCAGCCTAGCTATAATGTTCTCTGACCAGTACCGGTAAAGCAGTCACATCGTATAGCCAACGTCCCTCTCCGTGCGTAAAAACTAGTGTAACTTCTGCTCAGCATACAACCGGCTAGGAGTACGGTATAAAATGGAGGACCAAGTAACATTTCAGCATATGAAACTAAGCTTCCAACAGTGTGTTGGGCTGGCATAAAATAAAATTTTTTCACCTGCATAAACAAACCGTAAGTTTTTCAGGAGGCAAGCTGAGACTATTATGCACTGGCAAAAACAGTTCTTGAGACTTAATGCCTATAAAGGTTGATGTTTTACAACAAAAAATTATTAGTCTAAGTAGAAGACTCTGCCTTTGGAGGCCTTGGAAGAAATGGTGAGCATCTAATTACATCCCCAAAGTATTTTATTATTATTCAGTGTACTAATAAAAAGGTGCAGGCTTCCTTTTGAATAATAAATGGCATGTGAAATTGTGGGATCTTTGATTTGTTAATGGGGTTTGGGTATTTAATAACTTCAATCAATGGACCTCAAGCAATATATTAGTATACTAGATGTTATTATTGTACTTTTTTTTCCTTCCGGACCTGCCAGAGCGGAGAGCAAGGAGAGGGAGGTTGAGAGGGATAAGTAGGGGGAGGGTGACCAGCAGGGGTCCTGTCTGCCACCAACCACCCTGTCTGCCACCAACGATCATTCCATGGTCAAATGTGACTTAGATCACATTTTTTCCCCATTCTGATGGTTGATGTGAACATTAACTGAAGCTCCCGACCCGTATCTACATGATTGTATGCATTGGACTGCGGCCACACAATTGGCTGATTAGATAATCGCATGAATAAGTAAAAATGTTCAAAATAAAGTGATCGGTGACTGTATATTGTCTTAAACCTCACTACACCTATAATATCATTTACTTACCATGTGTCCTTTTGGAGTCCCCAAATGGCCTATTTGTTAAGCTGCCTAGACATTGCTTAGAAATATTTTTGGTGATCTGCCTGACTCTTAAATTTGTCTGACTCCTGGAAAAGAAACCCCCAAAGTTTACTTTTCAGAAGAGACCAGGATTATTCCTTCAGTCAAAAGGGTTCAAGAATAGTAACCATTTTATTTTGGGCATGTCATACTCAAACTTCTGTTAAGAAAAGGGGGCGATACTTAAAGGGTTACTTGACCGTATTTTGTGGTAAATTTCTTGGATTTTGAATGAAACGTTGAAAGTGGCTGTTACTGTGGTTGTGTGGTTACTGTGTGTGAAATAAAGATAAATCTGCAGTGGCCTTGTTTTCCTGGGGAGGGTGATTACTGCTAGCTTACTGAAGTGACGCTCTATCTGCTGACCAGGAACAGGGCTAAGCACCCTCACTGTGTGGTGTTAGCTATCCTGTAGTGCGCATAGCAGTAACAATCAAGAATAACATACAGTAACTGCCCATTCCAAACAGGAATGGATTAAAAGGACAATATCTTGTCAACAGTTCAGTTACATGTGTTTTTCAGTGCTGAACTTTCTGGGAAATGTATTTTGAGAAACAAGATTTAAGAAGTTGGCAATGTTTGTATTATACAACAAAACTCAAATGAAGAACGATTGAATTGTTCCTGCTGAGCAGAGTCCAATAACCCCAGAATCCTATACATGTCTTCCATTATCTGTAATGAACAATGAAATTAAATTGTGATTTCATGCTGGGCCTGTTCTTGTTGACTGCAGCTACGCAGATGGCTAGCCTCTGCTCCTAATTTTCCTGTGGTACAATCTCTTCTTGTTTTGGTACACAGCCTGCCTGCCTCATTTCCCATGAGGACCAAAATCAGGACCCTTTTTGCCTTCAGTAAGAATTTGGGTGCACATTACAATCTTCATATTCCAAGATAATCATATTATTGCCTTGAGAGCAAATGAATGCATAACTCATAAGAAAGGCATATATAGAGTATTATACAGCATACAAAATAAGTTGGCCTAGTGCAGGAATGTATATCTCAAATACAAGCAATTGTAATTTTAAAAATGTTTTTGCACAAAAATGCTTCCGAATCAACTTCCATTTGTTTGTTCTGGAGACCAAAGGACCTCATGTTTAAAATGTTTAATTCATTCCAAAACACTGGGCCTTGCAATGCTCCAAGACTAAAAATCAGTTGTGCATTCAAAGGTTACAGCATTTGAACAATGCATTAACCTTTCTCAGTTCTGAAGGTTATTAAAAGGGTATGTATCATGATTAAGGTGCAGATTTACAGGGAAAATATTTGTGCACAAAATGTATACAACACAAAAAAATTAATAATCTTTTCTAACTTGGCAGTGACTTCAGTCTCCACTTTCAACTAAAATGTTTTTTCAACTTACTGTAAAATGTAGGTGAAATACCATGGTGTGTAATTTAATTTAGTTGAAAATAATTTATGTATGGTTTGTAGTCCCGCAGACTTGAACAGAGTAATGAACAGAGCTGACAATGGCATACTGTCCAACAATGCAACTTATTTTGACCAATCAGAATTGGGAAACCATTCAGTCAGCCAAGGACTGTTCCTGACTACACACAGTAACACATGGGCCAGAGAAGTCAGTTGTGACTATTCCTGACTTCACACAGTAACACACAGGCCAGAAGAGTCAGTCATGACTATTCCTGACTACACACAGTAACACACGGCCAGAGGAGTCAGTCATGACTATTCCTGACTACACACAGTAACACACGGCCAGAGGAGTCAGTCATGACTATTCCTGACTACACACAGTGACACATGGCCAGAGGAGTCAGTCATGACTATTCCTGACTTCCCACAGTAACACAAGGGCCAGAGGAGTCGGTCATGACTATTCCTGACTTCACACAGTAACACACGGCAATAGAGAAAACCTTAGCGGGAGAAAGAAAAAGCAAAACTGTTGAATCAATTTCATAGTTTATTGAAAGAAGCTTTCCCCCTCCACTATACATAGATATATAAATAATGCATCTCATTGACACACATGAAAAATATGACTTCTAAGGCACCAAGAAATGTGTTCCTAAATTAGATACAGGAGCATTGACGACACATGACTTAGAAACTAAAAATCTGAGGAGCTTTAGCAAAGTTGGGCAATTGAGAGAAGTCCATTTCACTTAACAGTGCAACCAAATCATACAAATATAGGGTCATTACGCATCAGTGCCCTCTACAAACGGCACCCTTGATAAAGATGAGCAACAACAGCTGCATAAACATGACAAAGATAATGAGACAGTGTCTAATGTGATTGGTGGACATATTGAGGAAGGGGATCTTATCCATACAAGATCCTTCAGATCCTTTGATATTTGCTTATGGGCTGCCCTCTTCTTTTCCTGATTTTTAAATTCTAGCCAGAAATCTATGATTGGGTTCAGGAAATTGAGATGGCCATTGTAATAATTTAGTGGTCATTTAATCATTTCTTGGGTGATCTTGAGGTATGTTTTGGATGATGCCATATATTCTTATTTCACACACATAGAATAAATATTGGCTTAACTGCACTTCTCACAAAAAATAATCAATTATTTTAACCCATTGCACCGAAAAGGAAAGGGCTGATTTAAAAATGTTTTTATACTTATAAATAGGAAAGAAAATCTCTACCCTCCAGTGATATATTATTTTCAGTGTGTGCATTTCAGTATTTCACAATATTTCATATTCTTTCCAGGATGTAGTCAGTAATGTGCTGGCTTATGGAAATACTTCATTTGCTGAGATTTAAGTTTAACATGCTTTGTACAGTAAATAAAATAGACAAAGTGTCTTTTGCATCATAATTATTGAAACGTTTGTATTAAGTCTTAAACTTCTGGACACATGAGGAAATTAATGTGCAGTAATTAAATATAAGAGTAATTCCTTTTCTTTCACAAAATATTATATAACAGACATCGGCAGGAATTGAATAAATGAGTGAATACATTTCACTCTTATAATATTTACATATTTTCCATAAAGCTGCTAGAAATTTTAATCACCAAAAAAATCTACTATTAATTAATTCTGGGAATTTAACTAGTTTAATTAAATCCATTAAACAAATGCTGTACAGTGATAGACAGATTAAGATACCACTTTCAACCAAATGCTTCAAGGGCACCATGAACTCTATTGTGGTCAGTACTTCACTTTTCAATTATAATTCACCATGACATTTGCAATCCGACTGGAACTATGACACAACATTTTTTATGTTGGTAATGTTGTTTTGACTCTGTACTCCAGATCTAAATAATAATGTGAGGTTAAAGTGCAGACTGTGAGCTTTAATTCAACTAAAATTGCAGACTTGTGGACTAGTTAGTATGTAAATCAAGTGCAGAAGTTAACAGTCATGTGATCAAGTGCGTCCCAAACTCAACTACAAAAACTGGCAAGCATGCATTGAATTCACCGGAAGTTCTCTTGTTGTACTTGGGAGGACCGAAAATTCTAGTCTACTTTGGAGCAAACTTCCCATTCCCAGTAGCCATTGCTTTTTCAGGGCCCACAGCAAAGAAAAAAATTGAATTTTAAATACGCAATCAACTATAAAGGAATGTAAGCTATCTAGCTAAAAATACAATGCTGCAGCTAATGTTGGCACAGAATTTGAGACACTGCCCCCATTCTAGGGGAGCAAAAATAATTGGGCAATTTCCTGCTTGCTTTTTCTTGGCCAGCTGTTTATGTTGGCATCATTAATTAATGTACAATAAAACTAACAAAGGGTATCGAGGTGATTGCAGGTGTGAAATTTGCATTTGGAGTCTGGTGCTGTTGTCTCTGAACATGAGGACCAAAATGAGTGTCACTGCCAGTAATGCAAGGCATCATGAATGTGAAAAATCTGAATATATTGATCAGAGACAGAGCTAAAACAGTGTGTGTGTATTTCATACATTGTTAGGAAGCAAGGACACACTGGCAGACCAAGAACAATCATCCGGATGCATAGATGTGTCTACACAGGAAGACTACCATAAAGAGAAGACTCCACCAGCATAACCTTAGACGGTTCACTGCAAGATGCAAACCACTGGTAAGCCTCAAGAACAGAATGGCCAGGTTAGAGTTTTGAGTTATGGACAGATGAGATAAGTATTAACCTGTACCAAAGTGCAAGTGTGCAGAAAGAAAGGAACTGCTCATGATCCAAAGCACCCCCCTCATCTGTGAAATGTATGTATGGCCACTACTGGAACTGGTTCATTGCTTTTTACTGAGGATGTGACTGCTGACGGCAGCAGCAGGATGAATTCTGAAGTGTACAGAAACATCTTATCTGCCTATTTCCAGCCAAATGACTCAAAACTCACTGGACAGCATTTTACCTTGCAGCAGGACACACACATCGCGACAGCAACCAAGGCATTTTGTGGAATGTTCTAGACTAGCCAATCCAATCACCCAACCTGAATGGAATTGAACATGCATTGCTAATTCCTACACAGATCACCTGATATGGAAGTAAATATCTTCAATTTAAAGCCGACAGTCTGCACTGTAACCCACTGTATAACCTCTAACCTATTACCTTTTCATTTCAAATCCAATGTGCTGGAGTACAAAGCCAAAACAAAAACAAAACAAATATCACTGTCCCCCTTCTGCATTTAACTGAATACCATTAATCACATTAGAATAGTCAATCAACAACTGAACCCCAGAGAAACTGTTTAGTTGGTTATGCAAATAATACATGTGTATTGCCCTTGTAAGTCATGTGTACTTTTCTATAAAAATGAAAGGTTTCCTAATGAAAATGTACACAACATTTTCAAATGTATATATAGCATATAATTATATAAATTACTTTTACCCAGTATGTGTGGGGTTAATTTATACTGGAAGCTACTTGTCTGAGTAATGGATTTTTTGCAATGCTAGTCAAAAGGGATTTAATTTAACATCATCAAGTATCAATTTGATGGCCAAGCTCATTAAATAAGAAAAACAAACAAAGGAATACAATTCCATCATATGTGTTCAAATCAAATAAAAATAAAAGGTGAACGCATTTTTATACTTAAATGATTTTTGTAAAGAGAAAATGTATGGCACTATAAGCTCCTTAGGAATAAGTGGACATTAATTTTGCATTAAATAAATACATTGTGCAAGGTTTCAAACATTGCTCACTATGGCAATACAAAAAGCCATACCCTGAAAATATGATTTGACAGGCAACTCATTTATCTACAATAGAATATTTACAAGCATAATTACACAAATAATAGCAAACTTTGTTTATATATGCACACAAGTTGCAACATTTTTCACAAACCTACAACATTGGTGGTTACTGTATTACCCAATATAGATAGATACCCATACAAAACATAGATTAGCTGAATCCATCTTCACATGCAATTCCACTCCTACTGCACAAGTATTTCAATAATACACACAGCCTAACTGAGGACAAAGTGCAAGAAGTGAAAGAACACTTTGGGAATAACAAAAACAAAACAAACCAAAACTACTAAAGTATTAAAATAATTTGTCATTTAAAATAATATTAAACATGTTATACAATAAGTTAAGTATATTCAATTAAATAAATGTCATATATTTGTGTGCCACAAAGACAAACCAAAATTAAGCATTTCACAGCAAAAAGGGAAATAGACTTTCTGAGATTTTCTGGCTTCCAGAAAAAAGAAAAGATTGCACTAGAAAAAACGTATCCAGTTAAAAAGGTCTGGTGCTTACAAAATGACTAAACATCTTGCGGCAGGATTTAAAGTGGCTTCATTAACTAATGGAAAATTAAATACAGGTGGTGAATTTTGAAATAGGACTCTTATTTTGAAAAAGAAAAAAAACAGAACAGACTGATTGAACTTCAATGTTTAATTCTGCAGTGCTGCACTCTACTGCTGGTGCCACTGGCACTTCATGAAGCCACAAATGACTTAATACACCACAGAATAATCAGTTTATATTACGGTACAACATCTGTCCCTCACTATGGATTCAATATGGACTCAGTCCATAGTCCCTGCACTGCACTGATTTAATTCAAATAGACTGTATCCTGTTGGCTCATAAGCGTGTTAACCCTTCATATCCTCGCTGTATGATCTGGGATCAACTGTAATTATTGTGAATGATTTTTTAGAAAAACAAGGTAATCAAATAAATAAATAATAAACATAGAGATTTAAATCGGAAAGTTCTATATCACAATGGTTACAATAACATTACTTCGGAAAGACTAACGAGAAAAACTGCTGCTTCAAGTCATTCAACTCTCAAGGGGGACCAGAAAAGAAAGGATTTCATTACATTAGGAATTCACAAACTTGTTCAAATTACAAATATACACTGAATTATGTAAGTGACTAAGCCAACTTTTAAGCCTGTGCATTTATGCAGTGATTCTCAATCTGGCTGCAGTTTCAGACCACATAGCCAACTGAATCAACAAAACGATGCCCTTCCTGTCATCCAAGTCATCTTGCTTGTATATTGTCTGTTTTTCTTCTTACAACCAGTGATAATATCGGTGCCTTTCCAAAGCAAATCTCTGTGAATACCTATTCCTGACTACTGTCACTTCGTCAAGGACCCTGAGCCTGATCAAATATCCTTATCAGGAAATTTTGCACACAGCATGCCATAAACGGAAATCATATGAAACTTAGAAATTCTTTGCTCTTAACTCAAATTAATTAAACAAAAGTCATCATGGGTCTAAAAGACACAACAAGGAACTCATGATAATTTTCAGTTTCTTCACTACCGGACAACTAGCCTGTTAAACCTCTTACTATGACATACAGTGTATTGGCATTTTTCAGGAATGATACAATGTCATAATTAGTCCATCTAGCCCTGTCACAGACCTGTCACAGACCTGAAACACACTCACCTCACAGTATCCTTTGGCTTTCTGGTATGTGGTTTGGAAATCATGCAATTATAAACATTTTTGGATTGAATACAACTTGTTCGTACCAGTAACTTCACTTGACTAGCACATAAGACTAGCACATATAGTATTTCAGTTTATGCAACCGATGTGAATATCATGTGCAGTGGATATGTTCCTCTTCTTGGCATGGCCAATGGGTGACTGATTTCTTATGTCTTTATGTTTAAAAGACATAAGAAATCATACTTTATACTTTTAACTTTGCCAAAAAATGTTCTGCTATTCAAGCTGCTTCCGAGTTATTTGAAGTATATTTTTCTCCTCCAAATACAACATACCACCAAATACCCCAACACCAGCAATTTTAAAGCCAGCAGGTCATCAGAAACTCTTTGAATGTCCTTCTGTGCGCATAAGATTATGCGCACAAACAAACAAAAACATACACTAAAACTGAAATAATGTAAGAAATCAAACTACCTCTTTGAATCTCTTAATTTATGTTGGCTATGACTGAAATCTTTGAATATTACTCAATGTTATCTTATATAAGCTCTTCTACCATATGGAAGCCACATCAGGGACTACCCATTTGGTCTTTCCAACCCCTCCAACTGCTAAAGGACTGATAGACATACTACAGTGAGGTGAGCACATGATTCTTAAATGCCACGCATAATTGTTCCATACAGGAAATGCACACTGCATATATGACTGTTAATCATCAAACTACACACAATATAATATACTTTTACACAATTAATTTGCTGACTGCATTTCCAACAGTTACATACTGAACACATACGGCGCATTCAGTATAAATGGCTCATCTCAAAAACTCACCAAGGATCTGCACATTCAAAGAAATCTTCCACACATACGTATGTGCACAGGCACATATACAAACACACTCACACACACACTCACACTCACACTCACACACAAACACATACACATACAAACACATACATTCACACACCCACAGTGAAACTATCTGTGTGGTTCACTCCCCTTTCCATGGATTCTCCATGTTTGTGATAAAACCCACAATTCTGTAATTAAACCCCATGACAGCATTCAAATTGCTTCTTTCCGGGGTATTTCCCATCAATTCATTTTGGTTCAATTCAAATCAAATCAAATATGTATTAAACTCACCATCTCGAGACTGACAATTTGGTGGGCTGAGTACTGTATCATATCTGACCTCAGGCATGAGAATAATGTCCCTTAGACCAAGCCTACCCTTGGACTTGGAATAAGCCAGACCTTGTTCTCGGACAGGTTAATAACCTGTGTGTCAAGACTACAGAGAAGATTAAGCAGCTGGCAGTTCTATCTTAGAAAGGTGACAGCTCCTATATACAGGCAGTTGGCGCTGCAGTTCCCAACATATAGCAGCTGGGAATCAGTTCAAGTCTGGATGAGCCCTTAAGTGAATAGTTAAAAAAGAGGACAGACAGAATGTATTTGCAGTCATCTCTATTGTAAGGTGCACTCTAATGCAATTTGAATGCAGCCAAAGGATGGCAGGAATCTGATCAAACTCCTTTGTTCACTTCAAAGGATGGCTGGGACCCCACCATACCCTGTTCATTTTTAAGTCCCTACTCCACCCATATGACTACTATTACCCCATAACCGGCAAGTGCCTATAATATCATAAATAATCCACAAAAAATTCATCTCTACATTTTTTTAACAAGTCTCCAGCATAAGTCAGCTCTGTTGCACAGAGAGGAGGAATGTGTTTGTGAGAGAAGATAAATATATATATATATATATACATATATATTTATATAGATGTCTTCCAGCTGGTCTGTGTGACCAATAAATGAAAGATGCCCTGCGTAATGAACCAATGTTAATGTCTCCTGACAATTCTTGAAAGCATAATAATAATCAAAAACAAAAAAAAGAAAAAATATTTTTTTTTAGGTCTGTGGAATGCAGTGAATGGACACCACCGGGCTGGAGTGTCCAGCTATGGAAATGTCAGCAGGTGTAATCATGGTATCAAATGGGCTCTCGCGCTATTCCTTGGTGGTGGAGCGTCTCTCACCCAGAACGTCCCGCCCCAAGCTCCCGTCATCCATTTGCTGTACATCCTCTCCCTGCCATAAGGGGGAGACACCACTCACTGAGGCAGGCGGTTGGGTGCGCCTGCCAATATTGCCACAGTAATTTGCACAAGTGGGAGGCCATGTTCAGATCTTCTCGAATGTGTTCTGCAGGTTGCCAGAGGTTCCTGACTTGGGCTGTAGAGATATGACCCTGCTGTTTTGGGTGACAAATGGAATTCAGACATCATAGACCTTTTCCTGTAGGTAGGTGAAAAGAGACTCCAGGAATTTGGTTGAGCTCCACATCTGTTTCAGCATCTGACACTCCCTCTCGTTCACCTCCTCCAGGATAGACTTCAGGAAGCTACGCACCAGGGACTTGGACTCCTCCAGAACCTTCCGGACCCAGAAATAGACCAGTGTAGGAGAGTGTGAGCCATACTCACCTTTTTAAGTAACACATTTGATTTATGTTTAATTTATTTTGGAATATCCACTGACAGACACATGAGATCCTATTCTTGGTTTGTTCACTTCACAAACTAGAGGGATGTCTGAATTGAGAAGCAGAATAGTGAAATGAAGATAAATTATAGCTTTCACCCTCTCCCTGTCATAGCTTTTCAATATTGCATTTCTGGTTAAATATTCTCAAAACTTTAGGAATAGTGTGGCCTGCATTGAATTATCACGACTCTAGTTTAAAAATAATTTTTTTTTACTGGCATAAGATCATTCTCAATATAATCAAACTGTTCATAGTGTTCTACCTTTCGATAGAATTGTCCTTTAAGACAATAAGTCACCAACCAATATTAAATTACATTACATGTCATCTGGCTGACACTTTTGTCCAAAGCAACTTACAGTTGAATAGACTAAGCAGGGGACAATCCTCCCTGGAGCAATGCAGGGTTAAGGGCCTTGCTCAAGGGCCCAGCAGATCTTAGTGTGGCTACTCCAGGGATCGAACAATCGACCTTCGGGCCCCAGTCATGTACCTAAACCACTAGGCTACAGACTGCCAATACTTAACCAGCGCACAGTTTCAGGACCTGGTGAAAGTTCGTCTTACCACAGCGCTGCAGTTTGCCATTTCCTTCACTCGTAACATCACTTCCTGGCTGAAGGTGGTTGGCCAGAAGACCTGGGACACTAAACCCCGACTGCAGGCCTCCTGGGCAGTGAGTTTCCTCCCGCAGAGCAGCATCTCGTTTGCCTGTCGCAGAGAACAATGTGAGCGAAACGGCCGAATGTTTTACTTCAAAGTGAACAGAAATTGTGAAACTAATCAGCATCACATCAATATCTGTATTGGCTGCGAGCCCAGCGTTCCAACATTGGTGCACACTGCACCTGTTCCACGGAGCTGTCTTTCAGAATTCAAAAAAGCGTTTGTCAATGAAAAGCATTTTTGCACGCGGGCGTGTGATTTGTTGAAAACAAAAACCTTGGTGTTGCCTATCAGAAGCAGAGACAGCTCTGTTATATCTTCAGAAGATTATCAGGCCCAACACGCCAATCAGACCTCTTCTTCTGCTGCCTCTGCATACCTGGCTTTGTTCTGGAAAAATCTCTTGTCTGTCTCGGCTTTGCGATGGTGCAATGAGCATCCCACTAGAGTCAGTACAGCAGGCCTGCCCATCATCCAAAACAGACTGAAAGTCAGACTGCATCCCCTTTCAGATACTGTTACTGGTCTGGTTGCATAAAGACAAGTTAGCCGTTAAGCTGTATTTACTTTTGTTGTTGGTGAATTAATTGTTGGGTTTTTTGGTTAGCTTTACACATCTCTAAAATAAATGGGCCTTCTATGTCTTCTTTGTGATCTCCACATTTATATTCCTGGGACTAACACTGAAGTTCTCCACTTTTATAAGGTGCAGTGGAGAAGAACATCTTCTGAGTGATAGTAATGTAACGTAACATAATGTAAAATACATTTCCAGATAACTGCAGTCTGCAAGTGTCATAGGCTAAAAGTGTTAATGAAAATGTTTGAAACAGGGTGATCTGTCCACTTGTGCAGAGAGTGAAGTGGGAGCAAGGTAGCATCCCACAGGCAGATTTACAGCTACAACACTACTGCAGCTTGAAATCAAGCAAACATGAAAGCAGTTATCAGCAGTTATTAAGGTTGTTACCTTAATTATTAATGACCTATTAATGAGTATAGCCAAGCAAGCTCTTAACCCAGCTCAAGTAAGATAAACATTTAACACACACAGCTGTTTAGCTTTCTGTGTGAACAACTGCAGTGTTACAGACTGATGCAATAGTGATGTAGTATCCGGTAGTAGTATTGTTGAGACAGATCTCTATAAATACCTTATAGGGATTTTCCTTGCCGTGTGGAAGGGGGGGGGGGGGGGGTGTTTGCAGAGTGACATAACACAACACAGTCACCACAGAGACATCTGGTGCTGACCTCATGGAAGCCACCCAGACTTCCATGAACTATATCTGACTCCAGAGTTGCTGACTCACCAAAGCCACGCCCAGGATCTGAGGAAAGGTGTAGGACGAGCAGCCAGCCGGGGTCAGGCGGATGGAGGCTGACGGGGTCTGGAACCAGGCCTTCTCGCTGGCCCACACTATGTCACACAGTGGAAGGATGGAGGCTCCCAGGCCGAGGGCCGGCCCATTGATCGCCACCACGATGGGCTTCTTGAAGTGAATGAACGCCTTCACAAAGTCCCTGCGGTCAGACACAAAATGAAGAAATGACCACCGCCCTGCTGGGAATGCAAAATGTGCAACAGTGACATTATTTAAGTTCTGTGTTTTAGCACTTGAAAGAATACAATGACAATTCTGTACAGACTGTTGTCATTTTTGGGTGTTTTCATATCAGATCCATATCATATGAACCGTTTCAAAATGTTATAACCTTTCTTTACATACAGAAATACGCCCTGATTTTCCTAATTTGAAATAGCCAATTTGCATGTGTTCCTGCTCATCGTTGTGTGGCAAGTATGTACATTCAGATGTTGAATCAATGCTTTTTTGCTTCTTTTCACCTTGTAGCCTACTGCTTATATTTGAACACACTGGGTCACAGGAGGACACTTAATGTATAGTTTGACTTGTGGACAGTAGATCTCTTCCTGATGCTACGGCCAGTTGTGTGTTGCAGTGTGGGGCTGCCAGTCCCAGCCAAAACCGGCATTGTCCAGGGTTTCTGTTGGTATTTAATGGAATAAATATGGGGAGTCTGGGCAATTGCTGGATGCAGTAATTATCATTTCACTTTACCAATAAATGACTGCTAAATATATCCCAGGTGCAGACTGTAGGAAAACTGCCCTGGTGTGACTTTTGCAATTAACTGATTGTTTTCCACTATCTACTGTTAAACCAGAAATGGGCCTGTTCATGTGTCAGATACTAAATAGACAGCCTGTTTATACATCCTTATACCAAAATAAGGTGTTTTGATTGGTATTACTATTCCTATAGATTAAGAAACTGCAAAAGTACACAATTCAGTAGCCAACAGTATCTGCATTTCTGTCAGGTTTATGGACGGAATAAACTTTTATGCACACACCTCAACATCACCATTTCAGATCCTTTGGATTACAGGACTTTACGTCCATCTGTTTCCAATCCCAATAGAAGTGGCTCTAAATGCAAATGTAATAAAGAAATCATTGTCCCTGAGAGTGCCTCTGTTTTAAATGAGCCTGTGTGTTTTAATTAGTTTAGGAGAAGCAGAGGAGGCTGGTGCAAGGCTCCCTGCTGGATAGAGAAAGGGAAGTCTAGGGTCCCTAGCTGCCAGAGCAAAGCAGGGTCACAGCCTTACCGTCTGTTACAAAAACATGTTCATACCATCCTTATTTTCATCTCAACTAATTATCACGATGCTGGGCATAAGCACATTTGCACCAAACCACACATACACACCTTGGCCTGAATTCAGCCAACATTTGCCCTCACAGTCAAAATGAAAAGTTTCTGTCTTTCTTCACAAACCTAGTTTTATTAGTGTTGCCATCACAAAAATAAACGTGCAAGGTATGTCTATGATGAACAAAAGAAACGCATGCCCTGACATGCAAGTCAAAGTTAAAGGCAAGTGTTCAATCCTGAACTTAGCCAAGGGCTCCTGACTTGGGCATTCATTTCAAAAGAAATGTCCTTGTCATTTTTTGCTATCTTCAATTTCAATCCAGTTCAAATGAGTTGTTTTTGTTGGGCTTTTAGCTTCGGAATGCACACAATACCACACCACCATAAGTGGGCTGAGCTAGCTAACATGTATGAAAGACTTGAATGTGTAATATACAAAGTATTTGGATTTGTATGCCCAAGCTAGTTTGTCAATGGATCATAGATCCCAGTCTAGTATTGAGCCATTTGTAAAAAGAAAAAAGAAAAGACTCTTTTAGACATCTTAACGACCTTGAGTGCTGACACATATCCATACTGACAATGAAGAACCCACAGTTAACGGAAGAAAGAACGACTTCAACTATGTTTCACAAAGAGACCACATGCCTGTTTAAGAATATGCAAACCTGATTCATGAAGGGGAAATGGCATATGGATGTTTAACCCTAAGAATAGACATGCATTTACATACAGATCTGTATAATAATTTGAATGTATCTAATATATATTTACATTTTGATTCACTTTTTGATAACGACATAATGAAAATTTTCACATTCACATTCCATACATTCTGCTGCAGGGAAGAAATGAAAGAGGTTATAAACATCTCTCTCCTTAATTATAACCGCACAGGCAGTTGTGTAGTTTCATTTACAAAACAGGGGATCTGAAAACATCACAAAGAGGAAAAAATAAAACAAATGACTCAGAACTTAAGAGTAAGACTGCAACCCGATCAACAGCAAAAGGAAGATTGCGTGCCAGCCTTCCAAAACAATTTGTTGGTATGGAGGCGGCATTTTATGGTTCTTTTTGAGACCTGGATACCTCAAAATGCTACCAAGCTCTGCAATTCTTAAATTGTGATGTTGGGTTCCTTATTGCCTGCCACACTACTACCTGCTACATCTACCTCAATGTCTGTGGGGACAATGTGTACTTGACAATGTCCTCTTCCTGGCAAGTTTACAACCGTTCCATACGTTTTGCATTTTTTAAATTATTGCCCTCATAGTAGTATGTTTAACTGCATGCTTCTACCCATTACCAGACAATTTCCATCTATCTCTTGAATTTAGTTATTTGGCTTTTCCAATGCTGATGGATGACAAAGGGATTTAGCATGTTTTCTACCTAATTTTCATACTTTCATACTTCATAATCTGTTTGATTTTATTTACAGTAATTTTTATGGGTGCAAAAAATTAAACTTAATAAAAAACATAGAAACATGAGAGTAAATGTATTGAAATAAACATACCGTACATAGTTTTCCCACATGTTTGAACATCACACACAGATTATTATCTGTAATGTTTATCATAATTATGCTTTTTTCTCTTTTATAATTTCTTTACAATTTAACAGGTGCTCTGTTCCATGGATTGGTGCAAGGAGCAGTGTGATGGTGGAGAGGGTTCAACCACAAGGCACAGGCTCTCGGTCTCCCTGTGACTAACATCCAGCCAATTTCAGCAAAGAGGATGGTTGCCAATCCAGGTTACATATCTCTCATGCCCTCTCCCGGACTCCAGCTTTATACCAAGTAAACAGCAGGCTGGGGGGCTCCAGTGCTGTGAGGAAAGTGTTTTGAGGTAGCTTGCTCTCCTAAGTAGGATTCATTCAGGACAGCTTTAAAAAAAAGTTATTTCTTATGCTGCAATATTTCACCAGTCTTGCAGAAAAATGGTAAACTGAACCCTGGTGCAGATATTTAGCAATTCAGAGAGCAGAAAAGCACTGTCCAATCAACTGAAATGTATGTTTATATAATTTTTTATCCGCCTGGACTGCCATCGCTTGGGCTGTATGCTGAACAGCCGAAGGACTGTGGGCATTCTCACCGTATGGCCTCAGCAATCCGGCTGCTCTCTTTCCGCCGGTCCGTGGACAGCCGGCCTATAAGGTAGGAGGGATCCACCCCGCTACAGAAGTAGCTGCCCACTGCACTGAGGAGCAGCAGCTTGCTGTCATCTGCTGCTGCGTTTCCCAGTGCCCTGCTCACCTCCTTCATTATCTGTGGAAAAATAAGGAGAAGAAAAGTTGGGCTGCAGAACCAAAATGGCTCCCTTAGTCACCACTAACAGGATCGGCAAACACATGGTAAAACTGTGAGTGCTAAAAAGGAACCTTTGGACTGCAGAATAATTACTGCTATTTCACTCTCTTATATTTCTCATTCCAAATGGGTAGAAAGTTGATAGCCTTTTCAAAGCTGATTTGGCAATTCCTATGCAACAACACCGGTTCAAAGGATTTCACTTTTTATTCCACAGAACTCTTTTGGTACTCAGTAAAATGTCCGACTACAGGGGCTCCATTACATTTTTATATTGTCCAACTGCTACTGATATTGTGGCAAGTGTACCTTTCACACAGATGATCCGCAGATAGGGACTTCTATTAGCAGACGCTATGGGCTGGGAACAGATTAAGATGCTTTTTTTATTGTAGAATAAGGCCCATTCACAAAGCATTGGGCCTCATCATATACTTAAGTGGAGAGCAAATAAGCAGTATATACAGTGTCTTTGCAAGGCCCAAGGTCACTGTCATTTAGTTTGTGTCTGGGTACCAGCAGTTAAGGTTGGCTGGTCAGTGTAATGTGTCCCACATGGATAAAGTGGGCTGTTGGTTGGAGATTCATGACTGTTTTATTGTTCAGGATGTTGACTTTTCTGGCATATCTCTACAGTGACACTGGTCCAGCACCTCATGTTTCCTGCTGCACTAGTGGCCTCACTATGATTCATGCTTCAGGTTTGGTCAGGGTCCCAAGGGCAGGTCAGTGGAATAAACTTTACAAAGCTTCTTCCACGTTTGAAGATAGCCTTTGTGGGCTAGGATGAAATAATAAACAATAGTAATGTTCACAGTTAACCTCTATAAAATAATCTGTTTATGAGTGTGAGAGATGGCAGTATTAGAAAACCAGATTTCAGGGCTTGGTTTGTGCACTAGCATCACGTGGGTGAGCTGTGTCAAGCACTAGGTTTGTGGTAGGATGTATTAGGATTTCTAGTCCACTTGGTTCCGAAGACACAGTCGTGTAATGTGATTTTCTCCATTTTACACAGCCACCATCTTGGATTTCAAGGTTGACCTGAAATGCTAAACCACCAACACCATTGTATCTGCTGACCTACATTCATGTCTCAAGCCCATCTGGTTCAAACAATACAGCACATCCAATTTATAAATGGCCAACGGCGGTCATCTTGGATTTTGCCCCGTAATGAGAGTTACCAGAAGTTTCCAGAGGAGTATAGGAGCTATTTTTTTCTTAAATCGTAAAGCAATCACCAATAAAAAAGGTACAAACAAAGTGATCACAGAATCCACTGAAATACTAAAAGCCTTGTCAGACAAATGAAAATAGAACCATAATTCCAATATACCTATAACCTACAAAATATACAATTAGGCATTTCCTAGATGACAAAAAAGACTATATTCACACCTTCAAGCCATTTTACAATTAAAGAGATCAATAGCAAAAGATTTTAAAAAAAGATGTATGGCCAGAAATGATAGAATCTATGAGAAATGTTAGGATTCATTATTTGTGTGTCTATGTGTGTTCCCCTCTCTTAGTTAATTGATGTTTTCATCCATCCATCCATCCATCCATCCATCCATTATCTTAACCCGCTTATCCTGAACAGGGTCGTAGGGGGGCTGGAGCCTATCCCAGCATACACTGGGCGAAAGGCAGGAATACACCCTGGACAGGTCGCCAGTCCATCGCAGGGCACACACACCATTCACTCACACACTCATACCTATGGGCAATTTAGACTCTCCAATCAGCCTAACCTGTGTGTCTTTGGACTGTGGGAGGAAACCGGAGTACCCGGAGGAAACCCACGCAGACACGGGGAGAACATGCAAACTCCGCACAGAGAGGCCCCTGCCGACGGGGATTCGAACCCAGGACCTCCTTGCTGTGAGGCGTTTTCATTAAAAATGGAAATAAAAAAAAAAATTAAAATAGTATATGTCTATGTCATATGCAATGTGGTTCTAAAAAAACATTAAAGTAATTATAATAATGCTGATGGGTATGGAAATGTATGAAAAAGGGCAGTAAATAACAAAGACTACCTCAGAGCAATGCAAACACTTGAGATGCCTTTTGGTGTTTTGCATAAAATAGCAGCAAATGATAATGAGGACCCTTCTCTCAGGTGTGAATCACAATCACAAATTGGCAACAAAAAAAGGCTTCCCAGGCTAGAAGTAATTCACAGCATAATAGAGGGAGGGCAAAACAGACAAAAACCCCAGAAACTCAGTATAAACTCAGAGTCTTACAATCCAAAAATTCTCTCTCAATCCAGGATAAATATTATTTAAGATATTGTGCCTTTCATTGTGCCAACTGAAAGACAGTCACTAATGTGCTTCTGGTTATTAAATCAGTGACATCAATAAGACGTCTGTTCGGAGCATAATAAGGTGGCAGATGAATTCTGTCATTTGACAAAGAGGCCCTGTGCTTGAACTGTCATCCAAACTCAAATCATGATGACTGAATGGCCCTGATTTTTAAAGTGAAGGCGGAAAAGCTCAAGAGGGAACAGAACACTGACTGAAGTAGTTTACAAATCTGTTATCCTTGTCCTTACTTATCACTAATGCACTAATTTCAAGGTGACTTATGGCACAGCTACCAATAATTCACACACATTTAAACAACTTATTAGAGTGTCTGAGGTTATGTGCTTTACTCCAGAGTGCACATATTGTGTTTCCTGGGATTCCATTCCAGAGGTCTAGGCACAATTTATCATATAATCTAGGCCATGAGTATAATCTAAACTAAGAATGGAGCTCACTGCTACTTGTGGAACTACAGCAGAACAAAGCAGAAGACTGTAGTTACCTGGTATGCATTCACTCTGTTGCTATGGGTCCAGTCAACAAGGGATTACATAATATTATGGAGGTAATTTAAATTATAACCTTTCAGATCTTTCTGATATTTGAGAACCATAATATAACCTTGGAGTAATGCTCATTGGTATTACATTTGAGAAAAAACACAAACCATCATTAAAACAAATTGTGACTGAGTATCCATTTTTACTGTACTTTTGGCCTGCCCACCACTACTCCCAAGATGTCCAGTTTGAAAAACGTAAATGGTAAGAACAAAAAAATATCTTGGTAATCACAAAGACCTGTTTGCAACATAGGTGATGTTTGAATACTTTGACTTCATTCTTGTATAAAAATGTTTTTCATATGTTGCTCTGTAGATTCTGAAGTATACACATGCCAATTTACAGTGGGATCTCTTGTACACTATTACAAGGGGTGATTGACTGGTTAAAGGAACAATTCACCCTAAAACTTATATCCAATTTTGTTCTGAATTTTGATGAATTGTTTTCACATTTTTACCATACTTTTCTCACTGACAGGAGAATTACCCATGGCAGATAGACACTTCTGTGCCCATCCAATTACCTCACTCCTCATTACATGCAATTATTTAGGCACAACATAGGTTTCTTGTGTTTTTATCTCTTCTTTGTGATGGCATAGAACATGTGAAAAACTGACAAAAGTTTAAAAAGTAGTGTTGAGATAATGATGAATTTTAATTCTTAATTAGAAACATAGATTTACACTTTGTTCCTAATTTTCTTAATGATGGTGTGTGTTTTTTTCCTTAAAAGTATACCACTGGACATTACTCCAAGGTTAGGCAACTCCCAATGAACTGCAAACTATGAGTGACATATGATAGGATTACAGTACGTGGATATAGTATATCATAATACTGTCTTAAAAAAAATATTGGCTCCAAGCTTGGGGCTGAACATTCCCACTCTTATGCCTCGTTGACACCATTGACTTGTTGAGCACAGCAACGAAAGTGACAAGTTCCCATTCGAAGGCTGCATATTAAACTGAAGGCAGCTGCCGTGCTACCTGAAGGTGTCTTTGGAGGTGCTTAGGCAGGAAGATGTCACAAAGAAATAACATGATTACGTGATGCCTGACGACGCGTGATTACAAGCAATTTAGCTAGCTAGTTCATGGCAAACTCACAGAGACTTACAAACATTAAAATATGTTATTCCAGTGTATTAAATAATCATCTGACAGGGATGTTAATACCCTCAAATTAAAGGTGACAGTCTGCAGTTTAACCTTTAAGTCTCACCGGCTCAGGGTGGTGAGGTTTTTTCACATTCATTCCTTTTTTTCAGGGTGCAGTTTGGTAGCAGGATATACCGTTTCAAAGTGTTAAAACTCACGGTTCTGTCTGTATAACCTATTTTAACATGCCGTTGCTTTAGTGACAACAGTTCTGATTTTGTAACATGTGGGTGGCAAAACAAGGGCGGGGGGACCTTGCCTTCTCTGCATATTGGAAATCCACATACTACAAGAAATAAGGTAATGTCAGTGTCCTTTTCAAGTGTACAACATTATAGTTTCTCTTTCATTCTAGCAATTTAGCTAATGACATTACTTTTAGAATGGTGTATAATTTGTTAGGCTAGCATAAAACAAGCCTTTATTTCTCACAGCATTTTTTAGCCTGCGTAACAAAACTGTAGCATTTTCAATATTCACGCAGTCTGTCGCACATCTCGAGATTTTGTGCCAAAAACGGTCGACGTTTTACAACAAAATAAATATTTTGCGATGTCTACATCTTCCTTTTCAGGCCTTCGAAGAAATTATTCCTCTGAGTGAATAGGACATTTTCAATGACGTGACCCCATTTTACATCAATGAGCATATAAATACATTCTCAAAATATTATTGCCGTGCTGTTGCAGTTGCACACAGAGGTTCAATTCCCCGTCCTGCCAAAGGCTGAGTTTGGCCGGCTCACGTGGAGTGGCATAATTGGCTCGGCGCTCTGGGGGGGGGGCTCAGCGGGGGCAGGCTTGCCGCGTACAACAACAGCGCCCGTTTGCCTGGGAGTCACAGTCGTGGTCAGAGATGATGTGGCTTGGAGAATGTGTCACTCTCCGTGAGATTCATTTGTGCTGCCGGGGGATGTGGTCACATGTATGCGGCTATCTAGGTTATCCTAGATAACATGGGTAATTGGTATAGATAGGGTACAATTGGCAACCAAAAAAGAGAAAATCTGAAATAAAATATTAATAAATAAATAAATAATCTTAAATTAATGAACCTCAATGAAAATAAGTACAAGATGGTATTATTGTGATTACTGTACTTAGATTCATCTTCTCGACCTGTTGCTGTCTGAGGGTAGGGGACAGAGAGGTAGGGGAGGCTGACAGGCGGGGGGAAGTGCAAACACTTCATTTCAGGCTTGGCTCCATTGTGCTTCTAAGTGCACAAGCCACAGCTACAATGATCTGTATCTAGGCAAAAACAGAACATCTTTTCAGTGACAAAACTTCCACTTTTACTGTGTTTGAGCTTCTGTAATATTGTTTCAGTAATACTTGGGAGTAATTCTGACTTTCAGAAGAGACTAGGATTATGCCTGTAGTCAAAATAATTATTTGGGTATGTCCTTTTTCAGCTTGTGTCAAGAAAAGGGGCAATACTTAAGGGGTTAACCTCATATTCATTGTTTCATTTTAAAGCCAATGTGCTCGAGGACAGGAGGAAAAGAACAGAAATTGTGAAACTGTCCTAATACACTGTATATTGCATGATGTATGAGTAAACAAAGAAGAGGGCTTCAGCTATTTATCATTATTATGCCAGAAGTTGGCTGTATGCTGTATGCATTGTACAGATGGAGACCTGGACGAATCTTGATGTAACTGAATAATAAGCCTTTTTTATTTTCCTTGATTATCAAAGGCCTAAGAGCATGTTTTTTTATGGCATGTCAGTTTTTGCCCCCCAGGCCACCGTTTGAATAGCCAGAGTGTACTGTAAAATATTACAGTAAAATGCAGGCTGATGTTTTCCAAAAGAGACAAACTAGCTAACATGTTCATATTATTCTTTAAAAAATGTAATCCACTACCCAAATGAAAACCAGAAAGGCCAGAAATGGTTTCCAGACACGAGGAACATGTTGTGTAGGTTTGGTCTGGTTGTGCCACATTCTACCTCAGTAAAACATGAGATAAAAACTTTTTTTTCAGTCAAATGTCCCCTTTCCCAATATTCTGCTTTCCAACGGTTGCCTCAATATTTAAACAGAAACCCATGAAGGCTGCATATTCCCACTAGCCGAACTCACCTCAGGAGTGAGTGCATTGTTGTCAGACGTTTGGCTTGATAGTAGCACGTGCGTGAAGCCGTCTTCTTTCCTCACCACAATGTCCCGAAAGCGGCAGTTGCTCTCGTTCTGCCGGACGCTGTACCTCAGCCTCTTGTCAAACACATAGCCCTTATCTTCCACCAGTTTTCGCTTCACAGAACTATGCAAAGTAATTCCACCATTCGAAAGTGTAGATCCTGTTTGAGAAATAATAAGGGACGTGAAGGATGAAAGATGAGAGGTGGGAGTGGTTTTTAAAAGTTTTCTATGGTCTTTAAATATGCAAAGGCAATGACCTTTTTTTAAAGCAATGCACATTTATACAGTATGCAATAGAAATAATTGTTTGTGATATTATGAAATAATACCATAATCACTTGCATACGCTGAAGTACAATGCTGAAAGACAATCAGTTACCACTTAAATCCTATCACAAAATAATATAAAGAGTCAAAAAATGTTAAGACATGTATGTAGGGATCCAAATCAAGATAAAAATAAAAATAAAATGAAATAAAAGCTGAAATTCAGATCTGCCATCTCATGTACATCTTTTGACCCCAAACTCAATTGACTACAGCATATAGCAAAAACAAAGGAATTGACCTCCAATACTTTTGCAGGGGACTGTACAAAACATTAATATGTACCAAACATTATGGTGCCCTAAAATGGATGTGTAAATTGTATAAAAAATGTATATATGTATAAAATGTGCTGCAATTTTTACAATGTGAAAACAAAAAATATATAGGAATATGCTTTCATAAAAGCTGAAAATGTGTACTTTAACCACAGGTGAATGGTTTGATTAGAAAACTACAATTGTGGAGCTCAGAGCTGAATCAAGAAGAAATATGTCCATGTCCCATAAATTATTGAGTTAACAATCTCATCTATCCAACAGTAGTATGATATCTTTCTCTTGTGACTTTTGACTGTATAACTCTCATAAGTGATTTTATGGTGTGCTTTTCGGCCTTGACTGCCAAATGCTGAATACGACTTTTTGCCTTAGTGCGCCATCTGATATGGCCTCTATGTCCTATTAAAATGAGCCTTTGCCAAGGTCAAAGTGGCCTTGCCCAAAAATGTTGAAATTCAAGGCCTGAATAGTGTTTAATGACATTTACGAACATAAGGTGAGTGATCATTTCTCCACAGACAAGATCCTTCAGTGGCCTGCACTTGTGGACAGCCCATTTCAATTCAAGCCACACATTTCTGACCAGGTTCAAGTCCAGAAACTTCTGCAGCAATTCTGTGGACAGTTTACCATAATCTTGGTTGATTTGAGGTACGGTGTTGGTCACAGTCTGGTTGATCCATTTGTGGCCAAGTTTCAGAGTTCAGGTTAATTTTGTTTGTACAGTGCTTTTTACAGAAACGCTTATTTAGGAATAAGTAATAGGTTTAGTTTTGGTTAATTTCTCTCGATATTGGCTTTTTCTATGATCAATCATTCATTCATTCATTCATTATCCTAACCTGCTTATCCTGAACAGGGTCGCAAGGGGGCTGGAGCCTATCCCAGCATACATTGGGCGAAAGGCAGGAATACACCCCGGACAGGTCGCCAGTCCATCGCAGGGCACACACACCATTCACTCACACACTCATACCTATTAGACTCTCCAATCAGCCTAACCTGTGTGTCTTTGGACTGTGGGAGGAAACCAGAGTACCCGGAAGAGGAAACCCACGCAGACACGGGGAGAACATGCAAACTCCGCACAGAGAGGCCCCGGCCGACGGGGATTCGAACCCAGGACCTCCTTACTGTGAGGCGGCAGTGCTAACCACTGCACCATCCGTGCCGCCCTATGATCAATCAAATTATTCTAAAAAAGCAATTCTCAGGAGACCTTTGGGTACATCATGGTCACAATGAATTATATTAATCACATGCTTAAAGGCACAATAGGTCATATTTTTGTGTTCATTGTTACAAGACCATTGCTTCCCTTCCTATCATTGAAAAAGGCTCGCTGACATGCTGACTCACCCTCTGCCTGTGTTTATAGTCTTTAAATTTGGGTTTCAAAATATACAATTGACAGATCAAAAAAGTACATTTTTAATCTTACTCCATCATATTGTCATTTAGCATATGCTGTTATTCAAAGGGATATACCATACAACGTGCAAAGATTGGGGCTAAAAGTTTTGTAGTTTCCAAGAAGGGGAAAGAATAGTTCCAATGGAGAGAGCAGGCACTGCTGACCTGATTGGGAACTAATGGTCAGGAGGCTATAATTGACACACCCTATTGAACATTAAACAAAGTCATGCAGTAAAGAACAATCAGTTGCCATGGCTACTGTATGTTTAAGGGTGGAGGTGGAAGAGCTCAGGAACAGTATGGAGAGGTGGGTCTTCAGTCTCTACGGGAAGACTGCCAGTGCCTCTGCTGTCCTGCCCACCATAGGAAGCTCATTCCACCACTCACAGGCTCGAACACACAGCAGACCTGACTGGGAATTCCAGGAATGGAAAGGGTTTGTGGAACAGAGGGGTTTGGCTGGTATGGTTAAATTATGGACACATTATTTACAGTTAATTGTTATGTTGCTATCCGTAAAATGCTCCCCTCGGTGTAAATTAGTTCTCTTCCCAATCAAAATATATACAGTGGAACCCTGTTACAATGTGAAATCTGATATAACGCAATCGCATCATGGCTCCTGTAGTTGCAAGTTCTAAGCCACGTAATCTAAGCCTCATGGATCCCCAGATGTAGCTTCAATGAGCCACAGACGCCAATGAGATTAATCACAGGGCTTTAAACGTCGCCTGAAACTGCATTTACACGTGGGACTGCCTTTGCAGAGAAAGAGATTAAAGCCTGTTTCAATGCATTTTCATTGTTTGTGGTGACGCGGATGAAAGCTGAGGTGAAAGGAAGGAAGATTGCAAAGTAACTGACAGGTTGTTTTCAAGCTGTATGATCCAGTCACGGACACTATGATCTCGATTTAGAGCATCACCTATGTTATCTGAAAAAGTATGCTCAAGCAGTTAAGTCGATGTCATATGTCTTCAACCTTAATCCCTGTCACTATATTTAGTTTCACTGGCAGTATCAGCCTCCTTAGATATCAACCAATTTCAGTGAATTAAAAAAAGAATAATCCACAGAAGTTTCAGTGAAATATTACATCATTAACATTTACTTCTCTTGAGAAATCTGGTAGAAAATGTAGTTAAAAACAAAAAACTTTTAGTGTTAAAGATAAACCGTATGCACTAGGTCAGCAAAAAAATCAGCAACAAAAGCAGTTGGCTCCTGTTTTATGCATAACTGAGGCTACCCTGCGTGGTTGGAAAAAAGAAGATAGATAGAACCTTAGAAAACAACCTTCAATAGAAACTGCTTTACAAAGGAGGCTGGTTAACAATGGATTTGCACTAGATGAACCACAGTGCTATACCAGCGTTTTCTACTAGCACAATCTATGCAAACTATGCAAAATATTGAATGTATGAAGTTTTCGTGGTGGTTTCGGCATTAGACGCAGTCAGTTCAACAATCCGGCTATAACAACCCAACTTTCAACGGCAATTCATGCACCCAGACTATCGCATTATAACAAGGTTCCACTGTGCTCTACAGCCTTGTCTGCCTCTACAACATCACCCTCCACTATTAATAGGCCCGCAGAGACAGCTAATTCTTCCATTCATCAGCGAATATTCTTTTCCTAACACCCATAATGAGCAATCATATTGTTGACTTTGAATAGGACCTATCTGCACCACAGAATGGAGATCCTCTGTTTACCTTCACTCACTTTACGGACCATGATGCAAAGTGACAGCGTGAAGTCTTAACGGGAGATAACCACAGACAGGAATGCAGCACTAGGAAACGAAGGGCTATTAAACTACAATATTCATGGAAAATCACCCCAAATATCCAGTACCTTCCTCTGCAGGCAGTTTTTAAATCATTCAGATTCCACTTCCTATTACTTTGTAACCACCGCCGGCTATTTCTTCAACACTAGTCTATAGAGTTCTATTTTTACATTATCTCAGAAATGTCTGAAATCCAGCATAATGTACACATGAAGAGGGTCTTGGACAATGTGATATTTCATAGGATAAAATAATAGGCAGTTACTTCAACACGACAACATGCTATTCCACAGGGATTATCAGGTTGTCATCCATCCAATTTGATCTGATCTCCCATCTGAATGCCATTACAAGGTAAAAAATCGAGTCCAGAGCTTACATTTTGTGCTTATAATGATACCAGTTGGGCTGCTAACTCTGCAAGCAATGTTTTTCTTACTATCCCCTCTGTGAATAGGGCATAGTAGCCTTTTAATTTTCACTCAGCTGCTACCCTGATAGCACTGAACTGAAATGTTAACAACCTTATAGCAATGACAGAAAGCCATACAGCTACAGCTACAGACAAGAGATCTAAAATTAAATCCCTTGTATTGACAGGCTGTTTCGTGAAAGATACAAATAAAAACATAATTCATGTATAATGGATAGGCTGAGGGGCAATAATGGACTGGTCTCTATAGGAAGCTCTATGCAAAAACATAAACATGTACAATTAAAATATAAAGAAGAGATTTTTTAAAAGCTTATCTCTGAGTATGCGAGTGCCTGTGTGTCTGTGAGCATGGGTTATTTTCACATTACTTTGACAGCATTTGGTCTTTAGTTTGGTCTTTCGTATTACAGTCAATATTATAGAAATTAGGCTAAGGAAAAACTGTGTGATTTTCATACTGCTCATATGCAATAGTTAACTATGGGGAAGAAGGTTACTCCTTCAATGTCCCTAATACACAAATTAATCTTACTGGATGCCACTGTAATTAACAGATGCACGATAATGTCCGAATCACACTTGCATTCAAAACATATTATAGGCTACATTTCAGTTGTTTTGCAAAATAAGCTTGTGAGGATGCCCAAAGCACATAAATAATATTAATATCATCTAGGCTAGGCATCTCTAGCGATGGCCCAATTGTTCCCACTCCCTCATGTGCTGGTTATACTCAGCTCCAACAGTGATATGGTCGGATACAATGGGCAACTGTAGGTCCAAAGTCCAAGCATTAACAGGGCGCCACCGAGAAAACATTTAACTATGATGCAAATGATTCCACCTCAAAGTAATTGTAAAATACTGTAGCTTAACCTTCTTGATGTCAACTAACATTACATTACAGCTCAATAATAAGCATAATACTCTATATGAGTAGTTACAATGAATGCTTGAGTTAATAAAAGGAATATATCAGTTAAACCTCTTTCCTGTGGTGCCATAACAAAATCTAGTCTTGTGAGGCTGGCGAATGAAAGAAAGTGACCCAAAAGAAAAGAAACAGTTGAAGTCATACAGTTCATACAGGAGGAGGAAACCTTACCTAATTCGTTGACGATGGGTGTCTCGCTGACGTTGAGCTCCAACACTCGGTCCACAGTGTCGGTTGGGATTTTGTGCGCTCCGGCGGCGTTCCCGAAAGCAGGGGCGTCCAGGTCCCCGTTCTGTATTCCGTTGTGCGGCTTCCTGACGGACACAAACTGCAGCCCGCCGGGCGTGCTCCTGTAGGTCATGGCTTTGGTCACCCTGTCCGCGGCCGGCCTGCCGCCAGCCCCAAGCCTCTTCTGCTTCTGCCCGCCGGCCGGGCCGGAGGCGCCAGGTTTTTTCCTCTTGCGCGGCTCCCCTCGGCCCCTGACCGCCTCGCCGGGCGCCGTTCGGCTGAGGAGGCGAGGCCCCCCGCCGTGCTTGCCCTGCCGGGGCCGGCGGTCCTTGTGGAGGTGCAGGGCGTTGAACTGGTGGATGAACTCCTCGCAGTGCTGGAGGTGGTGCTCCGGCTCCCAGGTGTCCTCGTTGCTGCCGTAGCCCTTCCACCGGATCAGGAACTCCCACTTCCCCTTTTTGTTTTTCCGCTTGTCTACTATTCTGTCCACCTGCGATGGCACCGTCGGGAGCAGACGTGAAAGAGACGGAGAGAGACGACGTCAACACAATTGCCAGAGCAGACGTACGACTGAGATGGAATCCAGGATGAATTCTGCTCTGAAATTCTGTCTTTACTCCAAACAGTATGGAAGCAACATAGCCTTACATACACCAGCAAATAGCACAAACTTTAAATTTTTTTGCTAGTAACCTGTGAATCTCTGCTTCTGTATGTCCACATCACCTCCTGTCTGGCTTAAATGCTTCTGGACCTGTATCATTTACAGTATATATACAAACTATACTTAACCCTCTATAATTACACATTCCCCCTTGTGGTACCAAACTGAAACACAAAACAGTAAATACAAGCTATTTAAAACTAGACCACACTTAAAATCAGCAACCAATTAAGACACAAGAAACCAGGTCAAGTGATTTAAATATGTAATGAGCTACTGTACTTCAATGGATCATATGAGCATTGAGTCATAACAAAACTCAACTGACCCAGCAGCTCTCCGGGACCAAGGGTTTAGTCCCATGAACTAGAAAATAGAAAACTAGTTAGCCAGATACAGTAGCTTTATGTTCACAATAACATTCATTGGACAAATTCCAGGAAGCTTTCTTTTGAAGAGCGGTTGTTTCATGTGGTAAGGTTTCATGTTAGGTGATGCTTCAATGTACTGGTTAAGGTTACACAAGATAGTACACATATTTCAAGCTGAAGTATTTTTTCTTTGCTTTTCATCTTGCTGAAAAAATAAATAATTCATCAATGTCATTAATATATTGTGCATTGTATTAATATTTTATGTTTTGACTGTGCAAAAAATAATTATAATTACACAGAGAGTATTGAAAAACTCTTTACTCCTATAGTTTTCATTAGTACATCAGGGTTATTCTTGCGTCCAACATGCTTTCAAGGGGATGGCACTGTACAATTAAGCAAGGACCAAATGTGGGAACTTGGGAAATATAATTTAGATATACTGTCGCCTAACTACTCAACGCATCCCTTCAATTAACCTCGGTTTCATTGCTGTTTAGATCGCACATTTTCATTAGGATCCCCTGACCCTAAACGTTTAGTGAAAACAAAATCAGGTGAGCTCTACCTGCCACTTGGATAGAGACCCAGGTAGACTAATTAGATTAAGCCCAAAACAGTGTAAAACAATCAGGGAAAACAATGTAGCACAATATCAACCACTTAAAAAACAATCGCTATCTAATTTGCTCAAGTTAGTTAGACAAGACAAAAATAACAATGACAAAAAAAGGGACTAAACTGATTCAAAATACTGATGCAAACTGTAGGATGAGAGTTCATTTTCATGTGAACTGTCTGTAAGACGCATACAGTGCTGTGCAAATGAATTTGCCCCCTTCCTGAATTCCTCTATTATTGCAGAATTCTCACACTGGTTTCACACTGGCTTGAAACAGCACATACTATTAGACAAACAGATCCTGGGTAAGCATTTTAAAATTTGTATTTCATTTAGTTATGAAACACCATGTTGGGGAACTGAAGTTTAAAGATAAATATTTCTAATGTTTGAATTCAGCAGTTTTTCCAAATAACTCCCTTGTTTAACTTTTGGCACTCTGAATACCAAACACAAGTGCATCAACTGTTAGAACTCTTCACTTATCCAACATGTAAAATACATTTATTCAATATAATTAATTTAATTAAAGATATCAATTATCAAATAAATTGCCAAATTCCTTGATGGGCAGAGCAACCTGATAGATCGACCTTCATCAAAATGCACAACTCACAACGATTAAAGTTATTATTAAGTTACAACAAATGAATGAAAAGAATGAAAAAAACCCAAACTACAGCATGTGTCTCTGAAATTAAAGTCCAAAAACCAAAAGACAGTCCTCTAAAAGTCAGGGATGAAACTGTGAAAATGTCAGTTCATTTAGTTAATCTGAGACTGTGTCCAAAATGGCTCACTATTCATTGAATTACTAATCCATATCTAGTGAATGTCCGTATAGTGTGCTATATAGTTTACTAAATAAACAGTGAATTCGGACAGCAGATGTCATCTTTTGGAATCGTTCAGCATCATCATACAGGCTTCACGCAGCTGCTTATAGCCACAATACCATTAACAAGCATACTATATAGCCAGTTCTTAAAACATGACTCAAGAGATATTAAACCTATTTTTTCTCTTACAATGCCCAGTCAAGATGCAGCTCACATAACCGTGAAATTTTATTTTTACGAAAACATTTTTTAAAGCATGAAAGTACATGGCTTATTCTATGTGTGGAACATGTAAAAGAACACATTTTCACTGAGTAAACATCTACAACACATCCCCCCTACGGGGCGACATGGCTCAGGCAGTAAGAGCAGTCGTCTGGCAGTCGGAGGGTAGCCGGTTTGATCCCCCGCCTGGGCTGTGTCGAAGTGTCCCTGAGCAAAACACCTAATCCCAAAATGCTCCTGACAAGCTGGTCGGCGCCTTGCATGGCAGCCAATTGCCGTTGGTGTGTGAATGTGTGTATGAATGGGTGAATGAGAAGCATCAATTGTACAGCGCTTTGGATAAAGGCGCTATATAAATGCCAACCATTTACCATTTACATTTATATCCAAAAATTGAACAGAGCACAGCTCCACCTTTCTAATGACCACAGTTGTACACTAGATTTTACAGTGCATTGTGGGACATTTCTAGTGCTCTCAAAAATGTGAGTAAAATGATTTCTGAATTCAAACACTTGAACAAGATGGCTGACGGCCAATCTAGTTCACTATTTAGGAAATAGGCAGCCATTTCAGACATAAACAAATATCTAAATTAACTATATTGAGTAATTCCATCAATTCCTGCATCACTAGTGACAAGCCAAAACTGTCAATTCAAAAGAGACAGGTGGTATTTGACCTTCACAAGCCTGGTAATGGGTACAAAAAATACAGAAACGATTATACATACCAATCATCACAATACAAAAATGGAAAATACATGGAATGGTTGAAAACTTCCCAGGTAGAGGACACAAGAGTGCGGTGTCCACATGGAGGATGAGGAAGATTGTGAGGGAGGCCATATAGAACCCAAGGAACATAGTTTAAGAATTGCAGAGATTGGTTGCATCTCGATAGAAAATGCACTGCTGTTACATTTCAACATTATTCCTGGGTGATGAATGTAGAGAATTACCTCTCGTCAAATTCACACAGCAACCACAGCACAGCAGACATCTTCAGATGGAGTGTACATTCCCATTGTGCATAAGATCTGTGAACTATCTGTTCAAACATTCTTTCAAGGCATCTGTTATGCCTTTGTGACACATTTCCAAAGGCTTTCTTCACCTTCTCACTCTCCCAGCATACATTTGATTTTGGCTGGATCACCATTATTGCTTCTCGTTAGTCTCCACATGCCTAGCTCATTTAGGTTATTTTCTGCATGTGTGTCTGTGTATATACTATAAACTTTCCTGCTCTCCACCAGTCATGTTCCTGCTCGCTCAAGTTTTCACCCATGTATTTTCCCTATTCCGCAGTGTCTTATGTGGATTATTGGATTTCAGTATTCAGCCACAAAGCAGGAAGCTGGCATCAGGAGGCATGAAGAACCTGCCAGCGCAAACCACTACATTGCAGGACCTGCCTACTGCCCCCAGAGCAGAAACATCCTCTGAACCCTCTAGTCCTCCTGCTCCGCTATCCTCCCGGGAACCTCGTTCACTGTCCCAGAATGATAGGATGGTTGACTGGGTGGCTCTGCAGCCTTTCAGTTTCCTTTTGGAAAGTGCCATGGATGCTTTTGTCCTGGCCTAACACCTACTGATGAAGGATGAACTGTCTACTAAATACCTCCTGGGTGACTTGGATCAGTTCATCCCCCTTGGCATTCACATTGACGATAAACTTTGCGACTGTGGGGTAAAACTCCCAAACTGCTACCAGCGTCTGATCTTCCCCTTAACCAGGGGCGCTGCCGCCCCGGTACCAGCTGGGCATCTGGGAGTGTCACCAGGACCCCCTGAGGAACCTGTGCACCTAGGACCCACTCGTCTGATCTGTCAGGACAAGAAGCACAGGGTGAGATAAAGGCTGTGCATTGGGACACTTCCACCTTTCTTGTCCTGCATTACAGGGAAACAAGGCTCTATCTGGTTTAACCCTTCCCAGTGCCGGTATGGGTTCCAACCCCTGCTTTTTGCTGAATTGGAGGAGGAGTTGGGGGTACTATTCGCCATGGCCCACTGCTGGAGAACCTGGCGGTGAGCTCAGGTTGCACTCCTCAAAGGGCGACTGTGCCTCCATAAGTGCTCTGTTCTTTTCCACTCAAAAGGTGCGGTTACCAATACAGCACATTCCCCTACAAGTGGAATCCTGCAAGCTGGCACTCAATTTTATCGACCGAACCTGGTTACTTACTCTCTCCTGCTGCCCAGATCCATACACATACACCCTACATTTCAAGTATGCCACCTAAGGCTAGTTGTCACCAGCCCCCTGTCTTAGCTTCCTCCTCCCCCAGATTGTGGCTGGTCAGCCCACCTTCACGGTCTGCCAAATCCTGTCCAGTTGCCAAATGGGTCGGGGCACCCAATACCTACTAGGAGGGCGGTAGTCCTGAGGAGTGGTCTGGGGCCCTGGTGCCTGTGCTTATTCAGGAGTTCTGCAACCAGAACCAGCTGAGGAATGTAAGGAGCCCAACCAAGGGGGGAGGAAGGGTCCTTTGTGTTTTTGCCTGTGTATTTTCCCCTGTTCCCCCATGTCTGGATTATCTCTTGTGTTTTTGTTGGATTCCTGGATTTATGCATTTTGTTGTACGTTGCTCTGGATAAGAGCGTCTGCCAAATGCCATTAATGTAATGTAAAAGTAAGACACTTGTATGACTTTTATGCCTGCCTTCTGTGCATTTATGAATTTGGGGTCCACACTGAGCCAGTGTGACAGAATAGGGATAGAATTTTAATACTTCCCTTTTCTCGATGTTCAAAAAGGCATGGAACCACAAAATTTAAAATGGCCTGAATCCACATTATGACCATTCCTACAACACAAAAGCTTATTCTATTGCTGCATTTCCCCATTTCTGTTTTCAGTCTAGTTTATAGAGGAATCAGGATTTGAAATCTTATTGTTTGCTGGGCTGTTGTATAACATTGAGATTTCTTGCTATGTTCGTTGGTCTTGTCTTCACAATTTCAAAACAAGCTTTTAATAACGGGGTAATACCTACACCGATATGCATAAATTTCAGACCTGTTCAGATTAATTTCAGAGAATAACTTGCAAAATCAGCAGCTTGCAAGCACATATTAAAAAGTAAGTAGTTGTGGAAAACATTAATAAATCAGCATTTTTCCAGCAACAGTTGCAGAGTTAAAGTTTTTGTTCTCTTTTTAAAAAACTCTTTAAAACCATTTGCATTTGGAAGAAGGTTTGTCAGAAGAATCAGTAGTTGCAGATAAAGCTTTGGGCAAGACAAGATAGTAGAATGCTGTTGTGATAAACTTAGAGACAATATAAAAACACAATAAAAGGGAATTAGATGAAACTGTAACCTCTAATACAACAGACTTGACAGTTTGATTTGATAATTTACCTTTAGAGACCAAAATTGAATGTTTTGGTCAGATACATCATCGGCATGTTTGGCATCAAAGCAGAGAGGTGTAAAAGGAGAAAAGGATGTCTAGTTTTGATTCTAGACTTTGCAATTGCCTTAGGAGATTGTTGTTGGGGTGTAACAACATGAGGAATGCAGCAGTGCCGATGCAAATTAAGCTGGCCATCATAAGGCTCAGAAATGAAAATCAATCAATCAGGAACATTGCACTGTAGTGGATGACCAGAGAAGACCACCCTGACAACAACCCAACAGATCATAAACATTATCCTGGATGCAGACTACTGTACGTAGAAGAATACACCAACAGGACAGAACAAGATGCAAACTACTGATAAGCCTGGAGAACAGAAAGCCGAGATTACAGCTAAAAGAGCCCCAAGAGTCTTGTGGACAAAAGACAAAGATTAACATGCACCAGAGTGATGGAAAGAGGAAAGTGCGGAGAAATAACGGAAATACCTGTGATCATGTAATGATTAACAGGAAAATGCTGAAGGAATTAATCTATCACAATCCCCTCCAAAGAAAGAAGTGTGAACATTTTGCTGTTGAGTTTTGCCTAAATTGGACAGATGCGTTTCAGACACAGCACAGAAATAAAAAAGGCCTGCACCCAGAACAGGCCCAAGCTGTTTTTATAGTAAGGAATACATGAGCATGTTAGTGTTATAATATTTTCAAGGTGAAAATCCTGCATAGTATGCCTTTAAGGAAAGGCTGTTCAGCTTACTTTCCTGCTTAAATTCTACTGAAAATGAAATTCTGCCTTCTTGTAGTGTGGCAAATTGCAAAGTGAAACAAATACACTTTTGGCCTCTTCTTGGCATCACCATATTAAATATGAAGCCATTTCACAGCCTAAATTCTCCTCCGATAGTGCTCCAGGGATTGAAACGAGATAGCTTGTTGTGGTGTTGTAATACATGATGCTGGAAATCAGTGATAGTTGGCCTGCCTGTCTATACTGTAAAAAAAGTTACTCTTACAGTATAGACAGGCAGGCCAACCCAGACAGTTTATTTATATACATATTCACTGTAAAGAATATACTGTACATACTGAAGTAATTTATTGGCAGCAGAGTTGCTAGTAAAGTACTGTAATGTGTACAATTTTTACAGTGCACCTGGGGTATGGGCATAGGACCCTTCTTCCGTCCTTGGTTGGGCTCCTTACATTCCTCAGCTGGTTCTGTTGCAGAACTCCTGAATAATGGTATTAGCCAATCAGGTGCATGCCTTCCTTTATATAATCTTCCTCTCAGATTAAATAAAACTGACATCCACATCTTTGTGGTGATCTGTGGAATCGTAGCATATGCTCTACTCCAGATTCACAAAGGCAGGGAAAATACCTGCTTCGTAAAGTAATTTACCTCCTTTCTAGTTCTTGTAAAGTTCTGTTATCTATTCCCAAACTCTTAGGTGACTAGCTGTAGTAGCTAGCAGCCTACCGGCCTAGCCTGTAGGGACTCCAACAGAGACTTCTTGGTTGGGTTTGTAACGGCCCTGTCCTTTGACTGACAGGTCTTTTGACTTTGAAAATGCAAAGGAGGGTTTGCATTATCAATTCCATTCTTGGCAGGGTTTTTGACTGACCGCGTGAAAATGATAATGCAAAGGGAAACAATGCAATTACATTTGATTTATGTCACCCTTGTGCCACAGAAATATGAAAATGAAATGATAAAGGGCCAATTGAATTATCATTAGATTTTTGTCATGGGTAATGCAATTACAATAAGAAACTAAAATGTGTTTTTTCATTTTGACGCAGATATGCTTCCATATAAAGAAGCCCTTCATTATTTATTCTGAAATACATATTTTAAGAGACCAGAGGTTTGCTGATAAAGAAGGCGATACATTGTTAGTTAAATGTACTCAATCCACCACGAACTGAACCAAACCATATACTTTCGATATGAACGTTCTTTATATTCCTCCAGAAAGTGAAATGTTAAAGTAATATTTGGAAACTACAACATTTGTGTTAGTGGCAATGGCTGAATACACACAATAACTGTATAACATGCTGCATCACTGTCAACCAATACCCTTAAACATAGTTTAGAGGTCAGACCCACAGCTGGCTCAATGGTTTACACAACAGCACAAATTATTATGCTGTAGCTTCCATACAAAAACAACACAGTCGCACACTGACAAACCACCTAAAAATGATACAATACAAGAAAACGCATTGCAGCACAGAAGTCCTTAAAGGTACAATAGGTCATTTCGGACTTTTAAGGGTCAAGACAGAAATTGCGGCAACAAACACCTTCCAACCACAACACTGCCCCCCCCTCCCCCCCTTCTCTGTGAACGTGCTGACGTTGAAATGCCATTGGTTGGCTTGAATTATTGTACAACTATACAATGTTTTGGTACAGTACCAGCCCGTCAACTGCATATTCTGAAACCCGAATTTAAGGACTATACACTCAGACAGAGAGTGAGTCAACATGTTAGTGAGCCCTTTTCAATGACAGGAATGGATTTTACAATGGTCTTGTAATGTTTTAACATGAAAATGTTACCTATTGTACTTAAATAAACACAAGAAACATTATTACAATGAAATGTTACAACATCTTGTGTTTCTAAAACAACTCAGTATTTTGTGTGACCACACTTGTCACACAGCAATTAATCTAAGTGAGAGATCGACTGATTCTGAGTTTCAGTCGTGAGCTTCCTCATTATTCCCTGAAATGGTGGAATGCAAGTCAACAGCACTCCCACTGAGAAGACCCACTTCCTCCCTCCACTGAAGGGCTGATTATGTGATGACAACCAGGCTGCCACATTAAAGAAGAGGCTTGATCTCTCAGCTCACAGCCACATTATTAATCAATCTCATCTGTTTGGGGGGGGGGGGGGGGGGGGTGGTTCACGTTTTATGAGATGCACTGAAATTGCAAACGCATCTCCATGTCATACTCTGTGGCGTCCTCAGTGGGTCCCCAGCCAGTGCTCCTGTTGCTAATTGTAAGACTGAAAGCTGAAGCGAAAGCAAACAATGAAAGCTCTTTTTCACCCAGGGCTGACAGAAATTGGCTCTGTGTGATCTCCTCTGTTTGTATCTGCTCGTCCAGGGAACAATTCACCCCATGGGTTTCCTGCAACAGATATTCGGTTGCAGGACATACTGTATGAAAAAAGAGATGTTTATGGAGTTCATGGAAATGCCATTTTCTTTTTCTTTTTTTTTTAATACACAGTGTTCTCTCATGAGAACCAAAAGGAAGTTGGCAAAAGCTTTGTAAATAAATGATGCAACTTATTATCAATAACATGTGATGCAAGGCAAATCAAAGCGGAATTACAGCTTTGAATGTGTTGAAGGTCTGGCAAAGGTGTGACTCTACCGTGGTCAATAAGCATACTTTCTCCATTCCCTTAAATAAAAAGTTATGAGAAGTATCCTTGTTCTCCATTCTTTATTTAAAAGATTAACCCTTTATGTAAACCCTTTTCTTGACACAAGTTTAAAAATGACATACCCAAAATAAAATAGTTATTATTCTTGAACCCTTGAATCCTGGTCTCTTCTGAAAGGTAGCCTAAACCTCAGAAATACTTCAAATATTACTGAAACAAAGTTACAGAAGCTCAAATACAGTGAAAGTGGAAGTTTCTTTTTCTCACCGAAAAGATTTTCTGATTTGACGGGACAGATTATTATATGTAGCTGTGGCATGTGCGCTTAGAAACACAACGGAGCCAAGGCACAACACTAGACAAATCCTCTTTCAAATTTGAGGACAATATCACCAAGAATTAGAATTCTGCATTGTTTTTTCTAATCTATATCCAGGCAGTTTTTCCCAAAAAGGACATTTGGAGACTCCAAAAGGACACATGGAAACTAAATTATATTACGGGTCTTATGAGGTATAAAATGCTGCATTTTGCTTACTAAATTATACAACAGTTCCAGAAAAAGTGTTTGCATTTTCTCCCCCGTCACCCTCTCCTACCTTTCTGCCCCAAACTCCCTCCCCTTGCAGTGAACCTCAGACAGCAACAGGCCGAGAAGATCAGGGACATGACATGAAATTCTAACATCCAACAATATTGTCGTTCTCACCGATAGTTTGTTTCACCCACATCCGGAGTGTATTTACTTTACTCGGGGCTTTAAGCGAATATAATACAATTTAAGAACAACGGATTATTTCACTAGGTGAAACCAAAATGGTAAAAATACCCTTTCTGTGAATCTGTACGTCAAGCACGTGTGCACTGTTTGATTACAATTTTAAAATGGTGGAGCACAGAGCCAATAAAAAAGTACGACTTTTTCCCTATCATCCTGTTAAGTCGCTTTGTAGTTGTCACATTAATGACTAGATTAAAAAAATAAATATTTATATTTATTAGGTATTTATTAGACTTATTTTTTAGACTTCTACTGCTGTAGCCTATCCACTTAAACGTTATGATGCGTTGTGTGATCAGAGATGCTCTTCTGCATACCACTGTTGTAATGTGTGGTTATTTGCGTTACTGTCACCTTCCTGTCAGCTTTGACCAGTCTGGCATTCTCCTCTGACTCAAACCACCCTGTCTGCCACCAACAATCATTCCACGGTCAAAGTAACATTTTTTCCAACTATTTATTGTGGTAAGCATATTGTTTTGGTGTATATTATTTTCTAATTTCTAATTTATAATGACTTCCTTGACTGTCACTGGCACAAATCTGGTCCTCATGTTGGCTCCAAAGGCTATCAAAAGCCTTGAATCAAGACTAGATCCTGAAAGCTTTCTTATACCTGCACTATGCAATTGAATACACCTGACTAATCAGAAACAGCGGAGAAGCCAACTGTCCAATTACATTTGGTCACCCAATAAGGCTGTAAATGCCCTCAAATTAAAGATGACAGTCTGCACTTCAACCTCATATTCATTGTCACATTGAATATGAGGTTGAGTACAGAGCCAAAAGAACAGAAATGGTACCACTGTCCAAATACTAACAGACTGCACTGTAGTCCCCCACTTCAGGACACCCAACATTTTGGGACATATTAAGATGATGTAAAATAAAGTAGTTGTTAATTCATTATCATATGATATCGTATCTACTTTTATCTACATATTATCTACTTTGTGACATCTTCTCTTGTGATGCTTTTCCAAGCATCTTTAGCTTTTGCCTTTTTTCAGTGGTTAGTTGCCTTAATTCCTGTTCAGCAGATGAATTTCATGTACAATTGGATTCAAATCGGATGAATGACATAGCCAGTCAGAACTTTCCTGTTTTGGCTTTGAAAAACTCCTTTGTTGCTTTAGCAGTCTGTTTAGGATAATTGTGTTGCAACAGGATGAAGCAACATCCAGTGAGTTTGGAGGCATTTAGTTGAAGCTTCAGAATTCCTTCTGCTGCTGCTATCAGCAAATACACCATCAATGAAGAATAGTGGGCCAGTACATGTGGCCACAGTAGATGCCTAAACCACGAGAGCCCCACCACCTTTATTCAGAGATGGGGGGGTTCTTTGGTTCTTGGGTGGTTCTTGGGCAGTTCTTGGGATGTTCCTTGGGCGGTTCCACAGTTTTCTCTTGCCATCATTCTGATACAAGTCAAACATGGTCTCAGCAGTCCGCAAGACCTTTTTCTAAATCCCTGCATGCTCCTTTATGTACTTAGCAAAGTGTAAGCTGGCCATCCTGTTTTTGCAGCCAACTAGTGGTTCTGGTTTGTGGTAACTTGCAGTGTAGCCTCCGTAGTTCTGTACCATAGTCACTGACACATTTATTACTGCCTCCTGAAGAGTGTTTCTGATCTGTCAGACAGGTGTTTGGGGACTTCATTATAAAAATAATTTATCAGTCATCAACTGTAGAGGTCTTCCTTGACCTACTAGTTCTTTTATGATTATTCCTTAAAAATGTCCCAAACATTCGGCCATCTTGAAAACATTCAAAACTATTTCAGATGGTTTCTCAATGTCAAAACTGACATTCAGAACCATTTCAGATGACAACAAATGTGCAATGAAATTTTTTTATTGGGAAGTAGATCATCAAACAAGCATTTCACATCCATAACGCAATGGTGTCACATCCATAACTCTGGTATCGCCTCATAAAAATCGAGACAAAAATTCAAAATTGCTATTTTAATGCTCAGCCAAGCCTCCTACATTTCAAGGATATCAGACTTTCTGCATTTGATTTTTAAATTCAGAGTTTTTAGAAGTGTATAGTCTCCTCAAAATACCTGTCTTTAAGTTATTTGTCAATATCTTTCTGGCTTAACAATATTTCAAAAATTATTTTTTGGCACTTCCCCTGAGTTAAGGTGGGTGCTATGATCATATTAATTTTTGTGTCCAAATGTCACATCCATAACGCTGTGTGCCCAGCTCATCTGTCCTCTCAGGGGTGTGTTACGGCCTCATGTTTTACGCAAACGTGCTCATACAAGCCTACAGTAAACCAGAAGAAGATACTTGATCAAGGCAAGCTATCACAACACTTTAAATGAAAACAAAAACAAATGATATAATAAAAAAATACATATTAGAAAATATAATACTGAAATATCAAAAACATTAGTGTAGATTATTTTCTGAAACATGTAAAAAAAAAAAATTAAAAAGATTGGTAGATATTTCACCCACTGATGAGTGATGAGGCAGTCTATTTCAATGACTCAAACAAGGATATCCCTCAAGGACAGCCAACATTTTAAATTAATTTTCTAAGATAAGATAAGCTGATCATATAAAGTTACAAAAAGCACCACTACTCTTGAAATTAATGGAAAATTATACCATGCACAGTTAAGAATAACAAAGGGCAACTACTTTACATTTCTTTATTCCCATGGAAAGCTATTGACCTGTCTAAATACTCCTTGCTTCTCCAGGACATTGATATCATATTCTTAGATATGTCACCACTTTGTTATAGTACTGACCTATAGGAGCTGTTGATGACTTGTGAATTCAAAGGACAAATATTAATTAACAAGTCATTCTGTTATGAGTAATTCGAAAATGGCTGTGCCAGTATAAGGATCATAGTTTGCATACATGATAGCTTTTTAAATAATGATAATTTTGATTATGTAATCAAGTCTTCCTCAATAAAATAAACACCACACCACAGCAGTATCTCCATACATCCAGACCATATTGTCAGCCCTACTTAGGATAAGCCTGAGTACAATGAGTCATGTGCCGGAATACACTCACAAACGCACTGTTCATGTCTCAACATTTTCTCCTCTGTGATTAAACACCACATCTAGTAAATCAGTGACTTGAATGATTATTATATGCAAACTGAACATGCACAGAGACTGAATGTGACAGCATGACAGCTCGTTTAAACAAATGATCAATGAGCCCTTCCCCTTCACGGCCAACCCCTCAGCACATATCAGGGTCGGACAAATTGAAGACACATGTCCCCAGACATGACAAGCATATTGAAAAAACTCCTTCCCCAGCAATAAGCCAAGTGTATAGATTGTGCGTATGGCCATATTTTTAGTTGCCTGAAGCATTTACCAAAAAGGAATGGTCACTGCAATAGCCATAAGGTAGTCTAGCAGTCCAAACACTTTACAGCAGGTGCCCAAGAACTGCAGATGCCCAAGTTGATGTCAGAATATAGTTCAACTACTCACATGCAATTACCTTCAAGGCCATGCAGCCTAGTCTCACCTCTGAACAGAGTGGATTAAGCACACAATGACAACACCAACAATGTATGCAACATCAAAGGTATGCCAACTATGCAATGAGAATAGATTAAATACATTTTTAAATCAATATTTTGGACCCGATATTCCACAGTAGTCGCTGTTAATGCGATTGATTGATCCAAACCAAAGCGCAATGTCATTCAATCAAAACGACCCCCAATGATCAAACTCGCCACAAACCACGCATGTAATAATGGCAATTACAATAACAAGTAAAAGGACAGCTCATGATGACCCAAAATGGTAACAGGTCTAGTGGACTTTAAACTGCTCTCACTGCGTGGCGGGGTATACTGAATGAGCAAGGTTTGTTTCTGACGTGACAACATGAAGAGAAACTGAAACATTATCGTTGTGACATCACTACTCCAACATAAGAGTTGAAGTCGGCAGCACTAGTCATAAATCCGTCCACAACGCAACAGTGCTTGGTAGCACGTTGACTTGACAATGTAAAGTCAAACTGAAGTGCAATCCGACAACACGACGAATGCTGTAGCCCTCTGCCTCACATTCGCTAAATGCTGTCGATGTGATTAATCAACTTTTAACCATAAAATTGTTGTTCAACTAGTCTAATGGAGTCAACTCCATTAAAGCGTCAAGGCAACATCGACATAAATGTGCTCACCTACACTGCAGTCCATAGCCTATGTCACGAAGCCTCACAAATATTTGCGAGGAATAAATATCTACTGGCATTTTCAACGTTCTGATCATCTCCCTGTCTGTCGCTATTTTGCGTGTAGTCGCCCGTTTAATCCATCTGTCATCTTTGCACTTTATCACGACTTTGAAGACTGACGGGGGAGTGGAGAGTTTACATGTTCTGATGCTGTCGGTAATTGTATCTCACCAGGCCTATTTAAAATGAATATAATTCAAAGTCGCTCGAGGTAGAAAAAAAACTAGCGAAAAGCTTCATCTTAATATCGTTCGAAGGACTGATTGCTTTCGCAGGTTCGCTAAAGGGCTTAGGACATTGTTTTTTCTCATGCAAAGGGAGCTCCACTTACTTCCTAATTCCATTATTTGTACATTTTAAAGACATATATCCATTGACAGGGCATTACAGTACCTCGTAAAGGTCTCCCGAAGCCATGCTGGGTTGCGGAACTTGGACTGTGCAATGTGCTTGGCAGGCTTGCTAGCTTTTTTAGCTCTCTCGGTGTATCAGAGAAAACCCCCAATAGACGGGTATTAGCGAACTGCCTTGTTATTCTGATCCAGCCGCAGTAGCAGATCATCAGACAGCGTCAATCGAGCCCGGCTACGATAGATTGCTTTTCACTTAACACAAACAAGTAGATAGATTGGGGCGGTGACGTAGCCTACATTGGAATAGAACAAAATTTTCTTCTGAAATTGGTGAACCTAATCATCTGTGAAATCAACACGGGTTATGATACTTCCTTGGTAAAACGCACTTCTACAGTTAGGTGGTGGTGAGTGGAATTTGGCTTCACTCCCAAGGTTATGGCCACTGACTTGTTTGCATTTGTAGCTAGCTATGAGAAGATAAGAGTATTTTATAGTAAGCTATTGAATAGTTGATTCAATAAGACCTGTTATAGACCCACAATGAATATGGCTTTTGTTCACATAAAAAAGCTTCATTTTTTGCAACAAAATTCACACTTCGACAGGCCTACAGTTAATTACAATTACAAGCTAATTAGGCATTCAAATCTAGCACTATTATGTTGAATAGCCTACTATGTCATTGGAATCTTATGGAATGGAATATGTAAATAGGGAAATTTCTCATGCAAAGACCTCATTAGCACAGTTTGTACATTTGGCTTTACTCAGGGCTATGATGAGTAAGTTGTATAATAAGATTTATTATACAACAAATTATTTTATTCCATTTTTGTTGTAATGCCTTGAATGGTTGTGAATGGTCATGGAAAATATGTTATTAATGAATAGAAATTCTAAGGACATGACTGTACTATGAAGTTTTAGGAGTTTACTTTTGGTTTGGTTTTGGTTTGACAGCAATTCACAAATGGCATGTACTGCCTGTCTGTATTATACAGACTGGAAACTGTCATTATCAATGCACACAAAGCCAAAATAGATTTGCTCCCCCTCATTATATTGTAAGGATAATTTATTCCTTGGTTATTTACACTCTTAAATGAACTCATACATTTCTGCAAAACTTGCATCAAGCCTGGCCCCTGCGTAGCAGCTGGTACAAAGCCAAAGTGTTGTTTCCCAAGAATACATTTCAACGTGGGAGGAGTTATTCAGAAAATATTATTTTTAGCTCTTCCTACAAAATTGCTGTTTAATTTCAAGTTTCATAGGGAAAAATAAATTACATAGCTAAATATTGTAGCCCAAGGCACTTCTAACTGCCATTAATAATGGTGTCCCCAAATTATTACATTACATTACATTATTGGCATTTGGCAGACGCTCTTATCCAGAGCGACGTACAACAAAGTGCATACCCATAACCAGGGATAAGTTCGCTGAAAGACCCTAGAGGTAAGTACAATTTCAACTGCTACCTGTACAACAAAGATAAGGACAAGGGCCATTTTTTTTTTTTTTTTTTTTTTTTGAACAAACAAACAGAGCAAAAGTCACCAAAGTTAACTATCCAAACACTGCTTACCTAGCCAACTAAAATACCGATACACAAGTCACAGAGACAACAATTAAGGTTCACAGGGAGGTAGGGAGGGATGGGGAGAGGTGCTGTTTATGCATATGAACAACCTAAAACATACAAATCTGTGGAAGATAATATTCAATATATGTTTTTGGGGTTGTGTAAACATCTGTACTTCAAATGCATTATATCTGTATGAAACATTTGTTGTTAAGAGTATGCGGTTATGCAGAAAACTGACAGTGAGACAACTTGCCATTGTTATTTCAAGTTACAGGTCACAGTAAATAATCGCTTTGTGGATATTATTGAACTGCTCAGAAAGCGAACAGTGAATAATCTTCCCAAGATCAGAAATCAGGGTGGAGGCACAATTTTCAAGCTATAGAGAGGGTCTCATTATGGGACCTTGTTATCCTAGTTTTCCATTCAACCTGATACTAGGTATACATGTGTTTTACATTTTGCCACATGACATGAGGATGCTTAAAGCCAAATACATTTTGGGTGATTGCAAAAAATATATATTTATATGGATATTAGCTATATAAATCTGATTTGTGCAATGTTCTAGGTTGGCAAAAGTTAGCTTGCATTTAGTTCTTTATCAGACATGGCAAAATTGCAGTTCAGTATATCGCTCATGCACAGGCATTAAAGGAAAGAAAGCAGTCACAGATGTATATGGAGACATGCTGAATCAGGTCAATATCTCGAAACCACTCAGATAGCAGATTTGGTGCTCCATACAGTCAGGTCCAGAATTATTGGCACCATCAATACAAAAGCACAAAAAATACTGTAAACTAAAAAAGTTATTTGTGCAACCACTCCTGGCAAAGATGGGTCTTTTCCTGTAATTTGTGCACATGAGGGATTTTTTACCATTCCTACTGTACATGCAGAACTCAGTATCATTTATATCCTTTGGTTTGCACTGATGTGCTCCCCTATTCAGTTCACACCACAACGTAGTTACAGAAACCACCAGGCTTTTTATGGGATTTGAGTCACAAAATGGAGGTTGTTTTCACTTAACCATTTTTTTGTGGATTTTGATGTATGTTGCAAGTCTTTGTTGAATTAATTGTGCCATTGCTTTAAATAGTGGTAGCAAAACATCTCCAAAACATCAATGACCCACCTCCATATTTGACAGTAGGTATGAGGTGGTTCTCCTTGTATGCATTCCTCTTTTGCCGCCTAACATGCCGATGGTGTGTATGGCCAAACATTCAATTTTGTTTATTGTGCTCAGTAAGGACTGTCTTTGTGCCCCCTGTTTGTTGGTATGGAGGTGCCATTTTATGGTTCTTTTTGAGACTTGGTGACCCCAAGATGCAATCAATCTATGCAATTCTTGAACTGTGATGCTTAGCCAACATCATCATCTTCCCCAATGTCTGTGGAGACCATGTGCACTTGCATCCTCTTCCTGGCAAGTTTGCAACCATTCCATATGTTTACATTTTTGTATTATTGCCCCTACAAACATTTAAAAAAAAAAAAACCTTTACCAGACATTTGAAGGTCAATAACAATCTGTCTCTTTTGAATCGACAGGTCTTTGACTTTTCCCATGCTGGTTGTAGGGGTCCTCGCACGGGCTCCAAATAACGTAGGGATTTTACTCTCTACGAAACCGGGGCGCCAGTTAATGTTATGTAGCAGTATAACTGCAAAAAGTAATCAGTCTCATAAGATTACTGTTATCAACCACAAATTTAGTATTTCAATTAATAATTAAAATAACCAATATTAATGATTAAACAACGTACAAACACAGAACAGATAAACTAACGGGAATTAGTAGGGGAAGTTAGGGTGTGTGGGCGCGCGCAAGCTCGCGTGTCGCTTGAACAAAGGAAAGGTAAAAGTTGGAGTAGCTAGCTTGGGTAAGCTAGAGTTCTGGGTGTGTTAATGAGTGTCAGTGTTAGCTGTGAGAAGAGCGACTACTTGCGTAGTTCACTCTATATATGTGCGAAAGACGACTAATAAATTCACGTACATACACGGCTAACAGAATACATTCAAATGGTAAGACGGCAAATAAAGAACACAGATTCACAATTTCAGTCAAGACTAAACTAAACACTGGCTATTTCTGAATGTTTGTTCTCTTACTGAGTCCATATGCATTGGATCCAAAAGATGTGCTGTCCTTATAGGAGCCGCGACGGTGTTGTGAATGCGTGTCCTGGAGAGGTGCGCAAAGCTGGGGCGTTCCCGTCTTAGCCGTGCGTTGTTGTCTGGTCCGCTCGGTTGCTGGGAGGATGTTCGTTGGTCACTTTTCCGGCTGGAAAAGTTCGTTGCTGTTGTTCTTTGGTGAGCTTTGCAGGGGTAAACTGATGTAGCGTTCCGCGTACACCAGTTTCCACTCGCTATAGGCAACGAAGTTACCGCGAGGTAACTGGGTGTGTCCGTAGGCCTGGTAGTGCGCTGTGCAGCATTCAGCCTCTGTCCGAGTCTCGGAGCAGATGAGCTGAAACGAATGGCCAAAAAGGGTGCGTCGAAGAAGTGGGCGAAGAGAGTGAAGAGAAGAGAAGAAGCAGAAGAGAGATCCCAAGAACGTGTCTTGGTCTTATACGGGAAAGTTTATTGCTCCCGCCATTACGGAATTGGCTGAACCAAGCTAGACGTCATGCGGGGTGGACGTCGCGGAAAAGGGATTTTGCATGCATAATACCTCATTTTTATACTCTATGTTATGGAATGACACATACAGTATATAAAATGTAATTGGCAATCGTTAAATCGTTAAAACATGAGAATGAATGGATTTTAATAAAAGTATATAGTTTTTCTATGTTTGAAAATAACATATACGCGTTTTGTGTTCAGAGATGCTCTTCTGCTTACCACTGTTGTAATGTGTGGTTATTTGCGTTACTCCCACCTTCCTGTCAGCTTTGACCAGTCTGGCCCTTCTCTTCTGACCTCTCTCATTAACAAGGATTTTCTACCCTCAGAACTGCCCTGTCTGGCACCAACAATCATACAGTCAAAGTCACTTAGATCATATTTCTTCCGCATTATGATGGTGGATGACCATTAACTGAAGCTCCTGATCCATATCTGCATGATTGTATGCTCTGCACTGCTGCTACACGATTGGGTGATTAGATAATCACATGAATAAGCAGGTGTACATGTGTTCCTAGTAAAGTGCTCAGTGAGTGTAGATTATTATCTGGGTTGTTTACTAAATACAGGGGTGGCAATAATTCTGGAGCCCATTGTATGCAAGTTTTGTATGGGCAAGTGCATTAATCTGCTTACTGAAGATATGTGCTTAATGTCCGTTGAATTCCTCTTTCAAATTTCTCACATTCGCTTGTGTATTACACCCTGTAATATGTAAGAATTTGCAGCATCTGTTCTGTAATTTTCAAAAACAAGTTTATCATTCCAATGTCATATGCAAGCCAACTAACTATCCCTTATCTCTACTAATATGAAGGTACAGTTTAAAGCCACCCTATTAATCTTTCACCAAATGGTAATTCTACTCAAGTAAAGGACAGGTGATTCCCTCTTACCCTGGATTGACTGGTAGTTTGCAATCACCCCATACCCATACACTATTTTATGTTTCAGGAAAGCATACAGAGCAGCCCATTTACTACAGTTGACTGCTGTAAAAACTCCCTGAGTCACTAATTTATCTAGCTGTTACTGTTGCCCTCAGCACAGGCATAAAGCACAGGGTGGGGTTTACATAACTTTGGTAGAGCCCGTTTTATAATGTGCAATTAAGTTTGGTAATGCCAGTAAGCATTCTGAACTCTGACTGAAACACGGCTGTGTTACTGTAAATAACCCTTCCAGAACATTCAGTTAACATTTCAGTTTAAATTTCCAAACTAGTGTCTCCCCAGCAAGGCTGGTCCTTTTCCTAAGAATACATTAAAAATTTTCGAAGAATACAAGAAGACTAAAGGCCAGTTTCACAGACATAAAGCAGTAAGCCTAGCCCGAGACTAAATTCAATTTTGAATGGAGATTCAAAACTCAATTTTGTCCAGGACTAAGCTTAATCTGTGTCTGTGAAACTAGCCATAAATGTTTTAGTTCTACCATTACACTTAACTTTGTGATTCTCCCTTTTAGGTAAAGTGACTCTTAACTCGATGTTCTGAGTACAGTTTGTAGGTACAGTTTCACCTTTTGAACCTGCAAAAACATAATAATTCACTTTCCCCCTCTCCTGCAATGCCTGGTTGGGTTCTTGACAGTTGTATAGATGTTGCAGTGCTGACTCTTTTGCTTCTCCTGTACATTCCCCAACATGGATCTCTGCAATGGGACAGTGACACTATTATCTCCACCTGTAGAGAAGACAAAACAAGCATGGCAGCGAACAAAGTCAGTGAAAACACAAAGGACAAAAACACTGGGACGTAAAAAGGGATCTCAAACTCCAATCCTGGTGGGTTTTAGTGTGCTGTTTTTTTGTGATTTACTTTCAGTCAGCAGCAATTAAAACGCTTAAGTGCAGGAACACATTAAAAGCAGCAGACACAGCGGCCCTTCAGGGTTTGAGATCCTTACCTTAGAGGATGTTGGCTACAGTGAGAAACGTGTCCCCCACCTCTGCACCTCTGATGCCGTATTTACACAGGGAGCGACTTGGTTGACAGGTTGCTCAAGTGTACTATAGGCTGAGGGAGGGGCAAGAGCTTCATGTTTCCTTTAGTGTATCCATGCAGCCACACATTTTTTGATGAAGTGGAGAACAGCAATACACAATATAAATATATTTACCACATAGATTATTGTGTCAGTTCCTGTAGTTATGTAATAAGACTGATAATTATAATTTGCTACTTATTATTTTCTCTCTGTATCGTTTTCTTTTAATCTTTTTTGTTATTAGAAATGTTTAATAAAGCAAAGTGAATTGCTTTTATTTTTTAGTGCCACTACACAGATATATATGCTCTTAGCTTAATTTAACTTGGGTTACTATTCTCTCCATACCAATATCTGCATTTCATTTCTGAGTTCATTTCATTTACAAATAAGAGTATGTTATTCATGAACCATACCACATAACAAACAGCAAAGACAATTATTTCTGGCCAGCTGGCTGCCAGAAACTACAAGAGAAAAAAATAAAGACAATTTTTTTGTAGTTGGATGTCATAATTTCTTTAGCTGATGCAACATATATGCACACGAAATGAATAAGTAAATCAGAGAAGGATCACAATTAGATCGGAAGAAATTCAAACAGGAAACAGCGAGTTTGCTTACAGGAGCTGAAAATTGGATTGCAGGAAACAGCTCACATGAGGGAGTAGAGTTACGTGTCAATTTATAACCCTAGGCAAAACCAGTTTAGCAAGTTGTGGTATTAACATATTTTGACTTTAAGGACTCTGTTTTCTAGCCAATGCATAATGTGTGGCACACATTGGCATTGTCGTTATGGATTTTGACGCTTGTGCCCGTTTGGTCAGTTCGGAACTCGGCATGCTCTTAAGTGGGAAGAGAGGTATGGTTGGGTGGTTTGAGTCAGTGAAGGTCAAACAATTTTGGTGCTCGAGTAGTCTGCGAGTCAGGCACTGCCCGCCTGGTCAGACCTGATCTATGCCCTGCTGAAAAAAAACAGCTCAAGCTAGGTTTTGACAGCTAGTCACTGGTTGACCAATTGAGACTAACTCCCAGCACGGTTTAGGCCTGTAGTGTAGTCATTAAAGGGCATGACTGGGCCCCGCAAGGTCGGTTTTTCGATCCCCTAGTGTTGCCACAATAAGATCCGCACAGCCATTGGCCCCTTGAGCAAGGCCCTTAACCCTGCATTGCTCCAGGGGAGGATTGTCTCCTGCTCAACTGTAAGTCGCTTTGGATAAAAGCATCAGCCAAATGACATGTAATGTAATGTAATGTACCAGCTCAGACAAGCTACCAGCATTAGCTAGTTAACCAGCTCATACCTAGCTAGACCACTAGTCATACACAGCTAGAGCAGATTATGACCAGCTCAATTTTCAAACTGGTGAAATTTTACAGCACAAGTGGCACAAGTAGCAGCATATGATGAGTTGCTAATAATCTCAGTCAATGCCTACATGATCACAACCTATTGGCATTGTTCCGGTCTTCTCTGCTTTCATTTTAACAAAGCTTCAAGATATTGTTGCTATTATTTATTTTTAATAGTTTAAGCTATTGAGTTACAGTACATGTTTGAAAGGATGCAAAGAGAAAGAATAAGAGACTGGAATGAGCCCATAGTACCAGCCTTGATGTGGACCAGCCTTGATGACTGTGCTTGGTGTAGAGGAATGCTTGTAGCAGGAAATATCAATCATTGCCTACCTCTTTTGCTTTTGAGTTTGGGATGAGTCCTTTTGTTTTGCTTTTGTGTACACGAGGTTATATCTTAATCCCTTAGTAGTGGCACCAGTTATTGCATGTTTAGATTTAGCTATACTTCTGCACGCATTCCGAGGACAAATGGACTTATTCGTAATGCTAAATAAAGTGATTTGATTGCTGGCTTGTTCTGTTACATTACAAAGCCTCACTAAGAAACATCCACAAGGGAAGAGCAGACTACAAGACACAATTTTAATAAACAAGGCTAGAGGTTTTGTGGCAGAAAGTAATATACTTAATGCTGTTCTGAACAATTTTCTGAAAGAGGCTGGTTAATGCATGGATTTAGCACACAACATGGGAGGTGGATGTCTTTTCTTGCAAATCCAATTTTGCTTGTGGAAATGGAGTAGACATAATGAAACCTGATGAGTCATAAAGCTTGTTGGTGGGAAGAATGACTTGTCTTCATTTCTTGCTCATCTTGACAGTTGCCAGACTCATATAAAATCCAAATCAATTGCAGCATAATAAGATGACAATGTTGATGTTATATGGCCAGAATTTAACCTTTGTGCAGATACGGCAAGCCTTGCCCCTTTTTTGCAAGTTATTTTAAGGCTTTAGAACTCCAGATGTGAGCATCACAGAGACTTAAATAGCTTAAATGCAACAAGACACTTTTACCATTTACAATACAAATACAATACTAAATAAACATAATCTAGTTTATTTATACCTAAATTCTGAAAATGAAGTGCTACAAATACAAAACAATGTAGATGAAAATGAAAAAATCATTTGCGATAAAGTCACAAAATGTATACGTGAACATATACATTTTCTGAATCATAAACTCCTATAAACTCTACAAGTGTATGAAATCTGAGGGTGATATGCAAATCTGCTAAAGATCAATGTAGCAAAATGTAAACAGTGTACCCTGGTGTCTCCAAATCCATCCAAAATGGTTAATGGTAAATGACTGAAATAATAATCTACAAATTAACGAATTGTCTCATAAAACTCACTTTTAAATCCTTCTCAAGTATAAATTACTATCCATTCATGCGTACAGGTTTTAAGATACAATGGCTTCAGAAATTATTCAGACCCCTTCACTTATTACATTGCTTTCTAGATTTCATTTTGAATGCATAAAATGTCAGGGTTCGGGATCGAGGAACCAATCGCAACCAGGAAGTAGACAATAATGGAGTGTTTATGTTTAAGTCAGACAGGCATGGATCAATCGTTGGTAGACAGATACAGAAAAGATAATCACAATCGCAGTCGGGGTCACTAGCCAAGGTTCAAAAACAGCTAGACAATCCAAATAGGAGAAGGTACAGAATGTGATCCAGTAAGCATTTAACAAGAGGCCAATCAAAGTCCGGTAACAGAAATGTCAGTCAGAGGCTTGTCCTGAAGCCACTCCCGCATTGTCTTGGCTGTATGCTTCGGGTCATAGTCATGCTGAAAGGTGAACTGTTGCCACAATCTGAGGTTGAGTGCACTCTGGAGAAGTTTTTCTTCAAGGACCTCTCTGTATCTGGCTGCATTCACCCTCACCTCATTTCTGACCAGTCTCCCTGTCCCTGCCGCTGAGAAGCACCCCCATAGCATGATGCTGCCACCACCATGCTTCACCGTAGGGATGGTATCAGCGATGGAATCATTTTCCTCAAAGTCCTTTAAATGCAGTTTTGCAAACTCCAAGCAGGCTGTCATATGCCTTTTACTCAAGACTGGCTTCCTTCTAGCCACTCTACCATAAAGGTCTGATTGATTGGGTGTTGCTGAGATGGTCGTCCTTCCAGCTGGTTCTTCCATCTCTGCAGAGGAAGACCTATGAATGAGGACATTTGTAGAAAACTGAATGACTGAATGACTCGTAGGTACAGGCTGTGCAGGGACCATCTTACTATGTGGTGCTCTTTCTGTCACACACATTAAAATGGGGCTAGAACTTTGCAATAATATTACATTAATTACCATTAACTAATCTAGTAACTACTGAGAAGTTAATTGAAGCCATAACGAGTAAATCACCTGGGTCTGGGCCTTAGTATTCATCTTTTTTAAAAGTAATGAACAATATCAAACAAGTGCTTGGGAATAAGGGTTCCCAAACTTTTGCATAGGCCCCTTTTCCTTTAAAAAATAAAATTAAGAAAAATAATTTATGAACAGTAAAAAATTTAAATAAAAAGCAATCTTGCTTTAAAATTTGCACAAACGTCTCATGTTTAACTCAACCATTTACAGTTCAGTTTTGCTTTCGATCACATAGATTCATTGTAACAGACATTTAAAGCCAAATGTTTGCACCCCACTGTATGTAGGAGTATGAAACAAGGGAAGAAACAAGGGGAGAAACATTGTTTTCACTTACCTCATGTTGTTTTCTGATGTTCCAAGTATGGTTGGAATTTGGCAAAAGGGAAGTCCTGTTTAGCCATAGTCCACACATTCATGAGGACGGCACCTAGAATGATTTTTCATTACAAAATATAGCCAGATCTTATCCACAAAAGCCTGATTATTACAGAAATTGGTTAAGGCATAAGGCATGGATTGAGCATGGAGGGAATATATTATGAAATAATTTCTGATAAGCCTAAATTTGACTCAAGATGATCTGAAGCATAAATGCAAATTAATAAACTATTAAACCCATTTTAAAAAGTTTGAAAAAGACTGAATCAGATTACATGTGGACATCCAGAAGATGGATACTACATGCTATGAAAAATGAGTAATAAAAGAAAACATGGGGATACAGTTAAGGAAACTGTAGATGCAGAGGTCTATTAATTCTGGAAACACGAAGGATGACACACGCCTGTAATGAGTCAGAGCTGCTTGACGCAGTTTCTTCTCAACTGACCCAACGACTTAAAGTTGTTCAGCAATGATGGCCCAATGATGTAAAATAGGAAATATGAAGTGATTTTAAAAGTAAGATCTTAAAGAATAAAATAACAGAAACTTCCAGCTATGCTCTGTTCTTATAGCAATGGGTGATGGGTGATTATGCAAATACGGGAACTTTTAGGTCCTTTGTGCATAATTTCTGAAAATGTTCTTTCATTTTTTCCTCCCTCATGTTAACACTAAAATCAGCTTTCCACACTGAATTTTCAATCCTTTTATCTTATCCCAGTTTTGTTGGTATCTGAAGCCCAGAGTTTTGATCTTTCACTATGTATTTTAATGAGAAAAACATTATAAAAGCCAATAATCTTTTTAAGTAAACAAAATAATAAAATACTACAAAATTAAATATAAGTATGCCATTTATTTCATTTTTTTATACAAAATATACCTGTCCCATGCCAGTGGTGTCATCCCCATCACAACAGCAACAATGCTTGTAAGTCTTCTCAATTTACTCTGTTACATCAACATGTCTGATATTTCTAAATGGACTAATTTCATTCAATTGTGTAATGAATTCAAAGCTTACTTTAATTTTGGATATTTAGTGTACATCAAATGTTAGAAACAAAGCTTCCACAAGTCATTCCGAACACTGATTTGGCTCTGATGGAATTGACCGGATGTGCTGGAAATGACTAGATCTATTACCTCTGTTCCTATATAAAACTGGCAAATACAAGAAAATCATTGATATTGATGCAGAGGATGGTGCTCTTGTCAAGACAATGAGCTTCATTGTCCCCAACAGATTATTTTGGTCAATGAGAGATGAGGCTGCTCATTTAAGGCTTCCAAAACATATTAACCAGCAGTAACAGTCTACTGCTCATTGAGCGAACAAACATCTTTCCAGACCAGTGGGAAGTTTTTGTTATTGCTGTCTAGTTATTTTTGCCTGGAACCTGCGAGGGGGAAGGGCAAAGGCTTCTTATTCATTTTGTGTTGGTGTAGGCGCTCTCTCTCTCGCTCCATGCAGCAAACAACGGTGAAAATCCCGGAGGGCCGCATCTCCCTCCCAGGGGTCTCACATGGCGTGTGACAATGTTATTGTCAATTTAACCTCGTTTGATTCTTACTTACAATTATTGTTCGGGGTGCCAATCATTTTGACATAAGGTAGGCATTACTAGAATTAAGAAGTTTATATTTTTAATAGAATGGAAAATTATTATCAACAATAAATATCAGCCAACTGTAAAGTAGAGTAATAAAACATTGTATGAAGAGCCTTAATTGTATATTTTACTTCATCCAAAGCATTGTTTTCATTTTTCTGATATTAAGATCTATATCACAGGACAGCCATTTTCAGGAAAGGAGCACATAAGATGAGGTCTAGCACAGATCAACAAACCAGAGCCAAGGCTTTGAAAGTGATTCCCAATTTTTTCAGTATTTGTATTTGTAATATTTTTATTTATTTTCACTCTTTAGAGGCCACAAAACCCAGCATAAAATACATAAATCAGAATTTAGAGAAAGAACAAGTAGTTGGCTGAAAACATGGTGGTTGTTATTCAAAAGGACAGAACAACAGAGGCAGAGCCATTCATTGAGTGGGACGGTTGCTATGGTTGAGTAATACACAAGTTAGTACAATGTGCTGTAAGCTACATGGGAGCACTGGTCCATGTTGGATTTCTGGTGAGGGAGGCAATTATTCACTTGGATTCTGGACGACAATCAATAGGTATTCTTTTTCTGAAGAAAAGGAGAGAAACAAGAGATAACAGTATACTGCATTTGTCAGGCCTCGGGTCTGCAGACACAGAACAACCAAAAACAGAACCTCTGCTAGACTGAGTGATAATCTAGTCCTGCCTCAATTGTGTTACAAAGACCACAGCCTTTTGAAAAAAGTGAATAAAAAAGAGTAAGCCATTTTAAAACAGGAATCAAATGAAAGATCCAACAAGTGATATATCACACAATACATCCAGCACTTGTAATTTGAGAACTGTCAAAACAGATTTTATCGACTCAAGCCAGGGAATATTATGAACCATTACATTTCAACAGGATTTATAGAAATACTGTAGAGTAAGTGCTAAGAAGGTGTCACAGAAAGTGGAAAAAAAAAAAACATGGAACCAAAAGGAGAATCAAGTTGCAGCTCTCACCTGGTGCCACCATTATCTCATGTTTCTTTGATCTGATGCGTAAAAAGGTGAGGTCATTCTGGGGGTCGATGTCTCTGACGGTGCCTCTAGCTTTCATTGTGAGCTGGTGCAGCAGCCCTGCGTACTGCACAGTGGTAGAGTTGTCCAGAGTGGTTCTGATTGGAATTCCTGAAAGATGTTGATAGATGTTAACATATCAACATCACTTTGTAAAGCATTCTTTAAACATGAGTACTTATATTATACAGGGAGCACCATAATTCATTGGACAGTGACATGTTTTATTATTTTGGTTCTGTACTCTAGCACAATTGAGTTTGAAAGGATATAATGACAATGAGGTTGAAGTGCAGCTGGTCAGCTTTAATTTTGAAAGCATTGTCATCCCTATTGGATGAACCGTTTAGAAATTATAGAGCCTTTTGTATATAGTCCCGTCCCCCCAATCTTCCAGCAGCAAAAAATATTGGGACAGTTTAACATAATGTTGAATAAAGTAATAATTTTTTATATTTGCTTGCATATCCTTTGCATGCAATGAGAGCTTAAAGCCTGCAACGCATAGGCTAGACATCACCAGACGCCGGGTGTCTTCCTTGGTGATGCTCTGTCAGTTCCTGCATGTTTCGGGGACTTCAAATGCACGTTCAATAGGATTAAGAGCCGGTGACAGACTCAGCCAGTCAAGGATGAAGTGCCGTCCAATAAGTTTGGAGACATTTGGTTTTATTGGGGCAGATAAAATATTTCTGTAGATTTCAGAATTGATTGTTCACATCATTGATGAAGACAAGTGAGCCCGTTCCACTGGCCCAAGCCATAACACCTCCTCCACCATGTTTCAAGGATGAGGTGGTATGCTTTGGATCATGGGCATTTCCTTTTATTCTCACTCTGGTACATGTTCATCTTTGTCTCATCCGTCCACAAGACCAGAACTCTTGGGGCTCCTTTAGGTGCTTTTTAACAAACTGTAGTGGTGTAGTCGTATGTACGGTAGACTTTGACACATCTACACCTGCATCCAGGAGAGTGTTGTTGGGCCATTGTCAGGGGTGTTTTCTTCACCATAGAAAGTATGTTCTGGTCAACCACTACTGTGGTCTTCCCTAGTCTACCCGGTCTTTTGACACAACTGAGTTCACCAGTCGTTCTTTTTTTTCTTGTTAATAATGAACCAAACTGTTGACTTGGGTATGCCCAGGGTTTTTTTGTGCAATATTCCTGACTGATTGATTTTCATTTCTGAGCCTTATGCCGGCCAGCTTAATTCTCATTGACACTGCTGTCTTCTTCATGTTGTCACACCAATAACAATCTCCAAAGGCAATGGCAAAGTCTAGAAACAGGAAAAGACATTAACAGCTCTTTTCTTCATTTAGCTACTAGCGACACAAATGAAAACACCTGCCTAATGAAACACATCTGCGAAGCCAATACAACAAATACTAATAGTACCTTAAAATGTACAAAAGGTGCTGTCATTTCTAACGTTTCAAACCAAAATTTATGAAAATACCCTCAAATTAAACTTGATAGTCTGCACAATCTCACTGTCATTGTATCCTTTAAAACTCAATGTGCTTGAGTACAGAACCAACCAACAAAACGTCACTGTCCAATGAATTATGGTGCTCACTGTATGTCATTAGCCATAGCCATTGTACAATTGAATAAATCACTGTCTAATATGTATCGATCTGTACAGTGTAGTGTATAAAAATATTTACCTTCTGCATTAGCAACTATTATGCCAATAACACCTTTGTGCGTCTGAATTCTCTTAAGAGTCTCCTCGACTTCCGCCTGAAAAACAATGTAAAGCATCACGTTTTGTGAAACGGAAACTTTAGCTAATGATTTCCATATATTCAGGACAGGCTTAGAAGATGGCTAGCAAAACAGTAAACCGGTGCCTGCAACTGACTGATTTACGATTTTAGACTGATTTATGTATCATGGTAAATTCTCGGATAACTTTACTGTTTATCCAGCTAGCCAACTAGCAAACGTTAAAACGTAGCAAGCCAGCTAGCTATCACGAACGTTGGTTACATAAAACATTCATTCAAATTTAACAGGAATTTAAAAAGATTAAATACATTTATTATGCTCCAATATCGTACATGTCTAGATAGCGAGCGACCGTAAATCGCCAAGATAAGCAAGTAGAGTAGTGAAGTTACATTACCATCCTTATGTACTCTTGTACGGAAGACAATGCTATCAGTGCTACAGTAGTTTGATAAGTGCCTACAGCGTCTCTGTTGCTACGTGGAAACGGAAGCGGGCTTGAACGCGGGGGGTTGGTGAGGAGAGTACATTTGTTAGTTCACTTCACAAACATAGGCTCAATCCTGGGGACCCAAGTGTATGCCGGATTTTGTTCTAATCCCATATTCATGAACTTTTTTTTTCTTAATTACAGTTCTTGTTTTGAGGGATTTATTTTTTATTTTTTTTACTCTCTTTAGCCTGATTATGTCAGAACTAGCTGCATACCAAGACCCATATTCACATTGTCCTGGATTGTGAATGATACATAAACAGAATAAATACAGGTTTTAAACAGATGACGTTAAGGTGAATCAAGTGGCTCCTAATTGTTTTGCAAATTCTAATATGCCAAACCTGTATTGTGTTAACACAATGCTAGTTTTTCAAACAAGTCAAGACTTGTTATTATTTGCTTTAACTTTGAATACGTATTATCAACCAGTGACCACATCTTCACATTTTTGCCAATTAGCAGCCTGTTGATTTGCCTCAGCCTTAATTTGGTTTGGTAAAAAATGTCCCAATGTGAATATGGGACTTCTATTATTTACGCCACGCTACTTCTGACGATGTAGTTGACGTGGGTATCTCTCAAAACAGGAAAAGTGTAATTAAGAAAAAAATACATTTTGTTAAACCTATGGGATTGCAGTTGTGGTTGGAACAAAAACGAGCATACACATGTGCCCCCAGGACTGAGTTTGAAAACCACTGGTCTACTGTTGCAGTATACAAGCGTGTTGATGCCCCTTAGTTTTGAGGTACAATTCAGGTGTTCGTCCACTTAGTGGTGCTGTTTTATCACAGATGAACTGAGGGCAATTTCCTCACTGCAAAGAAATGAGAGCATGTTTCAACAACAAATGATTAAATGTTTCTTGAACACGCCTCATTAAATTACTTGGAAGTGGTAATTGCATTAGCTGCAATGAATTGGATGCCACTGTTAACTGCAATGGATAACTTGCCTGCTCATTATATAATTTGTATGAGACAAATGTGTGTCCAATGTACTATCACTGTTAATGACTTGGAGGACCTGGCATCAATCCCATGCAGTGTACTGAGTAGAAATAATGAGACTTTGAAAAAATCCAATAAACCTGATAAGTTTTCTTTATAAATGCTGTTAAAAGTAAACATGATTAAATTAAATTGAATACTATGCGTTACTTATTTGAAAAGGGATTCATTTGACCAACCTGTTCCTAATCAAGCTGAGCAATGTGAATGCTTAGAATGGCTAACTGTACCCATCAAGCAATTGGTGTATTTATGTGGTGTATTGAATATTTATCTTACCAGTAGAGGGAAGACTAGCTCTTTCGCATCCCTAAAATACTGAAAGTTACACCCGTCTTACAGAAATGTATTTACACACATGATTGTTTTGCATACAGTTCTCATACATTTGGATTACATGAAGTAGAAATTAAAAAGAAAACAAGAAGCTATCTCAACTATAAAGTTAACACTTTATATTTTGTCCCATAATAAGGGACCTCATTTCAGTGAATTTATTAAAACACAGTGTCATATACAGTATGCACTTGATATGGACACCAAATGACAGTTATTCAAAAATTAACAAGGTATTAAGTGTAATTGAAGGCAATACATGAGTGAAAAAAGATTACACAATTGCAGTAAATGTAAGACTGAGCTGAGTACTCACCTCATTTTATTTCCTGTGCACCTTTGTAACAGAGAAGCCACTTTTTAACCTTAGTTACATTACATTGCAGTTATTTAGCTGAGACTTTTAATCAAAGCAACTTAATTATTTGATTAGACTAAGCAGGGGAAATAACTGCCACCAGAAATAACTGCCACCAACACAGTCCAGATATTTTGATTACATACCCACATATGAACACACTTTGAGCATTTTGCTGTGGGTAGAATATGTCCCACAGTGGTCAGGTATACTCACTGTGGGAGTCTCAGCTGCCAGGGACTGAGTAGTATGATGTATGTTTGATGGTCACTGTGCACAAATGAGTGTACTCTGGCACACAGTGGCAGGCCCATGTGAATTCTGGATCATTTATTTTCACAACTGTCATATATCTATTTATAAGCATCCATTATATGTATCCAGCTATGCACATGTATTATTCCATTTGGGGACTAAAATCTTTTTTTTCTTTGTCAGTACTGATATTTCTTAGTTTATGAAGCCTGACCCTATAACCTTGAACCAGCAGGACCTTGGAGAACCTTATTGTGTTCATCTCTGTGTACATCATCAGGCTGGTACATGATGTTACAAGTACAAGTTCTATGAACTTCAATTTGTTCAGATACTGTAAATGCAAAAGGATAAAAATGCTTAAATTATGTTTTGAATCTTGTTGGGTGTTAGTGATGTCCCAAAGCTAGATGATGTCCCCCAGCTCTGGTACTCTCTTCCTAAACACAATCAGCATGCTGACATTAAGGGACATTTTTTCATCTAAATGGAGAAAGTGAGCAGTCAGTCTTAAAGGTGTATTTTAAACATTTCTAAAACATTGATATATTTTTTTACAATTTCAATTAAATGCAATTTAAATAAAAATGTATCTGGGGCGGTACCCTATAGGCACATAAAATTGCAATATATCATTAATTTGTACCCTTTTTGATTGGAAAGAGTACTCATTTGTACAAAAGTGTATTATTATTATTATTATTATTATTATTATTATTATTATTATTATTATTAGTAGTAGTAGTAGTAGTAGTAGTTGTAGTAGTACTCATAGTAGTAGTAGTTTGGTTAGTAACACTTATTGGAAGGTGAAAGATAATAGAAAATTGGATTGGTTGCTAGGCAGCTCTGAATGCAGTGCATTGTGATTCATCAATGGGAACATAATGGGGGGAAACTTTTCTCACTGGGGTTCAGGTACAGAAACTCCTTTGCTCAAATTCCTTATTGTTTTCTGTTATGAATCCTATATTGCTTTTCCAATGGGGGAGGCTTGACGGAGGAATAAGAAACAGAGAAAACATTATGCTGGATTTGGAAAGGATTCATATGATGTATATTGCTTATGGTTCCCCCTTAAACACCAGTGTGTGTTTTTAGAGATTCATGTTTCAGATTTGTATGGCAATATAATATGGGTGAGATTAAACAAGTGCATTTGTTTCACGCTCCCACAATCATAAACCTATTTCCTTCCTCCTCTTCTTTTGAATTTGTCTTGGTTTACGAAAGGGCTTTTTCCTTGTATGTGTTATTGTAACCGGTGCATGGGGAAATAAAATGGGATTTAAAAAAATTAAGAATCCGTTTATTGGGTCTGTAATGACTATCACATGTGATTGGTTTGTCAAATTATTGCATTTTATCAGCAGATGAAATTATTGTGCACTTAGAATAGTGTTGTTAACATGCAAGGAAACTACATCCAGGCTCAGAGATTCAACAGTGATTACAGTTTCAGTCGTACTGGAATACTGTAAACGATTGCATACATGCATAAAATAATGTTGAGAGCTTTCAAATGTTGTTGTGAAATCATCTAGGCATACAGATCTATTTGGCAGACTCTATTTTTTGGCAAAGTAATGTAAAGTATAGGTTTAGACAATGGCTTCAGAATTCAGGAAAGTGACCATTGTGAAATAGTGGCCAGAGGTTTCATACATGACTCTTTCATTATTTTTCCTAAAGATTTATCTTGTCAACGCTAGCTTCAAATCAAACAACAGATGCATGGACTGTGATTTTTAGCAGGAAATAGGTCTCCACTGCAGTCAAACAGATATGTATATTGTTTTAATCGTTTCCCTTTTTCTTTAACTTCATTGTAAAAGCTTTGTAAATGACAGCAGCTGAAATTTCTTTAAAGTCACATTCATTGGATTGACCTTGTGCTACATTTCGGTAATTCTAGCAGATATCATCTGTGCCTTTAAATTGGTCTTTTGTGCATGAAAGAGACTCTGCAATTGTGAAGCCCCTTTGCTAATGAAACACAGTAGGAGATCCAGACTGTCACCATTAGGGCTGTTTGTATTGCATTGTGGTACTTTGTCTGAAAATCTGTGTTGTGTATTGTCTGAAAGGATATGAACAGAGGTTTTCATATCCAAATAAGCCACTTTATTGCTGTTATAACACAGGGAAAATGTGTTCACAAAATGCAATGATCAGCACTGGGCTGTAGAAAACCATGTTGAAACAAGCCTTCATCATGATATTATTATTATGTAGGGCAAGTAAATGGACTCGTAAACATTGAATTTGAAAAGTTTTTGCACACGCTCTTCACAGTGGTTTGTTTAACAGGTAAGTTTGTCATAAGTGATGTTTTACTCTATACTTCCATTTGCTTCTTATATCTATACATACTTATATCATTGATACAGTATGTATACCCTAGTGGCGCCTTTGTTTACAGAAGTTACAAGTTACAGTTCACTTACAGTAAACTTAAGAAATGAGGTCTTTTTCAGAACAGAATGGATGCAATTTGTTTACTAGGATGGAGAGCAATGAACAAGAGCACTGGCAAGCCACTGATATCTGAATGCCTCCTGTGCCACTGTGACTGTATGTGATCTGAAGATACAGATAAGGGCTTATTTAATAGCGCAGCTCTGCTTTATGGGATAAGAAAACTCCTTGAAAGCAAACACATTCTGCCTGTGGGTTGTATTTTATGTTTTCCCTGGTCTGATTAATGTGTTTTTTCACAGGGTCCTTCACTTTCAAAAGGAAGCCAAGCATGCATAGTTCAGAGGGAGCGGGTTTCTTTATGTCATTCCAGAATAGCTCTTATTTGTCACCAACAGCATCAGTCTGCCTCTGCAGACCGTAAAGGAGAGGAGAGAAATAAAAGGGCACACCCATCATGTGAAAGTGGTTAACGTATTAATGTTCAGAGAGTGGCGATGTGGGGCCCTCGCGTCAGTCAGCCCCCTTTCATTTTGCTTGGCGCCCACTCTGTCAGCTCCTTCCAAGAACAACAGGGCAGTCGCTTTTACGCTTGGCGGGGCCGGGACCGGGATGTGGCCTGGAACTAAATAGAAGAGCTTTCAAAGAAAAACCCCCAAAGGCCTTCTGAGGCATTCCGTGCAAAGGCCCTGCTCTACCTGCTCCATCTCCATTCTCTTTTTTTTTTTCATCCAGATCCTTTATGATGTTCTCTTAAACAACACCGTTCTGCTGCTAAAATGATCATTTAAAAAAATATTTTCTCTGAGCAAGCCCCCACCCCCTTTAAAATCACGAGCTTGGTGCAGAGCGGAGGCCTGTAGTTAAGAATTTGAGAGAGTCGCAGCCTTTCCCATAATGCCTTGTTTTTACAGTAGTATTGGTATGCCGCCGTCAGAGCGATGTCTTTTGTGCAGGTGCATAAGCAGCTTTTTCAACCCTCATTTGTGATTGGTAATTGAATCATGTCCAAGGTTTGTTTATTTGTGTATGGTTAGTCATAGGCGCGGTTAGTACGTAAAGGCTGATATACCATTTGATATCAGCCCACTGAGGTACCATTTCATTAAAAATGAGTGGGGTTCACTGGTGTGTGTGTGTGTGTGCGTGTATGCATGTGTGTGTGTATGTGCGTGTTGTGTGTGGGGGGTGGGGGTGTGGGGCTGTGGGGTTACTTGGAGTGAATCCCCACCCATAGAATGTTTTTGTAGATCTTCTCCTGATGTGTGTTGAGTGATGTCTGAGGATGTGTACACATTTCCATGTGAGATCATGCAGTTGGCCACAGCAAGACCCTGTGCTGGGACTGGAAGGATAGCTTTAGCACTGAGCTGTATTGGGGAGGGACTAGCTGTGGGTTCAACATCATGCAGACACAATGCAACCTAGCATTAGCCCACCCTTGGTACAGATAAAATTAGCGCGACAGGTGGTGAAAGAGTAACTAAACATATTGCACACAGAGCTATAGAGACTAGGAGAGGGAGGAGAAGCAAGGACGGGTGAAACCGGAGAGCCAAGAGAAACCGTAGTCTCTGAACAGACACATGCAATCAATTGTAAGTCAATGTAAAGGGCACATTGAATACATGCCTTAGTCTATGAAATGCTTTTTCAATCATCACTTATTTATTTTTAAGTCGTACACATGAAATATATGAAATCTAGCTTGATGAACTTCAGTGACTGAAAACATTGCTATTCTTTGAAATTAATACATGTTCCTATATTCCATTCCTATATGTCCCATTTGACTGGAAATAATTCATGAATAAGTTAATGATATGTATGATAACACAAATTAATGTCAATTATTTTGGAGTTCTTTGAAAATCATGGGCATGTGATTTACTCGTTCCTGTTCACATTTCCTGGGTGCGGTGGCAAGCAGATTTTGCAGAAAAACTGTGGTTAATGCATCCTTTACTTTCCGTTCCCATGAAGCCTCATAGGCAGAGATGTATTAACCATGACAACTTTTGCCAAACACGAGTCATGTTCCATTATAAATGGGGAAAAACAAAATAATGATAGCTGCATGAAAAGTGTGTGTCTGATTTCTGGGTTCAGGGGCTGAAGGGATGGCCATCTGAAGCTGTATTTTTATGAGAAATGTAAATGGGCCTCTAAAACTGCTGTGACTTGGCGTGACAGTTGGAATGACAGAAGCTCTGATTGTCCTAACCCCGCTTCTTTATTCAAACCCTCTGCTGACCTACTGTAATGTTTCATAGCCTGAACTAAAAAAATAAAACACCCTTTCCAGTTATTTATCTTGGCAGAAGCTCATACTGGCCCCAAAAGAAGTGGGGGAAGGGTGAAAGGTCAAGGCCAGATCTATGCGGGAACACTCAATCAGATCAATTGAAAATGAAGACCTACTTTTATTTTCTCACAATACAATACAGAGCTCCGTCACCATTATTGTTTGCTTTCACTTTGCAGTCTTTGCTTTCCCTTATATGTTTCCTTAGAGAAAAGAGTGGATATTAATTTAAACACTTTATTTGCACAAAAGAGAGAGGAACAAACATTTTAAAAAAGTGTTCATGAAGGTGGTTACTTTGTCAGCTCAAATATTAAATGTATGGGTCCATGGTTTTAGACGATTTGTTATTGATATTGCTTTCTAAGAATGACTTATTTACATAGAAGGCGCCTGTGCTCTTTTGATTAGTTTTGAGTTAGGGGTTAGCCAAGAGAAGTATTAGATATACTTTAGTAATGTAAATGTTATTAAATTACTTGGGTAAATGTTGGCTTCACTGGGGTTGAAAGTAAAGAGTCTACAGCAATCTTACTTAATACTTGCAGCCCCAAAGTAAATATATAGATCATAAACAAATAAAAGAGCCAGCCATTTTGATGGACACTTGTATTTAAATTATAAATTGTGCTATACCTTTTGCATATTCCTGCTTGTTTGTAGCACTCGAGCAGTGAAATTCTGATTGTACAGACAATATCTACTCATCTGCTTACATGATGCTGTACTTGATATTTTGTTCTAAAGGTAGGTTTAAAAAACTAATGAAATCACAAGTGATAAAATGAACAATTGCATCCTATTTGCTAAATATGGAATCATAGATTTTTGGAAGACATCTCACTATAATACCAATAAAAAGCTGATTTCACTACTGTGCATCCAAACAAAAATATTATACAACATCTAGAGGCCTTATTTGCTCCATCAATGGTTAACATGGATGACAACGCTTAGCTCCTACAGTTGCTCTGTAAAGTGAGAGATTTTAGGCATGGTGTAGCTTGTACAATACCTGACCATACTATGTATATTTAGGAAGTGTGCATTCACTGCCTAACTTACATAGCCAGCTGACTAGCTGTTTAGGAGGCATTTTTGGGACATTGGCCCTTATATCGCAATAAGCTATAGCTTATAGATACCACAAGCGGCCAGTTTAATTTCCTGTACTTGTTTGTAACTGCATTCTTTTTGGCTTCAATAAATGGCTGTCTGGCTTGTCATTCACAGAAATTGCTACAATATCTTTAGGCTGAGAAGGTGGCATTGCGGGGCAGGGGTTAGATCCACCTCTGTTAACTCACAACATGTTTATCATTCCTGAATGTCTGAATGTCTGGGACCAAGAAAAATAAACTTTTGAAGGGAGAATTATTGCTTTTTGCTCTGAAAAGTCAGGGCTGAATATACTACAGAAATGGGGAATGTACTAGGAAATGTGAAATCTACTATTTCAGGCTTTAATAGATCTTACACTTTAACACCCATTTCACAATTTTGCTTCCCAGGTTCTCCTTTAACCAAACAGTGTTTACAATCATCAAGTTGAAATAGGTTTTAATACATATAGGGCATGTGCAATTGACTCGCTTGAATGAAATACCATTTATGTAGCAGGAAAAATAGGTTTTCAGAAAATGTTTTTGTGTGTCTGTCTGTAAAATGTGGTAGACACAATATCTGCAATGTCCCTGACATAAAAAATGGATGCCCTTTATGTTTCACTGCTATCCCAAATTATGAGTCAAAGTATGTGTGCATGTACGGTATGTTTGTGAGAAGCATGTTCTGCCTTATCATGTTATGTGAATACGTGCGCATGCAAATATGTGTACACACAACTAAATACCTTCTCTTACCCAGCTCTCCCCACTAGCTCAATCCTTTTATGTTCTATGTTTGTACATCTGTTTAATTAATTTGTTTTAGTAAACCTGGCGTCTGTTTAATGATGGTGTCATGTGAACATGAGAGCTGAGTCTTTCGAAGAACTAACCTTCCGGTTATCTGAATATATTTGACCAAATATAATGTAATTATTAGTTACATTTCCACATTTTTGGTTCGATAGTTTAGATAATGGTAATTTTATGAGAACTGAGGATTTTTAAGGTGGAAACTTTTAAATGATCAGTCCTCGCAATCTACACATAGTGTTTAGGAGCATATCCCCTACACTGGTTATTGTAACTAGAAGTTTCAATAAAGAACATCAAATGTCTCAGCCATGCTGGTGAGTTGATACTGGGGCCAGGTATAGGTAAGTATTGAACAATAGCCCTGCACAGGTGATAACTGAGCCTTTGTGGAAGAAACTGCGGCAAGCCAGGGAAGAGCTCCTCCTTTGTAAAGAGTAGAAAGTGCACGAGCGGATGGGTGGCTGACATATTTAGTCTCTCTGGCGGTATGCCCAAGGTGCCCACCCCTCTTAACTGCGCTAGGGTCGGCGGCAGTGCAGGGGGAAGTAGGGCCAGACCCGGTGTGTTTTGACAGCTGTGAACACTCGTCCATAATCCGTTTCGACGGTCAGGTGTGCTGCCGCCCGGCGACCACACCCTCCCATGGTTGGCCCATGTTACTCTGCTCTCTCTCTGCGGTTGAACAGAGTAACTGGACCGGACGGGCGGGAAAGGCTAACCGCTTACACGCCGAGGTTAACCGATGTTCTGCAGGTCGTCACCCGGACAACCCAGAGCAGAGTGTAGATTTAATGTGACTGTTGCACTTTTAACCTGGGGTTTCATGTTGTTTCTCTTTGACCATGAAAAACATTAGAATATGATGTGGGGACAGTCCAGAGGCCTTGTATTATTTTGATTTTACTGTCTATTCATACTTGTGGGTTTCGTGCAGCTTTTGGGGTGAAAATCTGCACAAAAAAATAGATTTTTGGGATCAAGTAAGAAAAAGCAGAAGAATGTAGAAGAATCAAAGGAAATGTTCTCATCTGCAAGGATTGCTCAGACACTGAGATGACCTGTATGCGCAAACAATGAAACAACCATAGAATTGTAGGTCATCCCTTGGGTTTTTTGATGGTGGCCTACAAGAATAAAATAACACATGCCTCCACATTTTGCAAGATTACTGCAACAAGGTTAAATGTCAAGTCTTTACAAGTCATCTGTAAAGCAGCTTTAATGAGAGTTGTAACACATCTGGGACACATATGATATTTGAAATGATTTAACCCTGTATCTAATTAACCCTAAAATAAGTCTGTGCAAGTAAGTTCTTACTGCAATTGTGAAAACCCTACAGTCTATAATCTGACTGGTCCTCAGCCCCTTAAAGTGACTACATCTTCCTCTTTGTGGCTGTACCACTGATGCACTCTTCACGGAGGGGCTGAGAGCAATGTCTAGGATAGCTCATTTCATTTGGCACAGTGAGAGTGATATTTACTTTGATTACAGCGCTAATGGATGGTATTTTGACAGGCACATGGATTTAGAGAACAAGCAGTTGAAATGCAGGTGCCGGAACAGACTATGGAATAAACTGTAATGGAACTTACATTAATTACAAAGAACCCAGAACTGAAATGGAATTACTTGATTAATTAAAGGATGCTCACAGATTACAGAAAATGGAAAGCATTTTAAGTGAAAAAAACAACAACAAAAAACTGTACATTTTAAAATCCTACAGCAGTTTGTCATTAATGACGATTGCACAGTCCATCTTGGCATGTTAACCAAGTGTTTTAATTGCTGTTTGGCATTCTGTAAGGACTGCAGCTCTCGTGTATGAATAATGCATTTCAGTCACCATGACAGCTGCATTGTGCATCTCAAAGAGGTTATATACTGTATGTTGTACATTCCCTGGTGATTATAGCCATTTAAAACCTTTCAAATTAAAATGTGACAACGTCTTTATTTATTCATTTCAAGAGGCAAATTCTAGATACCTTAATGAAAGAATGTTAAGCCACAATTTTTAAAGCTCTAGCACAATGATATTTGGATTGTAGAATGGCGTTAACCCTGAATACTGGATGTGTAAATGCAAGTTATGTTTCAAAAAATTAATTCTAATGGGTTTCCTGTTGTGTGTAAAGTGTTCCAAGCAAATGTAGTACAGTTCAGCAGCAGCAGCATCAGGACAGAACAGAAATATATGCTGATGGGTATTTCTGCTTCTTTCTAATGGAGTTTACTGGGATTCAAGTTTGTACTTTCTAATGACATTTACTGGGATTCAAGTTTGTACTTTCTAATGGAGTTTACTAGGAATCAAGTTTGTACTTTCTAATGGAGTTTACTAGGATTCAAGTTTGTAAGCTGTCACTTTCTGTGTCTCTGTCACACATTCTTGTCATTTCCTGATTTCCCTGTTTTATGTATTTTCTTGTCTTATGTTCTGTTTCATGTTTTCATTGTCACTTCCCATGCCTCTGTTTTAGTTCATTTCCCTGTTTCCCCATTTATGTATTCTCTGTGTTTATGTTCTGTTTCATGTTTCCCCTTCTCTCCTGGTTATGTGTCTCTGCTTCCCCGCCCAATATGTGTTTCCTCATGTGTTATCGGCTCACCCTTTTCTCCTTGTCTCATCATTAGTGTTCTATAAAAGCCTGCCTGTTTTTTGTTCAGGGCTAGTTCGTCTTGTGCCGTATCCTTTTTTTTGTGTCTTGGTTTTCTAGGTAGCCTCAGGTTTCCCAGTTTCTGAGACCCTGCCAGTTCCTGATCCCAGCCTGCTTCTCCATCCAGTCCTGTTCCAACCCTCCTACCTGCCTACCTGTCTCTGTTCAAGCCCTGCTCCAGCCCTCCTGCCCCTGTACCCATCTTCTGTCTGCCTTCATTGCTAGCTTCTAGATTATAATAATCACAATTTAAATGGCTAACTAGCCAACTAATCTTACTTTGTGTAGACTATTCATCAAATCGCTACCATAGTTCTATCTTGAATACACTGGATTATAAAAGCAAAATGCCGGCTACTGTGCGCTGCCCAGGTTTAACTTGTTAACTTAAAACGTATCCATTCCTGAATTATAATTAGGTTGCTAGCTAATGTTAGGTCGTTTATAAGCAATCACTGGGTGGTGTTATAAGTACATGTAGCTTTAATTATGGTATAGCCAATACTAATAATTAGCTTTAGAAAAACCTAATAAAGTGCAGAAAAACCTAATAAAGTGCAACTGTGTGCAAAACCTGCAACTGTGTTTAATGCTGCTACCCTCTAAACTGGGCTGTTTTTAGATGCATCACTGTGTATATTTCTTTGGGTAGATGACAAGCTAGCCAAGCAATTATTTCTTTTTCAAGGGGAAATTAAGTCATATGAAGTTTAAATATATATATATATATATTGATTTGTAATAGGTGCTACCAACATAACAGTGTCAACTAGGCAACATGTTTACTATTCTGGTTTTATATTATTATATTAACTATATACAAAAACATTTATTTTAATATTCGCATAGCTTTGTCTTTCCTTTGTTATTATAGAGGTCGGAGGTGAGGACTGGTGTGTGCATGCATGCGTGTGGCTTTGGCACCACAATCAGGCACATTTTCGCTAAAATCGAGGGGAGGAAATGAGAAATTTGGAGTCAGGATTTATTTTAATCGGTAGCAAATCATCTGCCATGCATCTCCTTGGAAAGTGAGAAATGGCCTTAAAACATCCTAGAGAAAAAAATCAATAGCAAGAAAAAGAGGAATGATTGTTCCAATTCACTGCTTAATTGACTTAAAAGCCAAATGAAAAAGCAGTGCACGGCCATTTCTGCTCATTACACACTAATGGCATTGCATACTTCTGAGCATTTCCCATGCTTCATACCATCCACCATTTCTGTAATTACATTATCTGAAAATAATTCATTATTTTCTTTTATTTCCAGTGTGTATTCTGTAGTACTCCACAACTATAAGGTGCCATGGAAAGCACGTCGTATTTGTTCATGTTGAGGAATTGATTTTGAGATGATTACCAATCATCCTGAACCGATAAAGTATCTTTTCACTTTGTGATTTAAGAGATTAATTTTACTCTTAAATTGACAGAATATCAGCCTGTTTATAGAAAATTGTTTTGTTCCATTAAACACAATTGTTTAATGAAGTAGTGATCAAGCTAAGCACAGGCACACATATCCCCATCACACTGATGCCAAATCTGGCCACTTCATAACTTCCCATGTGAGCGTACAGAGACTTAGAAAATGGCTTAACCCTCTTGTGGTGTTTGGGTCAAATTTTTTTTTTTACCTGAAACTCCATGGCCTAGGCTTATTTTCTGTGAAGAACATCCATCCACCCATCCATTATCTTAACCTGCTTATCCTGAACAGGGTCGCAGAGGGGCTGGAGCCTATCCCAGCATACATTGGGTGAAAGGCAGGAATACACACTGAACAGGTCACCAGTCCATCACAGGGCACACACACCATTCACTCACACTCATACCCATGGGCAATTTAGACTCTCCAATCAGCCTAACCTGCATGTCTTTGGACTGTGGGAGGAAACCGGAGTACCCGGAGGAAACCTACGCAGACAAGGGGAGAACATGCACAGAGAGGCCCCGGCCGACAGGGATTCGATCCCAGGACTTCTTTGCTGTGAGGCGGCAGTGCTACCCACTGCACCATCCGTGCCGCCCTGTGAAGAGCATGTAAAATAAAAAAATTTTGAACCCATGCTACACCCCCCTAAAAATGCATGTCCCTGAACCACTGTGTTCATCCAGAATGAACAGAAAATATTGTGAGCGGCTTAAATAGCATCTAGGCTTTTGCACATGACTGATGTACCTTCCCCCCCTTTCTCAAATGGATCGTTCAAGACAATAAATGACCACTGAACATTGAAAAGGGATAGCTCTATGTGTAAAACGAATGTATTAGTTCTTTATTATACAGTACTGTGCAAAAATCTTAGGCACCTGTATAACATTATGTACAGATAAGATTCTTTCAAAAATAATTAATACTATAGATTTTACATTACATTTTATTAATTTGGCAGAATGGTTAAAAACTGAATCAAATCTATATTTTTTGTGACCACCCTTCGGCATTAAAACTGCATCACTTCTCTGAGATAGCCAACGCTGTCCTGCAGTTCTATAAGACAATCAGCAGGGAGGTTGTTCCAAGCATGTTGGAGAACTTGCCACAGTTCTTCTGCAGACTTTGGTTGGCTCTTTGCTTCTGATCTCAGACAGCCTTGATCAAGTTTTTATGTAAAGTCAATTGCTTACATTAATATGTTACTTTTTAAAAATTAAATACAAAAATGTCTCGGTAAAATTTAATCTTTTGGAAAATGAATATTTGGAAATCTCAAATGTGTTCTTTTATACTAACACACACAAAAAAATAAACATATATATAATAAAGTCTAGGGTGCCTAAGACTTCTGCACAGTACTGTATGTATTAGTTGCACATATCTATAGTGGTATAATTACACAAGAATCCATCTTGCTTATTTTGCTATTCAGTTAGTATTGGTATTCACCACTGTATTGGCATACCTTCTGACTATTGTTGGCTTAATCTTGTTGCTATGACAGAATACACATTTTTGATGGTGAAAGAATATTTCGATGAACTCCCAGATAGACACTATTGTCCAATGCGTGATGCTAGCTGTCTGTGAGCCCTGGCAGGGGATGCTTGATAAATGGACTAACTGCATGACAAATGGTGGGAACTCTGTATTTGGCACAGTTGTTAGGTATTACTGGCAAACAATCTGGAACACAGAGTGTGGTGCTTTCACTCATAGTTTGGTGGCAGGAGCACTGAATGTCTGAGTTGAGCAATCTCACACCATGGCCACTAGGGGGCTTGGATGAAGGGGTGCTACAGGGAAATCAACCTGACAACAAAGAACATTATTGCATTGGCCTGGATTCAACCAGAAATTTGGCTTAAATCTGAAATTCATATTTATGTCCAAACTTAATGGCAGATGCTGTTACTACCCAGACCATAAAAGCAGATGAGCCTTATTGTACTGAAAGAGAAACTCCTGGTCAGCAGTTTCTAGAGAAAAAGGAATTGCATTTTGTCAGCTGCACTCATTCAGATCCACTTAAATACGTGTCAGCATTTAAATCATCTCTGTCGCTCAAATGCACAAGTAACAACTCTGTTTTTAGCTGGAATGAAGATTTGTTTTGACTGATGACAATATAGTAATGGAACATATACTTTCCTATGGTAGCAAATACAACAGACTGAATACTCAACACTGATTGACTGGCTCAATAGCCCAGTAGGGGTTGTTAGATAGCAATGAACGCGTAACCCTACCCAACTGAACACTCACATTCCCTGGGTGATGCAATCATATGGATCTTCCGGTGACAGTAGGCACTGGCACATTTTTAAATATACAATATAGTACATAGTACATATAATATTTAGGCATGCAGTCGACCTGAAATTGATCAGTGAGGGACACCAAGAGAGCAGTCTGTGAATATTGATAATTGATAATCTGATATTGATTATAGTACATTATTATTTTCTTTTGGTCGGATAAGATTACATCCATTTCATTGTGTTGCTGAGGATCGCTGTTGAGGATTGGATCGCTGTACATTCTGATTCATTATTTTCAAACACTTTATTTAGGTCCAGGAATACAGCAGTGATAACTTCTCCTTTATCATGGCCTATTTATTTCCTCCACAAAGAAGTTTGTGTTGCTCCACATCCAGAAAATGGATTGCTTGGGAATAAATAAAGTACATTTGAAAAAATTACCGCAAAATATAATGCTTTTGTTTTATATGATGCTTTGAACCAACTCTATTAGCTATTGATTAATAAGAAAGGTACTGCACAGAGCTGGATTACCTCTCCAAATTGGAAATACAGTTTTAGATTAAAACTGTCAGCATTCGGTCACATTGCGCAAGTCTACCTTGTGATTGATTGTTAAACTGCTGGCAGAATGTCTATCTTATTGGATTTGTAGTGTGGGAGTGGTAATGGAGACATAACATACATTTATTAGCCTGATGTAATGTTTCAGAAGTTGGGTCCTGGGTTTGGGCTTGGCTGCAAACTGGATCCATTTTTGGCAACTAGTTTGAGTGGAATTTATTTCCAGCTTTTAACAGTAACCTGCGCTAGGACCAGAATGTCCTCACAGGAGGAATGGAAAAGCAGTAAAAACCAAAGGAGGGTAATAATTAAAACAGTCGTCAAACAATAATTAGAAAAAGCTCATATGTTTGTTCATGCAAAATGAGTCTAAAGCATAGATGTGGGTTAATAACACTTTAAAAACATGAATAGTGAAAAAATAAATGTATACTACATTTAAAACGGAAATGTAATATAAATGTTTGTCTTGATTTGATATATTTTCTTCTTTTTTTTAAGGGTGATTTGAATCAAATAGATGTAGACTTTGCACACCAAGTGCATGTTGCTTTGAAACAGCTAAGGTGTAGTGTGATAAGTAAGAATTAAGGAAGTTAGGCAAAATGCATCCCTACAAATCTTTTATCCCAGTTGAGAAACAAACCACATTCGGTCTACTTATACACGATTTCTTGGTATCACTTTTTTGTACTTTAGGTTAAATTGTGTCTTTCAATAATTTTCTACTAGTTTTTGAGCTTAATAATAATAATACACCCCCTTCTTTTTCATGAATAATACCTGATATGGTAGTAAACATCATTAAAAGCATTATGTAACGTGAAGTGCTTTCAGAATAAAAAAATACCACTGATATCTGTCGGATGTTGATAAGCCAATTAGCAGCAAGGTCGTACAGCTCCCATGTGATCCGGTGATATGTTTTGTCAATCACCTGGCAGCTGCAAAGCCTTGCTGCTGGTTGGTTGTCTTACCAAATGGAAGGAAACATTGTGTAGCAAACTTGTAGCAGCCATCCATTCTCTGGTACCGATTAGACTAGTGTCTTTACTGAGTTATTTTCATTTCGCTTATTTGAAGTTTTTTTTTCCTCTTTTGGTTTGCAGCAGAGCAAACTACCACTGAGTTAATTGGAAAATGATTTAATTCTCCTGCAGCTCAGGGTGTGGGAACTGGCTCTTAATTGGTAATTAAGCCCAGCCTTGTGCATTCCCTCATGGCCAATCAGGGTGTGACAACGCCCTTTCTTGTGGTCTTAAAAGAGGCAGGCACTGGCACTGCTGTTTCTCTGCTCTAGTTGCTGCCCAATTTGGGACGTAGGTGCACTGGCAGTTGCGGCCCAATTTGGGACGTAGGTGCACTGCTAGTTTTGCCTGTGTCAGGGCTGAGGGCTTATTCTTGCTAGAAAGGGTCAGCTTGCCGCTAATGGTGCTGACTGACCAAGCTTCCCTCCTAGTGGTGGTTATGGGTATGGGGGCTGAGCACCCAGCAACCTTGATCCTCCCTGGGTTGTGAGGTTTAGTCAGCCAACATTTTGTGTGTGTGTGTATAGTTTTTCTTCAGGGTTTTTTGGGCTTATAAGCACCAGGACCCCTCATAATTTTGAGGCATTTGTTAGTTTGTATTGAAGAGGCTTTTGTTAAATCTTCCCTACTTTTCTTTTTTGTGGCTTTGAGTGGTTTCTCAGGCTTCTTCCAGCTGAAGTTTGAGAAATTGTCCAGCTACAAACTGATACACCAAAAACCACACATGCCATCTAGGAATCTAGGCTTGGGATTTCCACTGTATTCCAACGGCCATTTTAATGCCAATTTTGGCATGGTTTGGAAAGGGTGGTAGGTTCTAACTACCTTTGGTTGGCAGTTATAATCCAGGGCTGTGATTTTTAAATTGACTCGAAAGCAAAAGGGAATGTCTACATGACTATTTATGATGGTAGTTTGTCATTTAAACACTGCTTTGGGAGTTCAGTGACTGCCATGATCATGCAGATGTAAGGGTGTACAAATGCATTGATGCATGCTAATGCTTAAGGTGGCAGTTCAGCTGCGTTACTTGCAATACTAATCAAATTACATTACATAAATGGCATTTGGCAGACTCTTATCCTGAGTGATATACCGTTGATTAGACTACGCAGGAGACAATCCTCCCCTGAAACAATGCAGGGTTAGGGGCCTTGCTCAAGGGCCTAACAGCTATGCAGATCTTATAGTGGCTATACTGGGAAACCGACCTTGCGGGTCCCAGTTGTGTACCTTAACCACTACACAACAGGCTGCTAACGTTAACTCGTTAGATCAGATTTGCCCCCCTATCAACTCGCCAACCTGTGTTTGTGAAATCAGGAAGTGATGCAAACATAGTTCAACTTGCATTTTTGAATCTGTAAGGATTTTGATCATGTTGGGCCTCATGGTTTTATGCTTTTAGACATTTCAGGTGTGACGACATGATTGTGCTTGTTGCTGCTTTGATCCTCACTGAACCAGACCAAGACATGCATGTATGCAGCTATCCTGCTGCCCTCCAACTCCGCACCACAGGGATTGAAATGGTCCATCTCTCCCAGACCACTGCTGAAGACATGTGGTGCAAATTTGTCTGCCTCATTACAAGAGTTTAGAGTTGATGTTACCAGGATGTTTTACAAAGAACGCTGTTCACCTTGTTTATATGGTTTCACTGGTCTAGCTTTTATGGGCTGAAATGAAGACGCTGTGGGCCACTGCAGAGAATGAATGTTTTGCAGTGAAGGCCCCCTGAATGCAGCTGCCACGGTAAACCTGGGACTGTTCAGAGGCCGGGCTGCCTGCCCTGCTCAGAGCAGTGGCTCTCTAACTCTGGGTTGTGGGTGGTGTTGATGTACATGGGGTGTGAGATGCACAGTAATTGTATATTCTAAACACCACACTAGTTACAATATAGAGTACATGCAGTTATTTTGACACATGCTGAAATATTTGAGTTCTATGTTGAACGTTTTGAACACATTCTAGGTCCTATTTCAATAAGGGGTGGGTCACAGAAAATATTGGCTCTTTCAGTGGGTCCTGGGCTCAAAGCTTTGGAGCCAGTAACCTAGAAAATTGGTGAGCATGTGCTTTGTCACTATAGTTTATAGTTCCCTACAGAAAAATGAATATAGAAAATCATACATCAAGTCCAACTAATCTCTTTAATTGGGACCTTACCATTGCTCTTTTTGTTAAAGTTTCAAGCACGCATGACTCGAGGTCTGAAAGGGTTGACCATAAATGCATGTGACAGTATTTTTGGGGAAGTAAGTGTTTGATATGAAATGTCAGATGGATTTAATTTTTTTTACACTACATGTGTCCCTTCATCGCATTATTCACTTTGCATATGAAAATATTTGGAACTCCAGGCTTGTTGAAAATGTATGTAACCACTTAGCTTTTGGTGGTCACCCACCATATGTGAATGAACGTTGCGGAAGGTGCAGATCTGTTGATACCACTTGGAATCTCAAAGTGGAATATTTTCCAACCACAGTTTTCATACAGTATGTGCTCAAACTGAATATTTGACAGGAACACTGTTGGGTGTGGGGCCTTTTATTCAATAGAATAACATTTTCAGATGCATTTAAAGATACATACGTAACTCTTTAATAATACAGCAGCTGGTATAGTTTTGGTTAACTGAGACAGAGGGCACAGTGAGTTATACTAGCAATGACTTGAAACCAGATCTCCCACTGCAGTTAACAGCAGAGCAACCATTACCCCTGCTATTCTAAATTCATTAATATACATTTTTACCTGGGCTTGTCACTCAGCTGTGCCAGGCCTACACAGGACATTATTATAATTTTATTTTTGAGGATGTCAGGTTCTGTGTTTATCATTATCTGTTTTCTAAGTGATTGCCGTTTCTGTGTATTGTTACCCTCTGTGCGCACCATAGTCTGTCTGTTCCTTCATTCCCTGTCATTAGTTTCACCTGAATCCTGATTGTGATTTCCCTCATTACCGGTGTATAAAAACCCCTTTCTTAGTCTAGTTCATTGCCAAATTGTTATGTGTCCTCTCCAGTGCTTCGGATTCCTGTTACGACCTGTTTTGTCCACCTCTCGCTTTATCTGTCTGTCTTGTTTTGAACCGCAGTTTATTGCCCCATTTTGGCTTTTCGACTTTCGTTTCCAGATTCTTTGTTTGGTTTGTCCGCATGTTGTCGACCATTGCCTGTGACTTCAACTTTGTTTCAGATTATCCCTGCTATCTGTTTGCTGGTGTATTTACCTGGACACTTAACTACGAACTGCCTATTCCCTGCTGATTGTGTTTGCTAGCTATCGACCTCCACTTGTATGCTCTGCCAAGTTGATAATAAAGACTCTGAACGCTACTTTGTGGTCTTGCTCCTGGGTCCTGTTCTGATCCCTGACAGGAGGTGAGTGAACACTCCACAGCCTTGTGGTGAGAAAGCCAGTCTCCGTCAACATTTGCTTTCTCAATGTTTTGGATTTGTTTTTGTAATACATGGTTGGATGTTTAACTGAAAAATATTCATGCAAAACAACCAATTGGGTATTTCACTTCCAAAAGAAAATCTATACTATAGTCCACCTCCACAACCACAAACATGAAAGGTCAAGCTCCTCATTTACCCTTTCATGACAATGGACTATCACTACTGAATTGGAGAACTTGCCCTCACAAAGAATGTTTATGTTGCCAATGTCCTTGATAAATTGTCTGAATTCAATCATTTGTCCTTAGCATTTTCTTATAAATGTTGGTTTTTTGACTGAATTCAATGAGGTTGCTATGTACTGTAGGTAATCTGTGTATAATAACAGTGCTCTGAGTATACACTGTGGTCACTATTAGGTAGACCTGTACTCCAGGTTAATGCAAATATTTAATCAGCAAATCATGTGGCAGCAACTAAATGCATAAAAGCATGCCAACATAGTCAAGAGGTTCAGCTGTCTCCTGGGATTGTCATGCACTACATTACATTACAAAGCGTTTAGCAGACACTCTTATCCAGAGCTACGTACAATGAAGTGTGAAGAGTACCCTAAAGGACAGTCCAGTTCCGAGTCCTAGCGTGACCATACAGATGCAATTGGAGCCCTTGAAAAATACATCAACTTATGAGCTTATGGAGAAGGAGAGAGTTGGGTGATATCGGTACAACAATGCTATGACATGCTATGAGCAGAGAACAGGGCCAAGGGATCTAGTGCAAATGGAGAAGAGGAGGGGACTGAGGACTGAGCCCTGGGGGACTCCTGTAACAAGGGGGGCGAGGGGGTTGACACTATTCCAGCCTAAGTCACCTGGGAGGACTGGTCCGAGCACTTACTCCAGTCTAAGGTTGTGCCACAGATCCCTGTAGAGGGATCCTGCCAGGGAGGATAGGAGGATGGAGTGGTTGGCTGTGTCAAAGGCTGCAGAGAGGTCAAGGAGGATCAGGACAGAGCAAGGCTGCTTGTACAGCCTGAAGGGATTCATTGAAGAGGAGTGTACTCCATTGAGTCGCCAGGTCTGAAGCCAGACTGGTGGGGGTCCAGCAGGTGGTTCTGTTAGAAGGAAGATTTGGTTAGCGGCAGCTTGTTCACTGGGTTTGGATAGAAAATGGAGAGATGCAGAACTACCGTCCAGTATGCAGGACGGGTCCAGAGTGACTTTCTTTAGGAGTGGGGTGATGTAGGCCCTCTTAAAGGATGAGAGAGGCTGCCAGGTGGATACTGAAATCTACACAAAGTGGAAAATAGGGTTCCCAAAAGGCAAAAGTGCAAAATACCAAAAATTGAGAGGAAAGCCACTGTATACTGCAAAAAACAATTTTAATACCTAAGAAATATGTACCCTTTTTCAGCATTTTCAGAAGGTTACAGAAGACACACTAGCTTAATACATTCAGACCACTATCTTTGCACTGCATTTGAGTTGTGAACTCTTCTGGCAGCAATGTTATATTGATATTGCGATCTCCCAGGAGGATCAGTAGGGTGCCATCCTCAGGGAATGAGCGGAGTAGAGTGTCAAGCTCAAAGAGACTTCCCAGGGGACTTGGCGGACAATAATCAACAACAATAGAGTTTAACGGGGTGAGTGATTGAGACAGTGGTATTCAAAGGTGGATCTGGATAAGTCAATGAGGGGAAATGCGGATAAGGGGGAGGGGGAGATCAACAAACTATTGTCACCTCCACGTCCGGAGTGTATGAAAGAGGATGAGAGAGTGGCGGGGGTGGTGTTATCTGGTGATCTAGGTCTCGGTGAGGGTGAGGAACTGTCGGGACAGGAGGGAGGCATAACCAGTAATGAAGTCAGCCTTCCGCGTGGCCGACTGGCAGTTCCATCCCCCCCCTGCGACTGAAGTTGTCACAGGGGGTCAGTGTGGGGTAGCAGAGGTTGGTGGGGTTATGTCACTGGGGAGGGCCGCATTGCTGGAAGTGCCTTCTCTAGGGGAGAAAGCAGACTGTAATGGGGTGCTGACACTCTCTCCCAGTTAATATGGTATAGAGTGATGTTAGCGTTGCTCTGAGCACACCTATATAACCTGCTTATTACCAAATAATCTTAGCGATTTTAATGAGAACCTAATCAGAATAACAGTGAGCGGCTGGGTTAAAAATGAACAAGATTCAGTAACTAATGGCAAATGCAGCACAGCTACACGGCAACTGGACTAACGACTAGCACAGCTGAGAAACTTTCCTTAATATCGAATACTGACATGCTAAAAAACAGAATCTATACTTAAGTTCTCCAGTTGGACGGCCTTCAACAGCTACACAGGCATGATGGGAAAACGCACAATATTCTGTAGAGTTTTCAGAGAAGTGGAAGGTGACAGAAAGGCAAATAAGCACACATAATAATTGTGGTGTGCAGAAGAGCATCTCTAAGCACACAATGTGTCAAACATCTAAGTGGATAGGCTACAGCAGTGGAAGGGGGTATTTAATTAATTATTTTTTTGACATGTGCTCACTGAGTATACTACTGTACTACTTAGTCTCTAACAGCCTCGCAAACAGTCCCTGCCTGATTGGGGCTGGCTCCATGATATCCTTAACACAAGTGTACAGGAGCCTAAACTGACGTTCAACAGCTAGAGCAATGACTACAATTGGAGTTCAGGCCAAACACCTGCAGACCCAAATCTAGACCTACCAACTCTGTAAATCATGCATTTGGTTCTTTGCAAAACTGAGGGTACTGATTGGCAGACTGCGTGAACTGTTTGGATTGGCAGACAATCCACGGATTGCGAAACTGAGAGTACAGATTTCCTTTAAATAATTTTTTTACCAAGGGAGACAAGAGGACGATGTATCTTTAGAAATTTTTCAACTGCCATCATCCATTTCATGTTTGCATAGTCCCGCTAAATTTTGAATGTGAATTTCACAATGGCCCGTTCTGAAATTTCAATAGTGAACAGTATCAGTATCGTAAAATGTTACAATTTAAATTAAATTTCAGCTATGGGGGTTGTGACCCTCTGCTGCATGTTGGGCCAAACAGCCCTTAGCTATGATAAAATTGCATCACTGCCTGTCGTACGTTATTGCTTATATACCATCAATACGACAAACATCTGCTTCATGATTGCTTGCTTATTGTACATGTACAGAGAATGTATGCTTGATTTCCAAACCCTATTAATGAAGTTATTTGGTTAACCTCAAATACTTATGGTGATAAGTAACTGCTTGCTAACAAGGCTACAAATAAATGCTTTACTGGCCTAAAAAACATTTTGTTTTGTAGGTTTTTGAACTCCTAGATGTTTTAAGACCCTGTGCTGTTAAATATGGCAATTCCTACTTGGAAATGATGTAGAAGTGAGTTAAGTCAAAACGACAAAATTAGCGTGAAATGTTTTTTGATTTATCGCAATGCACAATTTATCCATTTGGAGACTCTCAGGGACACCAGGGTTCACTGCTTATGTTTGTTTTCATAGATCTTCTTCTTTCATAGATATCAGTTCTGCATAGACACTCAGATTTTACGCACTTGTCAAGGAGTTTAGAATTCAGTTTCCTACCTGTTTCTGATTCTTTAGTATTTCATTGCAAAATAAATAACTTTGTTTTGGCATTTTCACCTTTGTTTTGTATTTAACACTATCTAGATTATGAAAAGAAACTACATTGGTATGGAAAATGGTGCAAGTGTCTTGCTTCATTTAAGCCATTTTTCAAGTCTCTGTAATGCTCATCTCTGTAATGAGTTATAAAGCCTCAAAGTAGAACACTGCGAAATGGGTGAGGGTTGCTGGATCTTCAGGGTTGGGCGATGGGGTTAAATGTCTCATCTTTTCATTCCTTCTCCCATGAGGAGGGCATAATGGGACCCCTAAAGAATATAATTCCCTCCTATAGAGGCCTAGGCCTGGTTCAATAGAATTTGAGGCACTTTTTAATTCTTGGCTCAACAAAGCTTTTTAATACATGAAAGTGCAAATGAGCCACTTTGTGCCCACATTAATTACCCACCTAGCCCCTTATTACCATGTTTGTGTTTGCAAATTGCCCTTTACAATCTCGTGGAAATGAACATGACCAGCCGCAGTGGAGTACTGGAGTCTTGGGGTGTGCTTTGGAACCAATTAGACTAACCCCTCGTCCTCAGGAGACCTGTGCAAAAAAAGCACAGCATTGCATTGTCCAATAATAACATTAACTCAGGCTGGATTGGCAGTGGACTTTAATTACATTACTGCCTGTATTTTGCACTCTCAATGAGTTTTGGCTGTCTGCATCTAGGGACAAATGGGCTCTTCCTGTCATTTTATTAACACTCTGATACTTGGCATTCAGATCTCTCAGAGACAATAACCAGGGATATTTTATCAGCCTGCACCAGTCTGTGCTGTGAGAGAGTATTTATAGTATTATGGGTTTCAAACTATTGGCATGCTTGATTTTAAATATGCACAAAAATACTGTTGACACTATTTTCCAACATGTGTATTATGCTTTTTTTCCCCTACAAAGTATTATGCTTTTAATGATTCAATGAATTGATAAGTCTTACATTTATCTCAACCTTTTATTTCCCCAATATTGGTTTCACAATTATTGGCAGCCCTGGTGTTATACTTTGCGCAACCACCCTGGCAATGAGGTTTAGCAAACTTTCCTACGTTTTGCTCAGTAAGGGCTGTCTTCTGTACGATGAGGACATTCTGTAAACTCCACTGCAGTCTCTACTGTGATCTTACATTAAGGAATGTTCTCCTGTCAGATTAAGAGACATTTTATTTACACTACATGTAAAAATAAACAAATCACTTTTTGAATGAGATGGAAAAACCCTCTGTCAGCCATTTTTTTAATTTTATAAACAAATAAATAAATACATTATATGTGGTGTGCGGCTATGTGTTGTGTAGAACTAGATGTAAATCACTCTTGTGACTTTGTATAAATTGACGAAGGAAATAAGGAGGTACTGATTTCCTCACTCCCTGGTTTGCATGCAAATATTTACATCTCTCAATCTGGATATTTTTGATGAGTTTGCAAGTTTTATAGATTTTCTAGATAATTAATCTGGCCATTCTATTGAGGGTTTTCATCTTGTGGTGAACCCTCAGGTTCTGCTTCCGCAGTCTTCTCTTGATGGTCGTCTGTCACATCTACACCTACATCCTGTAGAGTTCTTCATCTGTTGACCAATTACAAATGGATTTGTCCTCACCATTCAAAGGATCAAAGGATTTGGCAGACACTCTTATCCAGAGCGCCATACAGTTAATTAGACTAAGCAGGAGACAATCCTCCCCTGGAGCAATGCAGGGTTAAGGGCCTTGCTCGAGGGCCCAACAGCTGTGTAGATCTTATTGTGGCTACATAGGGATTCGAACCCCCAACGTTGCCTGTCCCAGTCATTTACCTTAACCACTACGCTACAGGCCGCCCTACCTACCAGGTTGTTTGCCATTGCATTGAGTTCACCAGTCCGTTCTCAATGTACCAAACGGTTGATTGATGCCTAATTTTTTAGATGCATGAATTAACAATGAAACCGAAACACACCTGTCCAAGAAACATTTAAGCAGTCAATTGTCCATGTACTTTTGATCCCCTAAAATTGGGCATTGAAATGACTATAATTCCTACCCTGTTTATCCAACATGGATATACAGGTTCATTTCAGGTTCATTGTGCTGGAGTATAGAGCCAAAACGGTGTCACTGTCCAAATACTTATGGACTGCACTGTATACTCCTGATATGGACTTTGCAACTAATCTTACTGTAAGTGAGATTGGAGATATTGTTTCAGAAGTTGCTGAGCTGGAACTGACTGGCTTCCCTCCAGCAAGACTTTCTTCGTGTTGTCCTTCCTCTGAGAGGCCTCCCCTCCGGGCTTGTTGTAGACGAAGAGGAAGTGACAGCTCCCTGACCCTTTGCCACATCCCGTACAGAGGAAACCAGACTACAGTACCTTTGTCCCTCTGCATGATATAAACACCTGTTTTGATGTTACATGGGGGCAGAAGACAAAGGACAAAATGGTTTTATTATTATTATTTTTTTTTTTTACTTTTTAAAAAATCCATCCCCTTGTCAGTTTTAGGCTGTAAGCTTTTGGGCTAATGCCAGCTCGTATTAATTGATATTTATTTCCATTAGCAGAACATTTCACAATCCCTTCCTGAGGGAAGAAGAATAATTAATTTGTGCAAACCTGCTGTTAATCTGCTATAAGTACTGTGAAGAATTTAGGGTACATGAAGTGCCTTTCATATTTTTATTTTTAATTTTCAATTGAATTACATTTTTGTATACTACTTTTCACAAATGACCTCCTAAAGACACAGAATAATTAGAACAAAAATAATTTGTCAGGTGCATCTTTATTTTATTTTTTAAATTCTTATATTTATATATGGTGTAGATGTGGTGCATATATTGATTGAATCCCCAACTCATTGAGGGCTTTCTTTTTCAATAATACGTTGTTAAACTGGCATGGAATATATTAAATCTGAATGTAGAACCGATGTTGCGTATCTTGCGGTACGCACACGTGTTTTTTGGCATGCGCCCGTTCGACAGTGTGTGTGGCCTAAGTGCCGGCAGAAAACCGTAAGGCCTACCCTGAGACTCCTGCCTAGGTTTGTCTCACCACATGCACTTCCCACTAAACAACCCTTGCTTTTCCCTTATGACTCCAGCATAAACAAATGGTTTCTTCCAGCAGAAATGGAAAAATCCAGCTTTTAGGGTGTAATGTTAAAGTTGCCTGGAGTATATTATATTTTTCCACTTGTAACTTGTTTTGGCAGCATATACAATGTGCCAGTGCAGTGTTGATCGTTAGTGTACACCACGTTGGGCATGTTATAGCCCACCCATGTTTTGGAATATCAGATTTTATTTAATATTTTTTGTTCTATTTATATCTCCCCAGTCTTAATAAGTGTAATAGGAGGTTATAGTTATTTAATAGCACATACTGAGCTTCTTCAAATAGTCACTTCATCTCGGGGGATCAACAGTATACACACCATGCCTGCTTTTCCAATCTGCTGTCATTAGCTGGTGTCATTTGTAAAACAGATTGGCGTTCTTTAAAAGTTACTGTACCATGTAGACCCAATAGAATGTATTCTATACAGTTACCATTCATTGTTGCTGACCGCATTCAATTAATGGGGCTTTCTGTTACGGTACCTATAAAGATTTGTTGCTGTGTAACATCTAAACAGTCTGCCAGTGCTACTTTAAATGTATTTTCAAAATGAACAGCCCTGGTCCAACCCGAAAGGGTGATGAAAGAGATGATCTGAGGTCTGCTCTGACAGCAAGGCTGTGATGTATGTAAGCTCTGTATGTATGTGAGCATGATCACACCTGGCTTCAGAAACGTTTCCTGAAGCACTTCCAGATCCCCATTGTGTTTCTCTTCCAGTGCTTCATGGGCCAAACACAATCGCAGGCATTACGCCCAATCCATCTCAGGTGTTTCCAGTGAATTACACAAACGTGGGCATAACTTCAGACAGTACTGTAAATCAACAGTCCAGATTGGTCATTAATCTTATTTCTTTCTACTGTTTGGAGTCAATCTAGTGTTATGTCTTTCAACACATATTGTAAAACTTTAGACATTGTGTTTACTACTAGATATTGTTATCTTGTAACAAATATTTTAAATGAAAATAAAAACAGATAATGACTTGATTGTGTTTATTGGTTGTTTGTAATGAATACATTAAAATGTTGTGGGTTATACTTATTATACTTATTACCATTTAAAATAAAGATATTGTGTTTCTTTTCTTTATTTCTTTTTTCTTTTTCTTATTTAAACCTTTAAAAAAGCTTAGCCCATGAGATGAGCAAATGTATCTATGTATGTCTTTCATTTAATTGACAGTAGGATGAAATGGTGGGATTCACAAGATTCTTTTGGCTTTCTGATAAAAAATTGCCACACAAGCTAATATAATAAATGTCATGCTCTAGCTAGCTTGCTCAACATCTAATTTCCATTCAAATAGAGCACTTTGTGTCTTGCAATGCTACCAACAGCTGTGTAAATATTATGATCAATAAACAAATGTCAGATCCTGAAATGATTGGCTCAAAAAACATTTTGTGGTTCAAGTCTGGGTCATTGCCTCTTGTAATCTTAAAGAAAAAGGCTTTGGAATATCGGTTTATAAACTGCAGTGTATTAAAAAAAAAATTATTTTCTCCTTCCTTCCATTTTGTCAGATTTTGTCAGGAAATTCAAAAATTCTGTACGAAATGAGCAAAGATTCTCAAAATATGTTCACAATCTTCTAAAACAAGACCACTCAGTAGTGCTAGTCTGAAGGTTGTGCATTTTGCAGTACTGAAAATACTGGTGCCAATCATTTATAAAAACGTATCATTTCCTTATTCAAGTAAATTGTCTATTTTATACGGCCTTTTGCCAATCTTTATCAAGGGTGCCAAGTCATTGTGGAGGGCACCATATGTGGCCCGTATTGTAAAATGCACAGGATGAGGACATCAGCTCAGCAAGTACTGTAAAACAAATGACAAATTTATGTTTGTTAGTCAGAATTGCTTGAGGTTATCCCCATTCAAACTGGGCAGCACAAATTTGATCCCATTAAGCAAAACCGTGGCTGCAACTGAAATCATGTATTTTGAGTTCTATCATCTTTTAAACATGTTCACACTTTTTGAACTCAGTTTTGTTCTTTTCTTTGGAATCCGGTCACAAATGTCCTCTGTTGTAATTTTCTTTGTTAAATTAAAACTCCAACTCTGTTAGAAATGTTGAAATAATATTATGCTTGATGGGGCTGGGAGGCAGTGTGTTTGTGTTCCAACATGTTTTGCAATGGGAGGCTGGGTCGGGAGGAGGTCCTGATTCTAGATGGATGGGTCTTTGTTAGACCACAGAAAGAGGGCTTTCCAGTTCACAGAAATGTCCACCGCTGTGTCTCCACTCAAAGGGCGAGTCAGGCTGTCTCATTTCCAGGCACTGAATCCAGAAGTGCTACTGAGGGACCTGCTGGGGATATTGAAGGTTAAGCCCTCATTTTGTCTCTGGGACAGAGAAGAAAACCAACAAACTTTTCATTGACCCGTGATCATGTCTGCTCCCAGGGAGACTCAAAGATGCCCAGAGCTGTCAAAACTGCCGGAGTGCGTTTTCTTCAGTTAAAACATTTTATTGTGTTCCTAATCTGTTGGGGACGGCCGACAAAATTGTTTTATCTTTGTCAACAGACAGGTCATTGAGAAATTAGTATCGGCTTAAAAAAAAAAAAGTCTAGACATGGTGGAGTTTGTTGCATCGTGGTCTTGTCCTGTTCATGCACCCAACCTTTGGTGAAGTAGGATATGCAGTAGCCAGCTAATGATATAGACAAATCCCAAACTAGTGATGTTCAGGCAGTAGGACTCAACCTGTTATTTCTCTTTGTTCTAGGTTTCACTTTCCTCATTTATACGCAGTGGAAAGTAGCATGCAGGGCTGAGCAAACAATACTCACGCATCGTTTGTACATTTACTAAAGAGTCTAAAGAGAAAAGGGGAAGTTAAAAATACGAAAATGTTCTTTCATGAGACCCATTGCGTATTGGTTCACTTCTCCTTCCAACTGCTTTTATAATTCCAATTTACAACTGATTTTATACTTTGAAGTAATCTCTTGGAGTAATGTGATGTGACCGACTCAATTAAGGCCAGTCTCTTGCTGCAAATTTACTTCGAACTCTACCCCCAATTCATGCCTGTCCATTTTTCTGGTTTCTGCAAGAGAGCGAGAGCAGGAGCAAGAGAGACTCATGACAAGGTAAATGCTGTTCATGGTGTATGACCGTGAAGTAACAAGTGGTCAAGTATTATTCAAAGCCTCAGACCTTTTAAAACATTTTGTAAAAATAGTCATTTAGTATACATTTCCACACATTGGTGTTGCCTGAAAGGGTTAAAGTGCCCGCTCCTGAATGGAAAATCAACTCTTGACTCTCACCCCAAAAAACATAACACATGTTGATGTCCTTATAAAGTAATGAGATAAATAAGCAGTTAATTTCACTTGGTATGAAACTTTATTTTATTTGTTAAATTGCGTTACCTCTACACCAGTGCTATCACTGACCTGTGGCTGATTGTTACGGATTACATTCCGGCCTTTCTATATTCTCTACCCTAGGGGCTCAATCAGCAATATTCAAAGCAGAATGCAATGTAAGCGAAGAAGTGGTTTTCTGGCAAAACAAAGGTCCCATACAACAACCTTGAGACAATATTTCAGAATCGAAGGTGTTATATGTGCCCTGCTTGGATCTTCCAGTGACCGATTTATGCCGGAATTATTATAAACCTACAAAATACAGGGTCGTACACCGCTCCACTTTCTGCAGGCTGGGCTGGTTACATAGCAGAAGACTATGGATCCCCAGAGAAAGAGTGAGAAACAGAATACATTTGGTGTTTTCATTATAAAGCTTATTTTTATATGCTTAACAGTGTTGAAGAACATTTATTTTTTATTTTTTTTAAATCACCTTAGACTTGCATATTTAGACAATTAAAATATGACATTTATGCAGTTTATTACTACACAGCATTTGATTTGAGTGGAAAAAGAAAACATGGCTTCAGTTCTGAATAGGCTCTTTGTCTCCTGGCCAGCTTTAATCAGGTTCGTTTTGGTATCTGTTAATGTACATTGGCGTATTTGCTATTTTAGAGGGCAGTTTGCTTTACAGTAAAACAAGTTGACGACTTTGAGGCGGCTGTTCAGTATTTGACATTTGAGTTTAGAATTTTCACTTCACCTGGTTTATTTTCATGAATTCTCATAATGGAAATATCTCAGGTTTACCAAGATTATATTGGTGTATTTGATTTTATGGCATGTCATACAAACCGTTAGATTTACTGCTGGCCCCACTGTAGTGTGATGCACTACACACCATTTCCCCCAACAGGTTATGCATGTCCTACAAGCTGTAAAATGGAGGATTGTGGCAGCCCTCACAGCTCAGAAAATGCACCTCCACATACATTTGCTTCGATTTTAAGTATAATCCTGTGTACAAAGTTGTCAATCGGCCTTAGAATGGATTGGTTTACAGGATGGTATTTTATGTCACAAGACTGAGGCGTAGCTATGGGAGGGGGGGGGGGGACTGGCTGTGTGATTGGCCCGTGCTGAGATTTAGGAGTCCGTGACAAGACTTACCGATGAGAAACAGAAACCGCTGATAGCATGTAAATTAATAGTATTTTTAGCATATCTTCCCCTGTGTTTACAAACCAATAATTTGTTATTTGGCTGATGCTGTTATCCAGAGTGACATTAAAGTGCAAAACATAATCCCATAACCAGGGATAAGTGCGCTGAAAGACCCTAGAGGGAAGTACAATTTCAAATGCTAACAGGCTCTAGTTATCTTTGTTGTACTGTTTGATTATATTTTTATCTAACTGTTTTATACGGCACAACGAAATCAAATGATATACACTTCCATATGAACAATAAATTGCTTACATAGCCAAACAAAACTAGCAAAAATATGATCCTAGCAAGTTCTAATACACGTAATGACACTATTTAGACCCAAAATAACAACTGCCAAATATTTTTTAAAGGGAGGTAGGGAGGGGTCAGGAGAGGTGCAGCTTGACGATGTGTCTTCAGTCTGCACTTTTAGGTGGTCAGAGATCCTGCCGTTTTGACCTCCATGAGGAATGTGATCTGAGAGGAGTGTGATCTGTTCAGTGGCTAGGTCTGAAGCCAGACTGATGGGGGTCTTGCAGGTTGTTCTTAGAAAAGAAAGAGTTGTGGAAAACCCCACGCTAACCCAACAACGGAATTTAGCGAGGGCCGCAGGTATCAACATGCTTGTCCTTCTGGTGTTGCTGAAAGAATATTAGTAGGGTTAAATATTAGTGGCCCCTATGCGGAGAGTCTAGATCAGCCAATAAATAAACCATGATACAAAGACAGTAGTACCACTCTGCCTTCCGCTCTTTACTGGTCCGGGCTGACCAAGAGTCTCCACAATGGGCCACCTTCGTTTATCTGACTCCATTTGAATAATAATTTAGATTAGTTATCCACATGTCTTATTTATAATTTGGACTTGATCGCTACAGGAATCCTGTACCGTAACGGGCTCCCTGAACAATCCTCTGCTGGTTCTGCCGCATGTCACATCGCACGTTATGTGCATGTCTCACGAGCTGGCTAGATATCTGCAGTCATTCCAGAGGTCGCAGGAATAGCTACTTTTGGGTATATCTGTTTACAGCCTAGGGACCCAAGAAGACCAACATTAGCTACGGCTGTTCTCGACATGAATTAACTACCACGCGGAGGCAAGTGATTTACCATCAGAGGTCTACGGTCAATACGCCGTGATACATTAAGCGTAAATTTGCATCCTCCCTAGACCAACTCGAGGGGGTAACCAAGCATTCCCTGTGTAACAGTGAGTGTTCAGTAAGCGAAACCACACAGATCAAGTTTTAACAATTTATTTTACCAGGCTGGTTACATACGTAATTACACTCTAGTTCCAAATAAAATATACATAAAAGTATTACAAAGGAAACCAAGTTGCAGAGTCGTAAAAGTCATACCTGGTAATAAAAGCTACAGACACCCTGTACACAGAAGAGACGTGCACGGTGTGCATAGGAGTCTGATTGCATTCTCCCCGATTGCTTGATTTGGTCTCCTTAAATCCAAAATCAGTCCTTTGATGTTGACCACTCAAATGGGTCCGCAATTAACCAATGAACCATCTGGCGTTTTATAACCATTTGGAATTTGGAGCCAGGCCACCCCAGGAAACGAGATTTGATCAGGGGGGTTGTGTTATGTATGGTGCAGAGAACCCAGACGCAGACCACAGGATAATCCAGAAATCGTAGTTTAATGTTCAGTGGTCAAAAGCCAAGAGATCCAGTACAAAGCCAAGAACGAAAAGCAAAAGAATAGTTGAAAAACAAGCGAGAGGTCAAAATCCAGGAAATCACAGGGCGAAGGTACAAAAGGGCAAAAACAACCTCGTAGTCAAAAATACAAAACAACATGTCGAAAAACCAGAAGATCAGATGAGCAAACAAAACAAGAGGGCAAGGCAGGTACAGAAGTCAAGGCAAAGGGGTGTCTATCATGAATCTGAATAATAAGGCTTACACAAAATCGGCACTTACTATGATCAACGTTCTGACAAAGAAGCATACTGAGAATGGGGTTTAAATACAAGAGGGAAGGTGACAATCTAGGCGGGGCAGAGAAAAAGGTGGGCTAAACAAATTGACAATAGGTGGGAAAACATAATGGGTTAATAACATAATAACAGAGGGGAGACGAAAACGCAGACTGGATGCATGAAACCAACATGTAGAAAACATACGGCTCCGGATTAGGGAGTAGACATTGCACAGGTTGAAGACGTAGTGATAGTTAAGAGACAGGTGCAAACACTTCGCTGAAACAAATGAGTAACAAGGGATAGCATAGGAAGGCAGAGTTATAGAACAGCGCAGAGATTACTTTAGTGAGTTAGTAAAATAAAGTACCCAATAAAAGTGATTGTTAGTTAGACAGACAGTAAGTGTATTAATCGTATTAGTACTGTACAAAACCTAGATTAGTAGTAGTTAGTAAGAATAGTGCTTTACAACATTTAACTACCAAGACAAAGCAGGAAGTAAGAAAACGTGAGTGACGAAAATTATTGGAAACCTGAAAATACCGTAAACACCTGAATAGTGGGGCACACAGACAGAGGGGTGACTAGACTGGCAAACATTCAGACGCAGACATAACAGGGGAGGACAGTAGAGAACTGTAATGGAAAACATAAACCAGGTAACTATGAAAAATGAATAATAAACAAGAATAAACATGAAAACATACAGAACAAATACAGAAACATTACAGGTTGAGGCACATGGCTTTCACTGGGGCAGAGCTCCACACAGTTTCTCCTTGGTTCCTGGTTGGTTATGATGTCCAAGGTTTGCTGTTGCAGAAATGAAACCATTGCACCAGTTGCACTGAAACAATCAGAATAATACCAAACATGAATATTATCAAAACTGAATTTGTCATGAAACATCTGATGCTTTATGCATACTTTCAGGGAAACTGAGGAGTGAGGGAGATGTGAGAGGGAGGGAGTAAGGAAGGGGGGTCCAAGAGAATAATGTCTGGGCCCAACAGGCCGTGCTTCCTGAAACCTTCCCGTGCCGTAAAGGATGTTGCACCCTGATAGGACGGGGATTAACAGGGGGTTCAGGAAGACAGCTGTTTTGGGAACAATGCATGTGTTTTTCCCCCACAGGCTCCTGCCTGTATGGGTGCTGAGACGATGGGGGCTAATGGTGTATGCTCCTGGGGTTAAATTACTTTACAGCCACATATTGCCACCATACCAGAGGAAGCCAGCAAGCTGACCAGTGCGACAATGCCAGATTTGAATCATTTCCGCCTTACAGTTGATTAGAAGCAGCTCGTTCCTTTGTTTTAGATAAAGGAAGAAGAGTTAGGGGTCCAAAGTGGGTTTTTTTCAGCAGATGGGTGATGTGGGCCCTCTTGGAGGATGGTGGAAAACAGCCAGAAGACAGGGAGGAGTTCACAAGAGAGGATGTCAGGTGTGATTGTCTGGAGGAGAGAAGAGGGGATGGGGTCAAGGGCACAGGTTGTAGGGCGGTGGGAGAGCAGAAGTTAAGAAACATTGGAGTCTGTAAGGCGAGAGAAAGTGGAAAAGTTAGGGAGGGGCACAGAAGGGGGCGGTGGTTGCAAAGGATCTGCGGATGTCCGATCTTATCTTAAAAAAATCTGCAAAGTCATCAGCAGTGAAGGAAGACTGAGGTGGAGGAGGCATTCTGAGGAGAGGGAAAAAGAGAAAACAATTTGAGGGTTAGAAGTGAAGTTATGAATTTGTTTGATAGTATTTTACCTTGGCAGCAGTGACTGCAGAAGAGAATGCCGCCAGGAGAGACTGGTAGGTTATGAGGTCCAATGAGTCTCTGGATTTCCCCCTACTTCCTCTCAGCTGAGCGAAGGCTGGCTCTGGAGGTACATAGGGTGTCGGACATCCAAGGACTAGGAGGGGATGTGTGGTGGCCTTGAGACAAGGGGACAGAGAGAGTCAAAGGCAGAGGAGAGAGATGAAAGGAGGGTGGCAGATGCAGAGTCACTGGAGGTTGGAGAAGGATTCAAGAGGGGGGAGAGAGGCGGTGACATTGGTGCAAGGAGAGGTGGAAGGAGTGGAGTGGTGGTAGGAAGGCAGCAGCATGGGAGGCTTCAAGGTGTATATTGACCATTCAGTGGGGGTTAGCAGAGATTGGAGGGGTTCCGGCGCTGTGGAGGTCCATGTCGCACGGGGCGTCTGTGGGAGAGAGCAGACTGGGATGTGGCGTCGCGGCGATCGGTGATTAAATACCGATTAAATGTTTATCAAAACAATTGAACAATCACTTATACCAGGTAGCCTACCAGTTTCAGTGATTGAAAGCACACCGATAAAACAAACTAGCTCTAACCTCAGCTGTTCAAAACAGCAATTTAAAAATCCGTACTTAATCTAGTGGACGGCCTGCAGCGGTACAAAAATGTATCTGTATGTTTATATAATTGTGCTTCGCAAAAGTTTGAGGGAAACTGTTTTTGATCTGTCACATGATAGGACTGCTTAGATCAAACCCAGTCAAACCCCACCATTTATGCCATGGTGAAATCTTTTCAGTTAGTTCTGATTACAACCTATTACCTAGTAGTGGACAGTATATGCTTTCCAACGGAAATTGGCAGTACGCCAGAGTGCTTTGTGCACCGCTCTTTAACGCAATGAAAAGTTATTTGGCTGAGTGAATCCAGCTGCAACACACCTACTGATAATAGTGACACATTTTGATTTATATAGCATATGGCAGAGGGAAGAGGAAGTTTTGTAAGTAGTGATACAAATATTATCTCTACTCCAGATATCATGGAATTTATGTCCCATTGCATTTTGAGTTCCACAAAACCATTTTATTAACCTGTTTATTTTGGTAAGCCCATTGCTTGGCCTACGTCTCAATTTTTTTATTCCTCAGCTTCATAATGGTCTCATTCTGTCTGTCTTTGGCACAACTCTTGTCCTCATGTTGACAGACGCCAATAATAGATTCCAAAGCAATCAATCAAAAGCCTAGAATCTAGGCTAGGTATGAAAGCTCTCTTATACAGTACCTGCCCTAAGGAAGTGATTGAACACACCTGACTAACCACAAACGCATGTGAAGCCATTTGTCCCAAGTATTATGGCATCCTGAAATTGGGGGACCACATAAAATAAGCACTAATTCCTACACCGGTCACCCAATATGATGGAAATACCCTCATATTGAAGCAGGCTACACTTTAACTTCATCTCATTTCCAATCTGATGTGCTGGAGTTCAGAGCCAAAACGACATAAATTGTCACTATCTATAGACTGCACTGTAAACTGTGCTTGGAAGCTCTGTGGAGTTATGGTCATCGGTTTCAAATTATAAAGGAGCTGTACCATGTACACAATGTGACAAAGGACATTTGTTAGATTAACAGCCATAGAATGAGACTTCATTTCAATATAATTGGTGTTTGCTGTAGTTAAACTGATTAGTGTTTGTACTGTGTCTTGCATTCAATTAGTTTTATTTGTATACCCCTTTTCACAGATGACTGTCACACAGACTCTTTACAGAGTAGCAGTAGAGCTAACACCAGACCTGTCCCCCACCAAAATAGCATTAAAAGCAGTTCAAATCAATCACATTACATGTAACCAGAACAATAACATGTTTGTCAGAATCAGTAACACCTATAGCTGTTCCGTATTCACCATTTGTGAACTTTTACCCTTACTTTTCATCCTCATCAACCTCACCATGGATTACATGTAATGTTTTTTAACTTCAGGATCAAGAACTCCCAGTGGGTGTACTGCTGTGCCTCAGAATACTACTCCCAAAACTCATCTGTGTTTTTTGGGCACACTGCTCAGTCCATTTTCTAATTTGCCACATTAAGTATAGCATTAGAAGTACAAGCCAGCAGAACAAATTACACCCAGTTACTGAAGATCAGCATGTTTGTGTAATTCACACGCTGTTATTCCATCTGGTTCCTCAATATGCAAAAATCTTGCTGAAAGAAGGTCTTGTTCCAGAGGCTGTTTTCTGCTAAAATTTAAATACAATATCTGAAACATTGCTGCTTCTGATTATGTTCTAATCTACATATTTATGCAAATTGGCCATAACATAGCTGCTTTGTAATGGTAGCTATGTGGACAGGGCCATGGAAACGGAGTTAATACAAGAGATCAGTACTGAATGCTGATGCATTCAATCAGTGCACTACATAAGAAATGTTTCATGAACTTTGGACAATGAGTGTCTTATGAGTTTTATTTTCTTTCTTTTTTTCCTAGTATTTTCTATTACCATATGAATGAATATACATATGAAATGGAAGTTCATTTCTCTTTCTCTTAAATGTAATACTACCATTTCTAATTTATTAACAAAATATTGATACATAATATGTTTGCCTATTACTTGTTTATAGATATAGGTTTGTACATATTTCTTTATGAATGGGTCACCTGTGTATCCACAAATTGGAATTCAAAAGTACTCCAATCAAACTGGGGGACACTGAATATATACCTTGTCAAATGTTAACTTCTATACTCTTTGCAATTTGTACATCCAGAACTCCTTCTCTATTTCTGAAATGTGTATAGAACGCCGCTGATATAGTACCTTGAGACGCATGTTTGTGAATAACTTTTTTGCACAACCTTGCGCATTATTATTCAGATAAGCAGCGCTGCTTTCCACCTCTCTATGCACAATGTGTCAAGTGTCTTTCTGGAAATGGAGGAGGAAGTGGGGGGTGGGAGCACATTTTATTTCCCTGCTCGAGTGATACTACTGAAAATAGTCCAAAGCTATAAACCTGTCTGCTAGCCTTATGTACGATTTTTAGCTTGGGAGTTACTATCAAGCTGTCCCCAGCATTACTTAAATTGCAAATACACAAAGTTCAATTCAACTCTGCACAATAAGCTGACACAACACTTATTGTGGATCACCATCATCTCTATTTGGGCTCATGGGACTGGCATAGAGACATGGTGACGATTGTGTAAAGTGAAAGATTGGGCTAGTGGAGCCTAATGGGTTGGATGGTGTCCAGTAATGGAGGTTCTCGCCTAACTGTTGTGCTGGGCCTCTGTGAAAGTGATGGTTTCAATGACCATTATCTTCCTGAACTCCCCTTTTGAAAAATTGGCAACACTATCCCAAATGGCAATGATAAATAACACCTTTTTTAAGTGTAATTTGTACATTTACTGTGCTTGAATGTGGTAGAAACACAGTGATTTACTTGTTTCATTCTTAAATGTCCAAACACATCACTATTGTCTTCCTGGTTTTAGCATCCAAAATGCCCATGAAAGAGCAGTGGGCCCAATTCCCCCGACCCCCTCCTGTGGTCAGCTCCCTGTAAACATTTGGCAAATGAATCCAGTAATTATGCGTCCCATTTCACGTGGGAAATCATTTTACAAACAGCTCGTATAAATAGTATGAAAATAGTATATAAAATATGCACACTTCTACGGGAATTGCAATAGTTTTACTTGAATCAGTATGGAACGCAAATGAAAAGGTCCAGGATGAGACAAAGCTAAAAATGTGTGTGGGCCTTTAAAGTGCATGTTAGAACAGTACATTATTAATTTGAATATTAATGCAGGTTAAACTGGAATAACAGTAAACAGTGATCTCCGTAAATTTTACATTAAGATCCTACATGATCCTCTCCAGCCAAACGCATATGGAGCAAGAAATGCTGATTATGGGCAATTCCACAGCAATGTCAACGTGAGCATGCAAAAAAAACTTACTTCCCAATTAAACTTTCACATTTACCCTTAGGGCAGTGTTTCCCAACGTCAGTCCTCGGGACCCACTTGCCAGAAGGTTTTTGTTGTAACCAGTAGCTCACACACCTGATTTAACTAATCAAGGGCATTTTTGTGGTTTGATTGGTTCAATCATTAAATCAGGTTTGTGAGTTACTGGTTACAACAAAAACCTTCTGGCATGTGGGTCCCGAGGACTGACGTTGGGAAACACTGCCCTAAGGGTAAATGTGAAAGTTATTTTGGAGTACATAGTTTCACTCATCTGCCCTCCTGTGCACAGGTTCTGTGATCTATAATTGTTTCCTTTTCTAATTGTCAGTATCTTTTTGAAAATTACGGACATGACCGTTAAGGAAGCTTCAAGTAGGTTTGCAAAGGCCTGTCACATTAGACCATTTAATTTCCGCATTTTTATTTAGCTTGAAGTACCTACTGTACTGTCAATGTGCTGTCAAGGCTGGTGAAACCATAATGGTAACAATGTATAGAACATTTAATGTATGTATATACACATTTAAAATGAAATATTCTGCACATTTGCCAATCAAGGGAAGACATTTTAAACCCATTAGTCCCTTTTCTTATTCTTAAAGAATTCAAAAGCAAGCTATTATAATGAAAAATGATGGTCCAAGGTGTTTCCTCTCCCCTGACCCTTAATTACTGATCTTATTAAGATATGCTTTTCAAACAAGGCTAATGGAGAGGTAATGAGACCAGGAAGAGGTCAAAGGCTCAGACCTCTGCATTTGGTACGGTATTCTATCTTCCTCTGTCAGATACCTGCAAGTCTTTTGCACTGGGACCAATGCCAGTACAAGTGTATTGCAATTATTAGGCAGACAAACATTTAAAGCATTTACTTTTGGATTTATTTATTTTTGTTCAGGAAGCACTAATTTTATTCCATATGCAAAACGCACCAAAATGTCTGACAAGGCAATATGCTGGAAAGTGCATATGTATTAATTGGATGCCATCTTTAATGTTGTGTTTTAAATTACAGAATTTATTCATAAAGGAATTAAATTGCATTGAATTAAAGCAGCTCTGCAAATAATAGTGGGCTGAAATTCTGTCTGTGCGATGTGAAAGACTATCTAATTATAGGAAGCATTTGGTTGCAATTAGTGCAGGTCACACTTTTGCAGAAATGGTGTAGACCATTCAATTCAAGCCCATCTGATATGTCCGATCATCTCACTTCTGCCTCCTCCCAATTATATCCCTCCTGAACTGTAACTTGGCATGTGCAAACCAATTGAGTGTTTGAAACCTCAGACACAAAACATCTACATCTGGGTCAGTAAAACGATGCTGTATATGCTCACATTTAGACAAGACTATAAATGTTTACTTGACCCAGAGCATGGCTACTCTGAATGTTTAATAGTCTTAAAGAAGTTACACATTCTTTCTTGGTTGCTTGATTTGCCACAATTAGGTCAGTTCTGGAATAATGTAATATGCAAGAGATACAGATTGTTGTATAGTGCTATGATTCTGATCTGTATATCTGGAAAATGACAAGTTTACCTTTGCCATTGTCTTGTGAATGATATGAATGAATCGTGTACATGACAATCACTGCATATCTATGGAGGTAAACGTCCTGAAAATTGTATCACCAAATATTCAGCCACGGTTTTAAAACAAGCAAATATTTTCCATTTCAGCTTTTGCTGGTGCGGTTAATTGGCTTCAGGCGTGGTCTCCAGGGTGATCCCAGTGCAGGAGCGGTTTATGGTGCTGTCCGACGGCGCAGGAGGGCCACGGGCACTGCAGGACTGAGGGGGCAAGTGTAGAGCACCCCCCACGAGGGTAGAGCCTGACGCTGCGCTCCCGCAGAGGGACCGAGAGGATGAGAGATTTATCACCCTCTGACACGCCGGACGGTCTAGACCCAGGCACACCACTGCGGTACATTGTTGACTCATGAGATGTGCAATAGTACATAAATCATTATAAACATAAAATACACTTTAAAAAAACGAAGGTTGTTTCCTTTCTTTGTCATTTTCTGCTTTCTTACTGATGAGGCACATTAGCTGCTGTCAAATGAAAATAAAAAAGCAAGCAAACAGAAAATGCAAAAAAGGTGTCTGAAAGGAACCATTATCGCTGCTGCCTTTAATGCCTATGCAGGTAGGACTTCTTTTCTTAAAGCAATAACATGTTTGCCTTTTTATTTGATCAGCTGCTTAGGAATGAACTGTGCTGCAGGTAAAGGTTGGCTTCATTTATAATTCAGGGTACTTGAACACATATTTAAGACTTGTTTAACTGCTCAAATTTCCATTGACTAAATTGAGTCATGGCATTTTCATGATTTCATCTGTATACGTTTAAAGATCTTAATATAAGAAGGAACCAGTCACCTCCTTCATGAGAAGTTAACTCAGTGGCTCATTGGCTTAGTCCAGAGGTGTCCAATGTTATCCTAAAAGGGCCGGTGTGGGTGCAGGTTTTTAACCCAGCAGTAACACCCCTGATTATACTAATGAACTAATCGTGGTTTTAATCAAGACAGTAGAATCAGCTGTCTTAGTCCTGTGCTAAAATAACAACCTGCACACACACCGGCCCTTTCGAAAAAACTGTTAAAACGCTGATATATGATTACACCAGCTTTGCAAGTAAAAAATACAAATTTCCAATGCAAATGACAGCATGCTTTTATACTGTAAAAAACGGGACTTTTTATTTATAGCACCCAGTGAACCGAAAGATCAGATCGAACACAAAGGAAAAGGGTAGATTGAAGGCACTGTAAATTCAAATACTGCACTTGTGAGACCCACAAGAAAATAGATTACTGCTAAACATAAAGCAAGTACTAAAAGGCCCTTTGTCAAGGATTTTGCTTTTGTCATCCATAATTTATTTGGGAGGGCTATTGTATATGCCATTATAGGCACTATGACCATGCACAGTAGGCTTTTAAAAATGTTCAGATACTATCAGGAGGCTCTGGGTTGGGCCCATAACTTTACCGTTATTATATTGAGGGCCACGGCTCACACACCCGTACATGTTCCTGCCTAAAATTAAGGCTTTTCTCTACACGTACATGTAGAAGTGCAATTAAATTTTAGTGTGTCTATTGTGAGGCTAGAATAGATGGATATATTAAAGTTAACTTAGTGTAATATGGCAGTCCTAAAGCTTTTTCAGTAATGGTACTCACCCAAGCTGTGCAAAATGTACTTGGGCAGAGATGTCCTGTACATTACCACTGAATGTTTTACTTTCTTTTCTTTTTCCTTTTTCTTTTTACAAAGTATTCCCAATTACCAGCATGAATAATGAGCTTGAAACTATTTTTATGTCCGTTCTGTTTTGGAAAAAATGCCCAGAAACCAGACCCTTGGCAGGTCTGGAGTGATAGTCTCTACTTAGTAACATAGATGTGTGTGTGTGTGTGTGTGTGTGTGTGTATTTTTGAAAAAGTAAAGCAGAAAGCCCACCCTCCTTTCATTTTTTGGCTATCTGCATAGGGGGTCCCACTATATGGCTAAAAGTCAGACACCCTACTGGCTGCTCCACACCTCACTGTGTACATACGCATGAAATTCCAGCACAATGCCAAGGCTGAGACACCGTGAAAACGCTAAAGAAACTAAGTTTTCAAGGCCAAAATGTGTTTAGTTTCTGGGCTCTATGCTGTAACCAGCTGAAAAATGAATGTCACAACAGCAGATGTGTATGCACGTTATTTGGTTCCTCTCTTTAATCCTGCATTTATTATTCATTTGTAACAGAGTTGCACAAAATCTTTTAAACTACAGATTGTGATTTGTAGTGCAAGGTTGTGATACGCTGTGCTCATCGAACAGTTATTGGTTAATTTACCACTTGTTTAGCCATATAGGCCTAGATTTTCTACACTACTCTAAAGGTTGTAATTGTAAGGTCTAAGTAACATGCATTTAATGACCTCTGTCCACAGCTTTAAACTGAGTGGTGTAATTCACAGACTTTGATATACTTTATACTGTATTTTAACAGATCTAATAAATAATGGAGACACAGAAAACCTGTAAAACAAAAACATTTGTCAATGCATTATTTCATTCCCTGTCTCTGGTGACCTTGTTTTTCTTTCTGAAATATTGTCAGTAGTTGAACTTACACTTACACAGAACACATGTGGCATCCTGGGACTTGAAATTAATGTTTTCCTGAAAGATAAATTATTTGGGGACTTCAGAAGTATTTTGTTTGAATGTATCATGAGAAAACAGCCCTTAGAAGTTGCGACCGACATTTTCTTTGGTCTTTTTGAAGACCATTAGCTATTTAAATCGATGAAACACTGCCTTTTTTGCCAAATATTTCACTGATTTCTAGGGAGAAATAAAACTTTGCCTACCTTAACTAATTATAGCCTGTTCACTGTGTTTATGGGTGAAATGTGTTGCCTTTTAAATGACGTATAATGGAATAAAACAGACCTTAAATACATTTAAATTGACCATTACCATAGTTGTAAAATTAGTTGAAGACTAAACTAAAGGCAAGTAGCTCTGAGCAGGAGCTGAAGATGGATGCAGTTTAGACAGGCCTGGCAGAGCATCACAAGAAGTTCAACGCAACCCATTGTCGTCAATATTGGATTTTCTGAAAGTTGTAAGATTTCACAGGCCACACATTTTCCACCAATCCCACTCATACCAGCAACACTACACTGTCTGGCATAGCAGCTACTGGCCTCTCATGGTAGTCCCGAACTGGCCGGGGAGGGTGTGGTTCCTACCGCTTCACAAGCTCCTCGATGGGACACCATGGTGGCTTCCCTGCAGTCAGGATCTACTCTACCAGCTAGAAGGACAAATATGGCCCCCTGACCCGAGTCACCTACAGCCGTGGCTCTGGCCCCTGAAGGCCCAGACCCCTTCCTAAGTGCCTGTGACAGGTCCTTGTTCAGACCATACTAAACACTGGAGCTCCCACAACTAGGTTGCTCTACTAAAGCCGATGGAAACTGTCGTCGTCAGGATGGTGCGTCCGTCAGAATGAGGAAACATTCCCCTGCTCTGTCCCAGTCTTGCTGCGCTTACCCCAGTCTCTGCTGGATGGAAGGCGGTTGACTTCTACTCTGAAGATGTACGTGGCTGCCATTTCGGCCTAGCACGTTAGAATAGATAATCAGACAGTTGGTGCCCATGGCCTTATAGCCGAATTTCTAAAGGGTGTCCGCGTTTGTGACCACCATGTGTCATCCGCGTACCAACATGGGATCTGCCTCTAGTGCTTGAGGCTCTCTGTTTACCCCTATTTGAACCCCTGTCGGGGATTGATCTCCTTACAATTACCTCTGCTAAGCGAAAAGGTTTGCTAAGGTAAACTCCATGCCTTTAGGGTAGACCCAAGGTTTTTGAGGTGGAATCCGGATTTTATCCCAATGGAGGGCAATGTATATCCATCATAAGATCATGTATTAACAGATTGAGAAACAGGACAACATCAGAATAAATGGAACTATTTTCAAAAATCTTCCACTGGTGAGTATTGGTGAGTTGTACTTTTACAGCAGTAATATAATTGTTTGGCATTCTTTGCTATAGCGACTTCAGGATTTTTCTGTTAAGATTTGAAATTAAGTGAAGTGCTATATCGGATCTGACTGAATGAAATTAAGAGAACCTATATCACTGTATATCACTTGTTCCAAATTCTCAGCTGCGTGTAATTTCTACCTAAAGATGGAGGTTTTAGCCACTTACAAAGGGCTGCTTTTGCCAGCCACTTTGAAGAAACTGTTTTGACAGGAGCGTGTGGGAAATGTTAATGGTGGATGAAAGGGAAATTTCTGTCTAGTCTTTTGACTTCAAGAGAAAAATCTTCATCTTTTAGCCTCTTCCTGTATTTATTTTTGCTGTGAACCATTACACCTTTAAAGTGCTGACAAACAAAATCATAAGGTTGAAAAGAAGATGGAATGTGTTTGCAATGTTAATTCCAAGGAAAATATACAGCAAAAGCTATGGGAAGCATAAACCCTCCAGGGCACCAATTTCAGGGAGCTCTTTCTGTTTAACCATTGGGTTGTGATGTGCGTCAGGCTTTGCAATCTGGTGTCAAATCCTTACTGTGTCAGTGCCAACTGTGGCTGGAGGGCCTCACTGGGTTGTGTGTTGCCAATGGAGGGAGGATTTCAGTTGGATAGACTTTCCTAATTTCCTAAACATACCCACAACTCCTCTGGCTGGGTGGACACCTGATAACTGAATGTGCCAATGATGTAATGACATGGTAAAACCGCAACTTGGAGGCATTTTCTTCCTCTTGGCTCATCAGTCACTCACAACCATGTGTATGAGTCATAATGAATGACTAGATTATGAAACATCATGGAACAATATTTATTTTGTAAAACAATTATTACAATTAGTTATAATGTAGACCAGTTGCATTTTTCTGGGACTTTTTAGAAGGGTCCTGATTTCGGTGACCACGTTAAGGACAGAATGCTATTCTATATGTGCAGGTGGGCAACCAGAAATAAGCCCTGCTCCCCTTTGTTACTGTTTTCTTTGAAGCAAACATTCATTCACAAGCATTCTCAACCATGAATGCATGGCTGTGTTCAAAATGAAATGGTACAAAGGTAAGTAGTGAACTGCTAGAGGTTAAAAAAAAGGTAAGGTTACCCAAAACTGAAAAATAATATACATTTCAGAATTATACAAAAAGGCCTTTTTCGGGAACAAGAAATGGGTTAACAACTTAAAGCTGTTCTGCAGCAATGGAGGTTGATCAAGCCTTGAAAGTTGGTGCTACCAATTCCTACAGGTGTTCCAACTTTTCTTGATTACTTACAACCCCCTCTGTCTGCATAAAAGTAGTGTTGGAACACACTATGGTACCATACCCTTGTGAGCATCATTTGAACAGTATTGTACTGCAGAAAGTAGTGTGTTACTATAAAAATGGCGAATTAACAATGGAAGAGAGACAGACCATCATGACACTTAAAAATGTAGGGCTTTCCTACAGAGAAATTTTAAAGAAAGTCAAGGTGTCAGTGAGTACAGTGTCCTTCACCATCAAAAGGCACTCAGAAACTGGGAGAAACTCTGACAGGAAGAGGTCTGGCAGACCCAAAGCCACAACAAAATCAGAAGACAAGTTTCTGAGAGTCAACAGCTTGCATGATAGGCGGCTCACAGGACAACAGCTTCAAGCACAGCTTAATAGTGGTCGTAGTAAGCAAGTCTCAGTTTCAACTGTGAAGAGAAGACTTGCAGGTTTGAACGGTCGAGTTGCAGCAAGAAAGCCATTGCTAAGACGTCAGAATAAGAAGAAGAGGCTTGCCTGGGCCATGAAACACCGCCAATGGACTACTGAAGACTGGAAGAAGGTGTTATGGAATGATTAATCAAAGTTTGAAATCTTCGGTTCATCACGCAGGATTTTTGTACGCCGTCGAGTAGGCGAAAGGATGGTTCCTCAGTGTGTGGCATCAACTGTCAAACATGGAGGAGGAAGCGTGATGGTCTGGGGCTGTTTTTCTGGATCCAGGGTCGGTGACTTGTACAGAGTGAGAGGCACCCTGAACCAAAACGGCTACCACAGCATTCTGCAGCGCCATGCAGTACCCTCTGGTATGCGCCTAGTTGGTCAGGGGTTCATCCTACAGCAAGATAATGACCCAAAACATACGTCCAAGCTATGCCAGAACTACCTCAGGAAAAAAGAACAAGATGGTAAGCTTGAAAACATGGAGTGGCCAGCACAGTCTCCAGACTTAAACCCCATCGAGCTGGTTTGGGATGAACTGGACAGAAGAGTGAAAGCAAAGCAACCTACAAGTGCCACACATTTATGGGAACTTCTGCAACAGATTTGGGAAGAACTTTCTGCAGAATATTTGATTTCCATTGTAGAAAGAATGCCACGAGTGTGTTCAGCTGTTATATCTGCCAAAGGTGGCTACTTTGATGAGTCAAAAGTTTAGAATACATTTTGGTTTATAAATTGATTCCATGATTTATTTCTTAACCTCAATTGTTTATTTGTTCTATGCTTTCATTTCAGAGTACAATGAGACATTAAACTGCATAATTTTCAATAAAAAACTGGAAAAATTGGGGTGTTCTAAAACTTTTGACCGGTAGTGTATACTGACTGAATTTACATTTAGTAGGTAATAAAGGAGCAGGCTGTGTTTTATTAAATATGTTCAACATCCCAATTCTTCTTCAATGACCATTTCTCAGCTCAACAAGATACGTTATGCAGCTACTCTGAGCAGAGTAAGGCCCCAGTCCTTGTTCATAGGTTCAGAGGTTAATGACAGCATGTTTAGTTAGTGTGCATGGACCAAACCAAACTTTCATTATCAGGTCACGACTAATTATTACCAAACCTCATAACTATCTTAGAACCAGTCGAGTTAGCGCCCATCTTGTGCTAACCCCAGTGCTGTTATTTGATATGAATCTATTTTCCTATGTTTCTTCAGCAGTGCCTTACAATATTTTTATTCATAGAGCTAGTCCTACTATACTTTCTATAATCTATTGTCCAGAAGCTAGGCAAAAACCCATTTGGGATCCAAATGATTTACCTGACCCAAATGGGGAGCAGAGATTCTGCTCTGGCCCTCATCTTAAGATGAGCCTTGGGAAAAGCCGGCACCAGCAAGGCCCATTGTAGCCCCTAGATACAGTATCTGAACGGTGGAAGGATATAAACCTCCATTCAGTGTGATGGCTGTTCACTTTTGTTAAAGTGTGATTGAGCTGTTTTTAATGTCTGTTTTGAGCAGTATCATTCCACCCTTCTCACAAATACATTGCCTGGCAATCTGTATTTGAAATATGCGGACCCAGAGTGATTTTAAACAGATTTATCAAACATGTCCACCAGCATTAGAAAAATAAGATAACTTACTTGCGTTCATTTTAGCCTTTGGCTACAATTCAAATGTAGTGTGAAGCGTGCAGCAAGCTAAATAGATTTCTGCCTATAGCACATGAGTCTTTGGGTAAAGTTTAGGGTTCTCTGTCTCCAAGGGAAATGGCTCATTCCTTCAAAGATGATAAATTGGGCCATATTCAAGCCGGGATAGTTCACTGGGTTAGAGCCTTTTTGTATGTCACTGGCATGAAGCTGCAGTATATTAGATATTCTAAGCTACAGCGTGGTTCAACTGAGGTTCAGAGCCACCTATAACCATGCTTTATACTGTATGTATGCATATGCTGTATTTCAGTGTAGCCTTTTGGGTTTTTTTGCTGGTATGGTGATAACCACTCATGTACAGTTGTGTTCAAGAAAATGGCAGTACAACTTCAGTAACCTGATGAACCACTATTATTAGTAGAGATTTCTGCATGGCAAATACACCACTACATCTACAAGTAAAGTAATAGAAAAACAACAGACATGATGCTACTTGTTCTGAGTAATTGACTCAATCGTTGACTCATTCGTGTTATTAATTGTCCTTTATTAAGGAAGAAGGGAAGCAAATGACCCCCGGGTACTGAATTCAAGCCACAGTACACTGAAGACAGTGAAGCATGGTGGTGCAAAAATCATGGTATGGGGATGTTTTCAATACTACGGTGTTGGGTTCATACACCAGGGATCATGGATCAGTTTGAATACATCAAAATAGTTGAAGAGATTATGTTGCTATATGCCAAAGAGGAAATGCCCCTGAAATGCACACCATTGTCCACCAGCGGGTTCTTGGGTTGCCGCCCCGACAGGCACCGATGACCTTCTAGCCACAGCTCCTGCTTGTCGCCTCTGCAATGGAGGCTTTGAACATGGCCCACTCAGACTCCATGTCCCCAGCCTCCCCCGGAATGCGCAAGAAGTTCCTCCGGAGGTGGGAGTTGAAGACCTTGCGGACGGGGGCCTCCACCAGACGTTCCCAGTTCACCCTCACTACACGTTTGGGTTTACCGGGTCTGTCCGGCAGCCTCCCCGGCCACTTGATCCAATTCACCATCAGTAAACAGCTCTGCTCCTCTCTTTACCCGAGTGTCCAAGACATACGGCCGCAGGTCTGATGATACGACTACAAAGTCGATCATCGATCCTTGGCTTAAGGTGCTCTGGTACCAAGTACACTTATGAGCTACCCTATGCTCGAACATCGTGTTTGTTATGGACAATCCATGACCAGAACAGAAGTCCAATAACAAGACACCTCTCGGGTTAAGAGTGCCATTCCTCCCCATCACCCCCTTCCAGGTTTCTCCGTCGTTGCCCACGTGAGTTTGAAGTTGCCCAGCAGAACTATGGAGTCTCCGGACAGCATCCTGGAAAGGATCCAAGAAGGCCGGATACTCTGAACTGCTGTTTGGTGCATAAGCACAAACGACAGTCAGAGCTTTCCCCCCAGCGACATGTAGTTGCAGAGAGGCAACCCTCTCATTCCCCGGGTGAAACTCCAACACAGTGGCACTCAGCTGGTGGCTTGTGAGTATCCCCACAACCGCCCGGCGCCTCTCACCCTGAGCAACTCCAGAAAAGAACAGAGTCCAGCCCCTCTCCAGGAGTTTGGTTCTGGAACCAGTGCTGTGCGTGGAGGTGAGCCCAACTATATCTAGTTGGTACCGCTCTGCCTCCCGCACTAGCTCCAGTTCCTTCCCCACCAGAGAGGTGACGTTCCACGTCCCCAGAACCAGTCTGCGACGCCGAGGATCAGCACGCCCGGATCCCCGCCTTCACCCACTGCCCGTTGGGCAAAGCACCCGACTCCGATGCCGACCCCTGCAGGTGGTGAGCCCACAGGGCGGCGACCCCACGTTACCAGTTCGGGCTCCCGAAGGCCCCGGTTTCCCTTTTCCAGACGAGGTCGCTGGGTATCTGTGAGGCCGTGTCATGGAGTCTTTGAATCGCTCTTAGTCTGGCCCTTCCCCCGGGACCAATTTGCCTTGGGAGACCCTACTGGGGGCTAACGCTAGTGCCCCCGACAACATAGCTCCAAGGATCACTGGGACACACAAACCCCTCCACCACGTTAAAGTGGCGATTCCTTGGAGATTCGTTTGCTTCCTGTAAAAGAATAATGCAGACTTGATCAAATTTGATAATGCTTTGATTTGGAATTGAATGTGTAATGTTTCCACTAGATTTGAAATATTGAACTAAAAGCTATTTAAAAATATTAGCACTTTATTCACTTTTAATGCACTGCTATTTATTTGAACACAACCCATGAACCTACAGTACAAGCTGTAAAATTCTAAACTGGAGAATCTCAGATACCAACCTTAAAGTAATGGACTGGCCAGTCAAGTTGAACAAATCTTGTCTTTCATCATAGTCTTTTTCTGAATGTAACTTAACTACCCTACTTTATCTACCCGTATATATTATCCCCATTCAATATGTTTACACAAAAAAACCCTAAAATTATTTTATTTCTTGGAATTAGTAGTTTCTCCTAACCTTGTTTGTTCTGATACTGAAGCAGAGGTAAGTCAACTGCAGGGTATTGTTCTGTATTCATCAGAAATTAATTGCCTGAGGTCGTAGGTTGAGACCTTAGCAGTATTGCTATTAAAGGGTTTGTACCATCAATAGTGTGAAGAATCCCCACCCGCACATTCTTTTTTTTTCTTTTTTTTTTCTCCCTGCAGTGCATTATCAATGTTAGAATTAATGTCAAAATTAATCTACATTATAATTAGCTGAAACATGGAGGAGCCTGTGAAACATAACAGTTGAACATAATTACTGTCAGAAACCAGAGCTGTCAATTTTACTGTTCTTTCATTTTAAGACATAATTCCCCATAAGGGAATGTCTAGCCAGAATATTACCAAGAAATTCCACTCTTTCTCTCTCACTCTGTCGTTTTCTTTTTTCTCTGTCTGTCTCCTTTTCTTGTCAACACCCACCTTTCCTGTATTTATTTATGTTTTTCTCTCTCTCTTTTCAGCCCCGTGTCCTGCCTGTGGCCCCTGCTGGATAGATTTACAGGACTTATAAGAGTCATGACCAGCCATGTTTATCCAAGTAGCTGGCCTGCCAAGTAGAGTCCACACATTCACTGTACTATTTTATCTGCTTGGGTTTTTGTGCATTGCAACAGTTATTGTCACTGTGACTGCCTTTGTGATTGACCTTCTTTGTAGAGGGTATTTTCTTAACACACATCGAAGGCTATGTTGGAATCCCGGAGGGCACCATGGTTGAAGGCAAACCGCCCAGCTGGGCGCTCATTCGGTCATGTTGGTGTTTGTCTCTTAATTCAGGGGGAGGGCGGTGATTGTGAAAGCTTGTTGCAGTTCATGCGGTTCGGCAGGAGCCCGTGTTTTCTTTTCCTCCCGCTGTTACCCAGGGCCCTCTCCGTGGAGCTGGGGTGTGGTGTGTCCTCCTCTTGGTTCCCATTTCCCTTGGAGGAGCTTATGACTCTCTGACCTTCCCCAGGGGTGTCCCGTCCCCCCTGCCCCCCTTCTAATACTCTGGGTAGAGAAATAATTACCAGTGCCAGACCAGTTTGATCGGTTAGCTAATATTTTCCTTCTCTCAAAGTAAAACATCTAAGAGTATTATGTGGCCTCAAGGTGTTTGCGCTCAAGAGACATGAAGTTCTTTGAGAGAGCTGTTGTACTGTACACAGGCGTTAGTTGGCCTGTAGTTAGCACTGAAGACCGGGATGAGGGGAAGGTTCCTGCCCCTTGCTAAGCGTTCTGCTAATAGGAGAGAAAAGCCAAAACTAAGTATCAAAACCTGTCCCCAAAGCCTTCTCAAATTTGAATGTGGTTGGCGCCCACACATGAACATACTTCCTCCATTTTATTACAAATGAGATTGCACAGGTTTTAGAGGATGGTGATGATGGCTCAGTCACATTAGTGTGTATAGCATCCCCTCTTACCCGGACAAAAGGTGACTTGTGTAAAATCCGTGGGGGAAGAAAGGCATGTGCGTTTGGCCTTGTGAGGCAGAGCCTGTTTGCAAAAGGCAGAATTTGTGGTTTTGAGGGAGTGTTAGTTGTGGTCTTGGGGTTCAGCAGCTGTATATATCCTGACAGGGGCTTGGCGTTTTGCTTTGTGGTGTGTTGACGAGGTGAATGGGGGAGTGTGGGTCATAGCACCGACTTCCTCAAGGTCAATCTAGGAACCAGCAACTAACAAGCTAAGGCAGGGCTTGATGATTGCCAGCTCCTGGCTGTGAAAAGACCAGGCTGCCTGCTGCACCGCAAACCATATTCAACTGTTAAAACGGCTTTGGGTTACAACAGCATTTACACTAGAGTTTCCATCCTTTTAAATGTAATTACTTTAGTTTTTATGCTGCTTTAAGTAGGGTTTGCCCTTTGGCCACAAAAAACAAAGGTGCTTTGTTTGACTGTAGGTCTTCCTTGTACCCATGTAGAGACCAATGCAAACTGACCTAGATGGTAACCTGTTAAAAAAAACTTTTGCACATTAATATTTTCTTTACAACAGAAGGACAACGGTGTGATCGTTATGCTGGAACAACAATTCACATTTATATTCCAGAATCCATACTTAATTAAGGGCAGAAAGCTTTAAATACAGAGCGCACCAAATGCCTGCATAATTCATTTTAATGGAGTGAAATAGGTATGGTGGGCTGTGTTTTGACTGCTCTGCAGTGCTGGTGTGGGTTCTTGAGCCCCATGGAATGCCCATATCCCCAGTTGAGATCTTTCCACTGTTTGGACTTGGGCTCAAGCGATCACTTCTCAACCTCACGCAAGAAAGGTATGTGAAATGAGAGTTTAATGAAATGCAACTTGAGCATGTATTGCCCAGACACATGCCCCCAATGCTGGAATGCAGACTAAATGTCACTGGTAGTTTACAGCCACACCTTTTCCTCTCTTCCCCCTTTCCTGTATAATAATCTCAGATTCTCAGTGACCCTGGTGTTCCTGTAGACCAGCTAGTTTGATTGCTCTGCAAAATTAGCAGTTCAGTTCTGACATCTGTGCAGTGGATGTTTAAAATCTTGAATTTCAAAGAACTTGAAGTTCACTGTTAAACTGTGGTGTATGTAAAGCATAATTATAGTGAGCGTGGTATCTCTGAAAATTTGAACCTAAATATTTCACTTGTTTCAAAACCTCAATGCTATTTTGCAGGTCTGCTACAATGGCAACGGGTTTGCAGACTGACTTGGTTTAGCTAAGTTGCTTCATTTGTGTTATGGATACTCCTAAAAATAACTTTTTGTTCACTAACTAAATTTAAATCCAATGGATCCTGACACAAGAACACTCATTCTCTCTTATACAGAGATATACTTATGCTTTTTCTAATTTCATGACTGTATATTTTATTAAATTCTGAATTAGAATTCTCCATATTTATTTCATGATACTATTTAAGTTGATGGGCATTGAAATTTGGGGGCGTTGTAATTCATTCTTCATCTCTTTGGCAGCTTCCTGGAGGGAAATAGAACTTACAAGTATAGGATAAAAGAAATGGCATCGCAAATGCCACCAAAAATAAATAAAATAATAAAACAAAAAAAACCCCCAAAAGTTCAAACTGATATGTGTCAGAGATTTTAGATGCCAACCATTTGCAGCAATAGGAATTCCATGCTCTTGCACTGTCAACTCCTTTTCCATTAATTTCTTTAAGAAGTGGTATTGGCACAAGTTGGAGCTCAGCCCAGAATCCAGTCTAACCTCACCCCTAACATGTCCCTCCTGTGTGTCCCTACCCACAGGCTGAGACGCGCATCCTCACAAGGTTTAGCTGACTCATCCTCACTGCATTTGCACTTGACCATCTGAGTTTTGGATCTCTAACCTCAAAAGGTACGTAATGGCAATATGAACAGCTTGTCGGTAATTGCCTTGTCCTATATAAACACATAGGGCCAGATTTACGTACATAAAACTTGCCGTGCAAAATGTGGACTGACGACGGTATGTTGGTGTGTATGCAGTCTGCATGAAATTTACATTGACGGCTACAGCTAAGTCAGCTAATTAAACTGCCTATTAATTGCATTTTGCAAATGAAGCGGAGCTTAAAATGCACAATTCAAATTGATGTACTGTATCTTCTGGTGCCAAGTAAGCACGTGTCCTGCACTATGGTCAGCGCAAGAAAAAATGAGAACTGATTTTTCCAGCTCTGCCAACAAATGTGGATTGAAATGAGGCCTGACTATTTGCTTCGCTTGGAGAAGTGCACCTTGCGATGACTCAGATAAATGACATGCATACTGTGCTTCCAGCCCCGTGCACCTGTTTGATACATAAGGCGGCCTCTAGCGTAATGGTTAAGGTGACTGACTGGGACATACAAGGTCGGTGGTTCTAATCCCGGTGTAGCCACAATAAGATCCACAAAGCTGTTGGGCCCTTGAGCAAGGCCCTTAACCCTGCATTGCTCCAGGGGAGGATTGTCTCCAGCTTAGTCTAATCAACTGTATGTCGCTCTGGATAAGAGCGTCTGCTAAATGCCAATAATGTAATGTAACAACACGTATGTTTCTGGGGCAGAATGCGTCATATCTGCACTTGAAATTTGTTGCATTACATTACATTACATTACATTATTGGCATTTGGCAGACGCTCTTATCCAGAGCGACGTACAACAAAGTGCATACCCATAACCAGGGATAAGTTCGCTGAAAGACCCTAGAGGGAAGTACAATTTCAACTGCTACCTGTACAACAAAGAGAAGGACAAGGGCCATTTTTTTTTGAACAAACAAACAAACAAACAGAGCAAAAGTGACCAAAATTAACTATCCAAACACTGCTTACCTGGCCAACTAAAAATACCGATACACAAAGCAAGTCACAGAGACAACAATTAAGGTTCACAGGGAGGTAGGGAGGGATGGGGAGAGGTGCTGCTTGAAGAGGTGTGTCTTCAGCTTGCGCTTGAAGGTGGGGAGAGATTCTATAGTTCTGACCTCAACGGGGAGTTCGTTCCACCACCGTGGAGCCAGAACAGACAGTAGTCGTGAGCGTGAGGTGGAGGTTCTGAGACGGGGAGGTGCCAAGCGGCCTGTGGAGGCTGAACGAAGCGGTCTGGCAGGGGTGTAGGGTCTGATGATTTTTTGCAGATAAGCTGGGGAAGACCCTTTAACTGCTTGGAAGGCTAGCACCAATGTTTTGAATTTGATGTGAGCCATGACAGGCAGCCAGTGGAGGGAAGTAAGCAGGGGGGTGACGTGTGAGTATTTGGGAAGGTTGAAGACCAGACGAGCTGCTGCATTCTGGATGAGTTGGAGGGGTCTGATGGCGGACGCTGGGAGGCCAGCCAAGAGGGAATTGCAGTAGTCCAGGCGGGAAAGAACCATCGCTTGGACCAGGAGCTGGGTCGAGTAGGGGGTGAGAAAGGGGCGGATTCTCCGTATGTTGTATAGGAAGAACCTGCAAGACCGGGTCACCGCCGCAATGTTCTCGGAAAGGGACAGTCTGCTGTCCATCACCACGCCGAGGTTCCTTGCACTGGGTGATGGCGTGAGTGTGGTATCCCCGAGGGAAATGGAGAGATCCAGATGGGGAGAGGTATTAGCAGGGATGAATATCATTTCAGTTTTACCTGGGTTGAGCTTTAGATGGTGGTTGTCCATCCAGCTCTGGATGTCCCTCAGGCAAGCAGAGATACGGGCTGAAACCTGCGTATCAGACGGCGGGAAACGAGACAAAGAGTTGGGTATCGTCCGCGTAGCAGTGGTAGGATAGCCCATGTGCAGTGATCACAGGGCCAAGGGAGCAAGTGTAAAGAGAAAAAAGAAGCGGGCCAAGGACTGAGCCCTGGGGAACTCCTGTGGCGAGGGGCCGAGGTGTCGATACCGAACCAGCCCAGGCAACCTGGAAGGAGCGACCAGAGAGGTAGGACTCAATCCAGTCCAGGGCTGTGCCACAGATGTTGCAAAAGGCTTACTAAATCTGGCCCCTGATACCTGAATATTACACTATATTAGTGCGGCCCTCATCCAACAGCCTTTGTTCCGTCCATTTTTGCACATATAGTTTGCTGTCATAAGACCAGTTCACCTAAGCCTCTGCAGGGCTTTTAATAAATGTATTTAGCAGATCTGATATTTGCTCAGCTGGCAGTCATTGCCACTTATGCGACAGTGAGGGGATATGCACACACTATGCAGTGCTGAAAACAAGAGTTGAACTGTTACAGTCGTAGGTGTCTCAGTGGTATCTTTAACCTTGGCGGCCCATGCAAGGACCCTACACTACTATGGAACTTTACTTGAGAAATTCTACTTATTTATTTCTTTTTACACATTCACACTGCTTTATTTCACCCAGTGTTCTCAGAACCTCTCATTGTACAAGTGTTACAAAGGATAGGTACATGCAGCCTAAATTGTCACAGTCACAGTCAGCGAACTTATCCCTGGTTATGGGTATGCACTTTGTTGTACATCGCTCTGGATAAGAGCGTCTGCCAAATGCCAATAATGTAATGTAATGTAATGTAATGAAAACTGTGACCAAATAATTTATTAAATGTGTGTACGTGCATAAGCTGAGCTATTTTTCATTCATTTTCACAATAGGACTTGATTTATTGTGGTAGTGCGTGTATCACTGCCTCTAAAAAATAACAGGACCCATGTCTGTCGTTAAGCTCACTCATAACAAGGCCTTTTCCTGGTTTGCTACAACATGAGCATACATGGCATAACAGCACTGGTTGATTAATGTACTTATCACAGAAAAACACAGCCTCTCGATATTTGTCAGACCTCACGACCCCTGCTTCACCAGAAGGCTTGGAGTTACTCTGTCAGAAGTAATGAAATCAAATCCTAGTTTGTTGAATTCCGACTGCCACACACAATAACAGAATGTATTCAATTACGACTATCACACTAAAAAATCAAGAGCGCCTGGTTACTGCAACAGAGGATGTGTGGGTTGACTGCTGCTGCGTATTTTATAGAAACCGAGGTACAACCAAGAGTCACGCTGAACACGTGTTACACACACATTGGATTATAAAACACGCTAGTGGAGATGGTCCTGCCAAGGCGGTGTTTGTGTAACACAGATTTATGGAGAGATGCTGTAGTGCATAGGCCCGGGGGCCTGAGTAATGGCGGTGCTGTGGAGCCGTGGGAGTGATGGGAGCAGCGCTGTTTCTCTAGGTTCCAGGGGGAAATCTCTGGGATATAGAGTGTCAGAGCTGTGGAGGAGCCAACGCACTGTTCCTGGTTGCCATGGGAAATGGTTGGATTGGGAGAGTTGTGTTGGTGTGGTGGCCTCGGCAGGTAATTTCCCTGTCCTGCTGCAGGAGAGCTAATGCATTATCAACCAGGATCCTCACCCCATTACCAACCCCCACTGCTGCCTTCCTGCTCCTGCCTGCAGGCATGAGGGAGCCCACCTCTCCATACGCCTGGACCAGCCACACGCTCTCCAAAGAAGGGTTGTGGCAGACGAAGAAGAGCAAATTTAAATATCTGCACTGGTAGGCAGGATAAAATGAGAGAGCTTTTTGAGAGAGAATCATGACAATTTTAGCTCAGACATACTTTACTGATTTTAGTCAGTGTGCCATATTAGAAAACCCAGATTATTCTATATGACCCTTGCCATATTATAAAACCCTGACCTGGTAGACAGGAAAAATGAAAGAAAAAGATGGAAGAAAATGGAGTGGCAGTGTTCAGATGGTATCTTTCTTCCAACACCAGGGATTACAGTAAAACTGACCTAATATACAACAATGTACTGGCATCTCCTTATTATGTTAATGGCAGCTGAAATGGCTATGAAATCAGTCAACAAAATGTTACAGAACAGTCAATAGGCATAAAGCACTATATTGTAATTAGAAGGCAGCAAAATGGTATTTACCCAATCTCTCAGGAATAAGAGGAACTAAAGTACAGGGAAAAGGCTTTTTAGAAATATTGTTCTGTGCTAAGTACATCCTGTTATGGCAGAAATCTGTAACACAACATTGATGCAAACATGGACTCATTAAGTATTCAGTATCCTGTCAGAAGATTTTTATGCAGAGCTCTTTGTGTTTGACATGAAAATGTTTCTTTATATCGAGACATGTAGGGGAGACCGGAGAACTAACTAACGCGGGACATGTTGAAGCAATGGAATTTTGCTTCCTGCGTTGCATTTGAGCAAGAATGTTGTTTGTTTTCATGTATATGTTGAAAAACATGCTTTATATATGTTTGGGATGAAGCACCATCCAATGTGAATTGTTTGATCGCAAATGTAAAATTGTGATCAAGAAATGTCTTTGTCCCATGGAGCTCACTGTATGTTGCTAGATGCCATCACAGACCTTTTCTCAGGCACAGCTGTCTGTTAATTGGCCAATAAGTAGATGATGGTAGATGTATTTTTAAAACAAAAACCTGCTTATAGGGTGACCATTTTGTCTGTTATTGTGACCACTGCATCTTGTCCATGGACCTTGGTGAAACATCTCCCTGTAAAACAGCTCTGTCACAATGACTCTGACTTGTGTTCAACTGTAATGTGTATACTGTCAAAACATTGTGGGCCAGCCAAAACAAATTCTGTCTCTGCTGTATCTTGGGTCATTTCATGTTCATTGTTCTTGCTTCCTTATGAGCCTTATTCTAATCATTATGTGCAACCCCTGTGGTACTCCATGGGTCTGCTTGATATGGGCAAGAGGGTCTATTAGCCAGGCATAAAAAGTCACTCATAGATTGGTTGGGCATGTATAGACCCAACGCTCTGCTCTGATATTATGCCTGTAACAAGCTAAAAGTATGCATATTTGTAGCTGCTGTATGCAGTTATATATGTAACAGTATTGCGACACACTTGGTGTAATGACTCCCCAAACACTTTGCAAGAAATTATCCTCCTCTGTTTGAGCCATGCAGTGCTTTACTCCCCCTGACACTTGTGCCATAGTCTACCCTCTGACTGGCGTTGGCATTGGCGCTTGGCGACCATTGACGAGTGGCAGTCTGGCCTCCTCTAGCACCGACTGGGCCCTGTTTGTTCAGCTGCACACTTTATTTAAGGTATCAAGAAAACTCTTGACTTTTGTTAAAAAGAAAAAACAGAAATAAAGAAATACAGGGCAAGGTAAACATATGGGCATTACCAGTGAAAAGAAACCGAAGGGATTGGGATTTTTTAAGGACATTTTCGCTGTTACACCTAGGGGCGCGTCCAAAGAAAACAGTGCAGCGGGAACCTGAGACGCCCTCACACATGTTCCCACTGCTCCTTCTGCTGTTTTGCTCTCTGCTGTGAAGCACTACAGATCAGGGCTATGCTAACGACAGGACTGGGTTACAGCCCTTTGCTGGGCAGCCCTGTCTCCTGCTTTGACATTGCAAGGCAGGCAGGAAGCATCTGTTCTGAAGAGGCTCTGAATAATTCTATGCTAGATGCAAGCTGAATCTCCCTATTAACTGTGTGAGGTTTGTGAGTTAACACTTGAAAAAGGATTAACTCACAAAGGGAAGGCATGCAGAAAGCACCTGTTCAGACCAGGCTGTGTCACTGGCCTTATCGGTACAAGCTGAAGCTCCCTATTTACTGGGTGAAGTCTGCGTTTGGACTGAATTAGCACTTTGAAGGAATTGGGGATGAGGTTGTTGTTGTCTCTCAGCCTTACATTTTGAGACATTTCATTTCTTTTGTGCAAAAATGTTCTAAGGAAATAAAACCAACCAATTTCATCAACTTCTGAATGGTATATTTTTGTTTTTATATTAGAGCATGATTTGTTGATGTAGAGAAATGGTACCAAGAATGGTTAGAATATGGTTTTATTGGTCGGTTTTGCAAATAAGAGACTTATAAGCATCTAAACTACTGTTCTCGCCAGTGGAGTCTTTTTAACAATATGGCATTGCCATTTTGTAGTTATTACACCGCAGTTTATATTATAGAAATATAAACGCAACAATTTGGCACAGTGATGACTCAACCACAAGGGGGCAGCGTTTTATAGGGTTACATTTAACAAAAAGATTCAATTGATTCAGAACAATCTAAAGATTTGTTGGTAACACTCAATTTTTAACTTATTAACGGTCATGTCCGTGCCCTTTTCCTCTTACCTATGTTCTGTGTTTTTCCGTGTTATCACTCCGGTCCTGGTTTTCCCTCTCTCCCTATTACATGTTTCCACCTTCCACTCTTTATATGCATTTCCTTTCTGTCATTTGTCTCAGCTGGTTCTCGTTGTCCATTGGCAGTGTTGTATTTAAGCCTGCCTGTGTCTGTCTGTCTTTAATAGATCATCAGCTTAGTCATTTGTGTAATGTTCGCTCTGTTTTGTTCCCAACCTCTGCTCCCCTGTCCCCTTTTCCTGTATTTTCTGTTCTGTTCATTTTTGGAATATCTGTTATTGATTTCTGTCGGTCTGACTCTTGGACTGTTGCCTCTGCACCTCTGCCCTGTTTTGGACTTACTCCCCGTTTCTTTTACTTTTGCCTGCCAAACGATTACGTCTTGGATTATCCCTGTCACTCCTGTTTGCCCAAGTCCGACCACTGCCTGAATTATCTGCCTGTGCCAATTAAAGCCTGCTCAATCACTGGCATTAGCAGAATGACCAAATATACCTCTGTTTGAATATAGTAGCAGCATTTTTTTTTTGTTTTTTTTTTGAATGATTACTGAAGTGTAATGTAAAGTAGAAACTGTCTCTACTAGTGGAACAATGTTCCAATGTGGAAACAGTGTTGAAGGGGCATCCTCTTCAGGCTTGCCATTTCTCCAGATGTTACGGGGCTTAGTAAAGCAGTGATGCTCTGCCATTTATTGGCTGCTGGGGTATATGAATGCTATATTTTAATTGCTTGGATGCACTGCCCGGATCCACGGAGACTATTGAAGGATGCAACATAAGCATAATGTCCACGGGAAGAAAGTAAATATAATGTCGACCCGGAGAAAGCCACCGCCGTCCATTAAATTAATATGCCTTCATTTTAAACATTGGAATGATTTATAGTTCGGCTGTATAACCTTTTCAGTAAACATGAGCTGGGAAACATCTGCCTTTTGTGTGTGTGCATCTGTTTCTATGTAGCAAATTTAGCTAATGCAGTATTTTTGGTGACTCACCGGGCAGCATGTGACTTGGATTTAATCAGTCAGCATGTACCATTTCTCTTTCAGCATTGGACTGGCATATAGCCTTCTTTAGTAAAGGATTATGATGATCAACATCATGAAAATATCTCTCCTTCCAGAATTCCAAATGGTTTTTAAAATAACAGTTTATTGCTGGAGCCGAGCTGACTGGAGGGGGTGATATTAGTGACTAAGTGGCTTGTTAATTGCCACATGGTTAATAGTGTGAATAGTTGCTACTGTACCTCATAGGCAAGTATTCTATGTGACTGCACACATTTAATTCAGTTGCTAATTCAGGGAAAATGACTACAGGGCTCTTTTTAACTACTTACTTACTTAGCAACTTACCATTTCTGAACTGTTTTATATGTTGGTGTTCATATACTGGAACATTACAGTTTGCAAACTTTGATCTCTGTACGCTGAGCTCTGTATGAAGTAACACAATAATTGAGGTACCACTTGAAAATGAATTTGCAGTAATCAAAGCTGTGATGGCTCTTAACAAGGTGGCTTTCACCATAAATGTAAAGTAGGAATTTTAGGGGCTCTACTAGAAAGTCCTGAAATGCTTTACGCTGAGCTTGGAGAGTTATGGTGGGCCTGGCCTGTACCCTTATGAAAAAATCATATGAAATTTGCCTTTTCACAAGTGAATATTAGAATTTTAATAGCATTTTAATTCAAAAGGAAATCTCACATTTGAACTGGACATGGTTACGTTATTGTTTTTTCATCTTCACATTAAAAAATATGAACAGCAATGTTCACATTCAACAACAAAACAACTTGAAATGGCATTGGTTACTTTTTTCCTGCTTTCATCTTACAACTGTTTAATCTTCACGTATTGGGTGTTCACATGTGGTTTTTGGACACATGGTTTTCAACACGTTTCATTTTTTTGTAAGGGTACACATGGTACACAAATTTATATTTTAGAAATCTATGGTGCCTTTTGGCACAGTACTGTATGTCTTGAGCCAAGACCAAAGTAATCTGCTGTTGTGATAGCACAAGGGAGAAAAATGTAGCGCAGTGACTGGGAAAGGTCATTTTTGTGTGCCTATTTAGGAATCTAATCAAGTCCGTTTAGGTTGTGAAAGGGGAACTTGCTGGCTGGGGTTTTGAGTCTGCCTGAGTGTTGTGGCGCTATGCTGTCAGGTGACGAGGGAAAAGTGGAAGCTATGAAGAGACCTTCTTGGGCCATGCCACACAGCAATCAGTCCGGGCCCCAGTGGGATTCCTTCCAGGAAAACATTCTGAGCAACAGCAGAGCATTTTCAGCATTTTACCACAGGTATTTACCCTCCGTAATTGCCTCGGGCATTTGGCCACCTTTTTACATATGCACATTATAAACTTTTGACCGAGGCCCTATAGCGGTATGTTAGTAGGCAAGCTCTTTAAAAAAGAGACATTAACAAGTTCCTCTGAGCATTGGCATTCATCTTGCTTCCCTGCGAGATCACTGACTTCCTGAGGGGTTGTCGTGGGACTTTAATATACCCCCCCCCCCCCCCCCCAACTCCCCTTACTTTCCAAGTCCCCATTTCCTAGGATCCGTCCGCTGTAGAGCTGGAAGACCAAAGTGCATCTCTTAGCCGATGATGGATCTATTTCATGCCAACTAACTAGGGTTCCGTCCCCATTAGTGCCCCTGCTAGATGGAGCAAGTGCAGTTTAATGAAGTGTCAAGCGAGTCTCCCGAAGACTCCTGCCGTCTTTCCCTGTCCCTCCTGCTCTGCCCTTGCCTAAATGGCTCCTCACAGCCTGCCGTCGAAGAGGATACCTTCCCAGTAAGCGGGCTGTAAAGTTAGCTGGTATTGCCTGTCGGAACGGGGCCTGTCGTTTCCGCTCAGTGGCCATGGATGACAGCTGTGCCGAGACGTACTCGCTGAGGAAAAACTATGGCCGGTCTAACCAATATAATTGGCGATTAAGACTTGCAAAGGTATGGGGGACATCTTAATATAGAATGCCATTGCCTTAAAGTTGCATGCTGCTATACTTATTCACTTGGAAACCTTATGGGTTAAAGCTTTTCCAAGTGTACTGCTTTCCTTACTGTGTTGTAACCAAAAGTAAACAGTAAGCAAAACTCCATTCAAAAACAACATGAAAGCCAGGATGTAGCATTCTAGCTCCTGGGTTTATTGTTGACTCATTGGTGCATAGGGTTATGAATAGGAGTGAAACGAAAAAAATGATACACAATGGTAAAAATGGCTGGATTACACCAATAAATCTATATTATAGGTAGCATCCAGATTCACCAAGAAACATAAAAGGTTGGCGCTTGCACCGGCAGTTTTATCTGTTGGGTAATAAAGGTGTTCATGTTGTATTGAGAAATTGAGAAGGAGAGTGATGGTGAGTAAGTCATTAGCTATTATTGCAATTGTTTGAATTGTAATGGCTGAGGCATCATCTGTCATTTTTAAAATTATTACTGTTATTCAGTCTATAATAGTCTACAGAAATGGTAAATGGTCTGCATTTATATAGTACCTTTATCCAACGCACTGTACAATTTATGCTTCTCATTCTCACACACCGATTGGCTGCCATGCAAGGCACCAACCAGCTCGTCAGGAGCTATTGGGGGTTAAGTGTCTTGCTCAGGGACACCTCGACTGCCAGATGACTGCTCTTACCTCCTGAGCTACTGTCAAGAAGAAGACTTGAAGACTTGAGCTATCATTAGGGATAGCCCATTAGCTAACTAGTTTGGCTGCATTAATTTCATTTGCATTTTGGAATTGGAAGAAAATGGCATCTGCGAGTGAAAATGAAAATATAGATAGGATTCTGTGAGATTTGCCATTTCATTGTTTTTGCTATGAGGAAAGGATTAGAGTGAAACAGCTGGGTAGACCCCGGCAGAAAATTTACTTTGTCCAAAGAATGGCTTTGATAATTCAGTTTAAAATCATCATGGTATGACAAAGTGGAGTGGCTAACAGGGAGCTTGCTAACAAACTGCATGTATTGCTGGCCATGTGTTCTATTTGCGCTAAGTGCACTGCTGCAAGAGATGGGTGTTCAAAGTTGATAATTGACCATTTCAACAGTTCTGTTGCACGTCTGTTGATTTGACAAAGATCCACTATGGCTTGAAATGTGCTTTGATACTAAAAGGATTATATTTGTGTGTGCAGGCTCTGCTTTAATTATAATCACTACTACCCTATTGCGATGTGCATATCACATTTTATAAGATGCTGTCTGAAAAAACAAACAACAAATGTATCATTTTTTCAATTAAACACCTGAACAGGAAAATTGTGACATGGATTTGCTGTTCTTAATCTTCAGAAAAATACATGCAACACTAACACGCATATGCACACACCGTATACACACATTTATACTGGGTGAGAGTGAATCACTGGACACAGGGAGACCGGCAATTCCGGGTTTCACAGACATTCCATTTCCAGACATGACATCTTCACCTTTTACCCTAAAGGGTTCTGGGCAGAAATAATAAACAAAGGCAAAACAAAACCAAATGGAGCAGAAGCTTTTTAGCTTTCTAGCTATTTTAAGGGAAATATAGGTAATAGAGTAGGCTAAACCTATCCTGGTTATGCCAGGATGGGACTACAATTGCTTTGGCCATCTCATGTGACTGACTGTCCAGGTTAAACCCCCTCCAGTGGAGGGTTTGCACTCCTTCCTGTCCAGCTGTGAGTAAGCCACGGTGATCTGTGGATGTGGACAGTAAGATTTATGATGTGTTAGTGCAGGCTGATTACTTCTCTCTGCAGTGGTCTGTGCCGACTGAGAAAATCAATGAGGATTAACCTATGACCTCTCACACACTTATAATAGGACCTTCCTGCTTACCAGTATTTCACCAGTTTCACTTAAATGTTGTGAATAACTCAAGAAAGAGTGGTCTGCTCATTCATCTCACAGGTGTAGTGTCCTTTGTAGAAGAAACAGAAGGTGAGGGAAGAGGGGGTATTTTCAACAATGACTATGTGACCATGCAACCATGTATAAACACTAGAAACTGCAATACTGGGGTCATAACAATTTCACTACGAGCTGCTTGGAGAGACATTTTACAGGTGGACTCATCTGCTTCTTAAATGTTATTTTTCTAGCAGGGAGGGTAGGGGAATTGAGTGGTGGTATGTGTTACTGCTTCAATATGCGCCTACTCATGTTCAATAAGTTGAAGGGCATTATCAGTAGTTTCTAGGAGGTAATGTAAATACAATAATAATGTTATTGACAGAGTTGTCTCCATAATTTCATTAGGGAGTCCATGTATGATGGTGTAACTGGTGGACTCCATACCTTCTCCAGGCTGACTTACAGTACAGATCTGCCAAGCATTTGGCTTTTAAGCCCCTGCACACTTACTGTAGATAATACAAGTGTGCAGGGGCTTATGATATTCTGCAATTGGCAAAATAATAATAATATACCAAAAAGAAATGAAGGAGGAAAACGAAAGTAAGCAGGTTTTTAGCAACACTGTCTTTTGCGTTTCAGAGGTGCACATTTTCATCTTTCTAGTCAAATATTTAGTCTGCTGGCTTTCTTCTAATGTGGTGCCATTTCTCCATAGTGCTGTGTGTGTATGACGAGGTTGTCTGAGGGCAAAAACCGAAGAACCTAATGGGAAGTCGACGGAAACATCCCGGGAAGCCCCGTCAGCACAGATGGTGCTAATTAACATGCCACTGTCTAATTGAATTCAGAAGTAATTTAATTAGCAACGTTTATTTCATTTTGGTAATAGCCCAGTATACTGCATGCTTATTAAATGTGTATATTGCACTTTACTCAGATTGATGTTCACTAGCACAGTGCATTTACATAAGCACAGCTGTTAATTACATTTTAATTAATTCATTTCAGTACAGTGAATATTATCAGCTTATGTTCGGTATATGTTAATCACTAATTGGTTTGCATGGAATGCGTTTTTTGAAATGTTAGTGTTTGTGCAATGGATTAAGACAAACAAACAAACAAACAAAAAAAACCCATTTAATTGTATTTCAAGTGTATTTCATTTTGTTATTGCCACAGTATTACTTTTATTTTATTTATTTATTTTTAAACTAGTATTACTTTTGGCCAGTAGCTGTTCACACAACCTATCACAGTGTATGTTTGTTAGTACAGTGTTGTGCTAATGCCTCAGTATAGTGTATAAATATTTTTTGTCAGGATGCTTTTCAATATTACTTCACCTTTGTTCTAGAAACTGTTTTTATCGTTCCTTATAAATCAGAGAAGAAAAACACATCACAGAAAAAAATAATGGGAATAAAGCAGTCATTTCACAGTCCCGGGGTCATATTACAGTCATTTCACTTCAGTAAGTCTTCTAAGGAAATCACACAGGACTAATTACTTTAAGGGCTTTTCAAACTTGACTTTTCTGTTTTAAAGTCTGTACCCTAACTGAATCTAAGCTATATTCCATTGTCATGAGTGTATGTACAGTGTTATTGAGGAACTGTAATTAATAAGATGTAAATATGATAAAATGTAATGGTGACTGTGTACAGTGACAGTAGACTTGAAGACTTGTTATCGTGTGTAAAATGTCTATGTAATGCACACATGTCATTGTCTCAGTGCTATGCATGTTTGAAGTGATAACTTGATTTCATTGAGTGGGGGACAATTACTTGGCCCCTGACCTGGCTAAGCATAAACAGTAGAAACTTGAAGTAGTCAGCTAAAATCACAAAAAGTGGAACCAAGGCATTGGTGTTGAGGAATACAGCATAAGATAACCAATGGATTGCCTTTGCAAGTCATCTTGCAGCATATAGTAAAATCTAATCCCTGGGTCCACATTAGCTCAGGAGGTACGAATGGTCATCTGGCAGTTGGAAGGTGGCCAGATCAATCCCCTGCCCTGGCTGTATTGAAGTCTGAGCAAGATGCCTAACCGACATTCCCACACCCAGATCGGCATGTTAGGAAATGGGGTGTAGCCTAACATTACCAAAAAAGAAAGCTTCAAAGAAAGACGTTGTAACAAAACTAAATATGGTCACGAGTTGTGGGAATTAAATGGACGGCCTATACCTTGATGGCTAAGGCACTTGACTAAAAGGGTGGCGGTTCAAGCCCCAGACTAGCGACAATGAGATCTGCGCAGCTGTTGGGCTCTTGAGTAGGGTTAAGGCCTAGTCTAATCAACTGAAATTGGAAAAATGCATCAGCTAAATAACTGTAATGTAAAGGCTTGGATAAGAGGTAGGAATACACGATGGACCACACCTGCAATTTAGAGTTTCCTAGTCTCCACTAAGTCGAACCTGAGGAACATACTCGAAATACATGTATGCATACACAGTGCTGTGCCCTCTAAACTGACTCGCACCATTAAAGATGAGCAAAGACAGATATAAAATATACAAACACTACTGTGATCAGCTGTATTTTTATACCTTTTGGTATCACCATGTAGAAATTACAGCACGTTTTGTACATGGACACCGCCTTTCAGGGTGCCGTAATATTTGGGGCGAATGGCAGGTAACTGACTTTCATACTAGGTGTGTGGAAGTTGTGTTCACATAATATTTATTTCAATGTGGTAGCATGTTGCTGGAAAGCACTTGGTGTTCTAAGCTGTGTTTCACAGTTCCCACTTTCAGCTTTTAATGGAATGTCATGCAGTTATTTTGTCTGCACTATCACAACAGTTGACAAAGTGGACCTGTGTAGAAGGACAAAGAAAGGTTCCAACGTGAACAGTACATATGCAAATGACTTGGCAAAATAGGTTTCTGAAGAGAAAAAGGCAAGTATTTATCAGCCTTTTTCAGGTTTAAATACAAGATTGAATCCATAGCCATCGCCTATTAAAAATGATGAATACAGTGATAGCTTTTGGGATCAGTGATCAAAGCACAAAAAGGCTTTCTGCTCAAAAGACAAACACATCTGCACATCATTCACATTTAGCAAGAGGATAAGATCCTGGGGTGCCAATCACATGGTCTGTGTGCTATTACTGTAAATTACTGTATTTTGTTTCACAATCAGATGTTTTGGCCAATAACATCCATTACATTGGCTGCATGGTAATTAATAAGTGACGTACTGTATGAAACTGTTTTGCCAATGATTAATCCGTTTGTTTATCATGTCATTATGGAATGCATTTCTAGCACATTATTAAATGGTTGTCTTATAATTGTCATGCAAAGTAAAAACACTGTTTCAGCCATAACATGTTCATCTAAGTTTATTTTATATTACAGTGCCAACAAACAACTCTTTTAAAGATGTTCTTTGGTCAGTGCACAAACTCACCAGTAGGGGGCATTGTGGTTTAACTGTCTGTTCTGAAGGCCAAGAGGCTAGGATTATGAAACATATGTACATTCTATTTTTACTCGAGATACAATGCTCACATCATAAAAAATATTCAATGTACAACATGTACAAAGTTTATTTTGCATATATAAAATAAAAAAGATTAAACACTACATACTGTAAAACAGCTACTGTATATGCAACATGATCAGTGGCTTTACTCAAGCTTACACACATTGTTTAGATCCCATTTGCAATAAAAGTAGATGTAACAGTACCATGTACATACATTTGAAATATAATTGCACTGATAGTTCAGCGTCATTGCTCTTGGGCCTTTACGTTCTAACGTCCAGGTTAACTTCAGTCCACCTTTCATGGCAGGCTGTCCTGAGTGTGTCCACATTACATACAGAGGCATATTGAGAATGGACTCAGGACTATCTGTCATGCAAGACAGACCTGTTAACAACCACTCACCGACAAACCAATTCACAGACCTGGATTCAGTCATTTCCCCTTGACAAAATTGTTTTTTTTTATTGTTGAAAATAATCAGATAGAACACTTATTTGAAGTTGAGACTTAATTTAACTGCTGATTGAAAGACCAATTCATATGGCTCTGTTAAAGGTCCAATTTGCTTGTTTTTCTGAGCTCACAATTGTTCTCAAGCCCCTGTACTGAACCGCACTGAAGGTGAGGTCTGGACTGGCATCTGTTTTACTCCGTCATATCTGAATTCAGTAGGGCGCAGTTCATTGAGTTTACTTCAGAATATCTGCAAAATTATCTGCAAAGAGTAGTTCCCATTTAGGCTATCGCATAAAATATACTTATCATACCTCTGATACTGATTTGTAATTTTATCTTTTTTTCCTGAAATATACTATTTTAAACAATCAAAATAACTGGTCCTAAGCACTTCTTACAAACACACACACACACACACACACACACACACACACTTTCCTGGACAGTGCTAGTTGCGCTTATGCTAGTACAGACTTTTGAACCTTTCTCTGTAAAGGTTCAAAAGGTAGGACCACCAGTTTCCAGTTGTTTTCTCACATGTATTTTAGGCCTCTGCCAGCAAGCTGTCATAGTCTTTTTAAGAAACCACATATCAAGCAATTATCCCAACTGCACCTTACCAATCATTTACGTTGATTAAAAAAATACCATTAATTAAGCATGGATGATTGACGTTTGACCGCAATGTCTACAGGAAACCTCTTAAATTCATCCTTCATTTACAACCACAGACAATATTTTTAAATGTATAGGGGATGTTAGATGTTAACTTAATTAGTGGGAAATACATTAAAATGAGAGCAGTTACTGTACATGTATTTAAATAATTATACAGCTCTACTAATAAAATAGCTTACAGTAGAGCTTGAAAAAATTATAATCTCTACACAGTTAATTAAAATTCAAGGCTCTAAACTGTTTTTTGATCATGCTTGGTAGGAAAATGCCCATCTGCAGATCCCTGCATTGAGAGTTTATTCAAATGCACACGTTTCAGTGAGCCTGTTTGAGTGAGTAGGAAATGCTAAAATTTCCGAGGGTCACCCTGCAAGTAATTTTTACATTGTGCAAATAAAGTTTTTGGATGGGCTCTTGTTAACTGAAATTGAATTTTTTAGCTGATTGATAGAGATTTTTTTTTTTGTTGATCAGGGTTGAAATGTTGAAGTCTGTCTGTGAAGCAGTGATGTGCAGTAACTAAGGCAAATTGAATGCCTGAAGTAAATAATTATAAGTGTTAAAAAACTTCTTCATATTTTTCTATGCTTCTTATCAACATATTTTGAGACCTGAAGAATTGGTCCAATTTGTGCATGTTCTACGACACCCCCAAAAGAGTTCCTGCCTACGTCATATCTGGTGACCAGAGATGTTTTCTCAGCTGTTTCCATCAGTTATTCAATTTAGAATTTCTGCTGTGGTCTGTGCCACATACTTCCAGAAAACTGTATAGGTGATGGAATTGTTGTGTTTGTGTTTGTGTTTGTTTAAAAATGTAAATCATTTATCAACTTTTTCACTTTATATTATTAAATCTTGAATGACATTCAGCCACTGCTGAAGGCCATAATTTCCCCTTCTGGTTTAGATTTTAATCAATTTTTGTTTGTTTGTTTGTAATTGTCAGTTGTAATCACAATTGTCTACTTTAATCACAATCTTTCTGTATGATTTACTGTTACTCTGTAAGTTTTGAAAAATAAATTCTATTAATTTACAAGGCACTACAAGACGGACGCCATTTTGTTTGTGCAATCAAAGACATGCTTTCCGGTAGTGTGCGCATTAGATGTTCCATCCATGTTCACTTTAATACCTTTTCACAGCTCCCTGTATTATGCTAGATAATAGTCATACAAATGAACAATTAGCCAGTGAACTGCATAATTAGCCATTTGACTGTATCATTTGGGTGCCTGCAAGGATCCCTAGAGAACAGGAACTGCAGTTTAAATCTATGTGTGACATAGGGCAGAAATGTGAAATGCCTCATGAATTCTGTGCATACCTCTGTTAAATGTTCTTTTATCTTGTACTTTTATTGCATAATTATTCTGGTCTGACACCCTAAATTCTTTCCACAGAATAATTGATGTCCATGTTCATAAAGTTTTTTGTCTGTTTGATACATTTTCATTGGCCTATATCTTTTGTGAAATTGTGAAATTGTTAAAGACAGTGTTTCTTTTTTATTCACAATCACCATTTGAGTTCTAAAAATGACCCTGCTGGTTATATAGTATATAAATAAAAGGCAAACAGACAAATATATCTAAGTCAAAAGGACATATGTTTCCCAACAATATTTTAAGCTGTCAATACTTTAAAATATTAAGATGTCTCAGAGGAGCATTGCATCTTTAGGTCTTAGCAGTGGAGGGTTGACTGACTATTTTAAATGCCAATATAATTTCAGAAATAATTTTTTACTTTCAGGTAATATCTGCCATAGTGACCTGGTTGTGTTAATGGAACTGTCAGTTTCTCCCTAGAGTCCTGTTTGAACTGAATTAGATGTGCAGGATGTCCACTTAATTGATTATTGCAGGGATGGGCTACACTGTAACCTTTGATTCTCATATCCGATATTGTCTTCTTTTTTTGTCTTTGTGTCTGTTACAATTTGATTAATCACTCAAAAAAAGCAAAGACTGTCCATCTATATTTTATTTAAATTGAACAGGTGCCAAGAATTGTCACACAATAGTGTGCTAATACGGATTGTGTGAAATATAGATTATATGCAATGCAGTCCATAATATTTGGACAGTGACGTTTTTGCTCTAATCCAGCAAACAAACAATAACTATGTGGTTAAAGTGCATACTTTTAGCTTTAACATCCATATCAAGTGAACAGTGTAGGATGTGTAGCCATTTTTATATGTATTCCCCCAGTTGTAGGGAACCAATTGGACAATAAATGGCTGTTTATTGGACAGGTGTGTTAAATAGTAAATGGACATCATTTAGTATATAGCACTTTTATATTTTTTTATTAATTGTAAATAGCTTTACAATTAATGCCACCGTTTGCTATCTCTTGCAAACCCAGCTAAAACACCACTGTAGTAGCTAATCCATACATGTCTCCTCTTTCTCTTCTACTTCTATTGGACTCATGCTTTTCAGATACTATACAGAAATACAAAAAAAATTGGTATTTGTTAATGGTTAAATAAGTTTATCCCATGGTTTGCTCATTTATAAATATTAATGTAACTCATACAGTAGTTAGTGGTTAACAGATACATTAATGAATGAAAAGTTTAATGCTTCATTTGTTTGTAAATGAATTAATGTCAGCAACTTATAAGTGTGACCAGCATTTGAAAGTAAGTTTCAATAATTGTGTTCACCAATACCATCACAAAAAGTAACTCTTAACATATACTTTAAAGTCAATGTTAAGGACAGATGTTGTTTGAAGCCAGGTCCTTGACCCAGGTAATAATTTCCCTTCCACTATGTGACATACTAGAAGCGTTTGATCAGACCGAAAATGGCAGCAAAGCATTTGATGGAGTGATTGACAGGGATGTTCTGAACATTGACCTTGGCTTTGGTCGAACAATCCGAGATGCCTCCTACGATATCTCAACACTGCACTTACAACAGATGGGCCCTCAACAAGACAAATGCAGGGCCTGATGGGGGTAAAAAAGCATCATCTACCCTGTCACCCTGGATGCTGTGGTTCATGCAAGTGCACATCCAGGTCAGAGTTGTCTTCAAGCCTGTAACCGAGCCATTACTCCAAGCTAATCTCCCACTAAATTTTATATCTTGAGGTGAAACCTACCCTACCTTCCCCCCGTTGTCCTCAGGGGATGCACCATGAACAACAAGCTTTCCTGCTCATGAGATGTTGTACAACATGGCCTTCGGTTCAGCCAGTCACAAGCCTGGTTTTATTTATAGGTAATGATCGAGTGGTTCTTGTAGTTTTGTGGGACAAATTTGGAAAAGAGCGCTCAGTGGGGTTTTGCACTTGAGGCTGGGCTTCTTACACGTCTCTGGAGAAAAGGGAAAAGTTGTGACCAGACCTTGTACCCATAATGTTTCCTGCTGGTGTGAATTGTTATTCAAATGTATACTCCAGGTATTGTATTGTGATCCTACCGGTACACTTTCCACTACTCAAGTGAATGACATCAGAAATATAAATATATTTGGGCCCTTATAATGTATTTTGTAACTGTGGACCTAAATAGAGAATTAAACTGTGCGTGTGTGCACGTAGAGGTTTATGGCTGTTTCTGCATAATTACTGTATGTGTATATATAGGGGTAATAGCATCACAAGCATCCACAAGTGAATACAACTGCCTACAGGAATGGTATGCAAGAGCATTCTTGATTTTCATATCTGCCACCTTGTTGTGCTTGAGGACTGGATGGGTTTTGTACAGTAAACATGCATGTGTTTATTAGTTTTCTTCCACTGTTTATTACCCATGTCCATATTCTAAAACATAATGAACTGTGACGTGCTGAGTTGCAGGTCAGTTAATTGACCATCATGGCTTCATGGCACAGGGTTATCAATGGCCTGGATAAAATCTGTCATAATGGTAGTATTGTTAAAAAACCCTTTAAAAACAAAGTCAAATTCCTTTTAAAAAAGACTAGGAAATTACTCTACTCATCCTCATTATGTGTTATGCAAATGTTGTGCTTCAATTACATTAACCTTTTTTTCTTGGGTTTTTATATTTGCCAGCCCACTGAAAGTGCTTCTCTGTATGGTGTTATTTGCCATCGTTTTTTAATTGGTAATGTCTTGCAGCACAGCGATTAGCAATTTTCAGCACGGTCAAAGGAGGGCTGTGTTATTGAAAGATGCTTCAGTCGAGAGAGCACCTTGTTGTCCACCTCTGCACAAGGGCAGCAGTGCAGATCAATCCAACTTATTGGAATCACAGAGGTAAGATGTGGAAATATGATTCGGTATATTGGAGTTGTCATTGATGGAAATGGGATATTCAGACAGGATTGAAAGCGATATACAGGTGCGTCCCAAAGAGGAATGCGGGTGTAAATTTAAAACTGAAGCCAGACAGGGAAACACTACTGCGTGTAAAGAGAAAATGCACCTTCAGTTTTAAATTGAATCAATTTAGAGCAGACGAGATGGAAACAATGAATGATCGTTACCACTCAGCTAGTCCTGTGGATAACTACTGTAATGCTGGTGCAGGGGAAATCATCAATCAGAGACTTAATTAATTAATCTCCAATTAATCTGTTCAGAATTATCAATATACTTGGCCCGCACTGTACCCATACTTGTGTGTGTGTGTGTCTGTGTGTGCTCGCCCACATGAGAATGGGAGCACCAGAAACGGCAGATTCTCAAGGCTGTATTCACAGCGTGCGTCTAGACGTCTGCCTGACACACAACGTCCTGTCTGGGTAACACAATCTGCCCTAAGATAGCCTCGGTTATCCGCTGCATCAGATTCGGCTGAGCGGGATGACATAATCAATAACCAGAATTGTTAATCGATGATCATTTAAATAAGCATCGATCACACCTACAAGGTTAGCTGGGTTTATCGGTTTACTTTAAGCAAAGCAGCACAATGAATTAAGGTGCTGCAATGGGGATACTGTAGGTCTTTCCCTCGTTCGTAACATTAGTTGGAAAGTACCCTCCTTTTTGCATGAGTATTAGCAGTAACACTCCTGGCTTTGCTTACGGTACATTGCTGTGAGGTTGTTGTGGTTTTCCCTGGTCTTGCATCTGATGCCTTTTCATTGTGAAAGGTCAGCTTTGCGGTCAGTGGATCCCTGTGGATTACCAGCTTTTCCACATGCTGCAAAAAATCTAAATAAATATATAAATTAAAAATAATTGTATCAAACCCACACCCACATGGTCCCAAATGCATTTGATTGGTCAGGATGTAATTATCCTGTGCAATTTTACACCAAGCCTCATCACTTTAATGTGGGGGTAAATATGGACAGATAATAGTGTGGCCTTTCTGCAAGGCAACAGAAATGCCCTAGAGGGCTCTGGTTGCCATCCCAGAGAATTTATACTCATGGATGCTATACCCCAGACCACCAGGATCACGAGAGGTCACTGTGACTGCTACTGTATCAATGCTATACAGTACTGGCCATAGGGGGTGGCCTGTAGCGTAGTGGTTAAGGTAAATGACTGGGACAGGCAAGGTTGAGCAAGGCCCTTAACCCTGCATTGCTCCAGGGAGGATTGTCTCCTACTTAGTCTAATCAACTGTACGTCGCTCTGGATAAGAGCATCTGCTAAATGCCAATAATGTAATGTAATGTAATGTAATGTGGATTTTGGGGAAATGGGTATTCAGAAACTGGGTAACTTGACTGTTCCACAAGTGTTGGCTTTTGCTGAACTTGCAAAACTTTATTTGTAGTGAGAGTTAAGGGCATATACTGATTTTTATTGCGCCATGCAGCCTGTACAGTTGTACAGTGGCTGTACAGTTATGTGATCACCTTCAGTCCTTCATTACTGTTCTCTCCGCCCCTGGCTATAATTTATGTCAGTTATATGCAGTCATAAGTCACCGGTGCTTTGTACAACACTACAATTTACTATTTACTATTCCTTGTAATAATAATGAAATAAAAAATAGAGACTTGAGTTCATATAGCCAATTATAAAATGGATGAAAGTTGAGCCAATTCCATTTAGTGATCCTGATTTCATTTATATGGTTGTAGAGAACCAATATATTACATGTGTGCACCAAATACAAATATGGCACTAAGTAGACTAAAAGGTCAGTGCAGACTATTGTAAATGCATTTGTGAAATAAATTGCTGAGGCTTTCTCTTACTTCATATCCATGCCCAATGCACCATGCCAGTAACTGTGCCCATGTTCTCTGCGAACTTTCTTCTATAAAATAGAGCCCAGGGAGTCATGCTCTGTATATTATTATACGGCAAAGAATCTTGGGGTGACTCATGATAACAGCCTCACCCTGGCTCCACAAGTATCCTCCACTGCCTAAACCTGCAGGTTCTTCCTCTACAATATACGCCGTATCTGTCATCTCCTGACGGAGAAAGCCACCCAGCTCCTAGTCCAGGCGCTTGTCATTTCCCGCCTGGATTACTGCAACTCCCGATTAGCCGGTCTCACCAGCATGTGCCATCAAGCCCCTCCAGCTGGTCCAGAATGCAGCAGCCTGCCTGATCACCAGTCAGCCCAGGTGTGCTCATGTCACCCCACTCCTCATTGGCCTCCACTGGCTTCCTATTGCCGCACGGGCCCTAGTGTTGTCATTTCAGGCTGCTAAGGGGACTGCCCCACCTTACATACAATCCTTAATCACTTCCTACTCCCCAGCTAGACCACTCCGGTCTGCCAGCTCTGGTCGCCTGGTTCCCTCACTATGAGCACCTGGTGGTCGAGCTGCTCGTTCACACCTGTTTTCCATTCTGGTTCCTCAGTGGTGGAATGACTTGCCTGTACCTCTGACTGTACCTTAGTCTGCCCTCCTGATTTTCCCTGCCCCCCTTCCGATAACCCAAAAAAAAAAAAAAAAATGCGCTTATGATGACTGTATGTTTAGAACAGCACTTCATGTGTATTTTACTAGTTATGGATGTGATGCTTTAACTTGTGGAAGAACCTATGTATTTGTAAATTGCTTTGATTAAAAGTATCTGCCAAATGACTAAAATATAAATGTAAATGTATATTTCGTACCAAAGTTATGAATGGGTTGTGAGACCGGCCAGGTTGGTATATTAGGTATGGTTTTGTGAAATATACTCAATGTCACCAAAGCTGACACTGTCTCTCCCCTAGCCCTTGCTCTGCCTTTGAAGCCCAGGAATGAGATTTGTTTTTGCATTTTTTACATTTAGTTACCAGTGGGGCTACTCAAGGGTTATGTAGCTACTCATTTTCTGGCTTATATCACCATCAGCCTTTGCAAAATGGCATGATTAACTCTTGACAAAGGAAGTGACTATAGAGATGACCACCAACCTTAAGACTGTGCTTGTAGTTGCCTGTCAGAACTACTCATTTTCTCATCAACTGGCTGGAGGAATAGTATGAATTTGGAGTAAGTGTTTTAGGCTGGAGTAACGTGTCATTGGTGGTGGGGCAAAGTTTCATGTATGGCTGACCACAGTGGGAACAAGCATAAATTATAAATGGTTTGATGTTTGTGAGAGCCTGTTAGATTGGTACAATGGCCATTCAAGTCACCCGGTTTGACGACCGTACATGATTGAAATGTTCAAAGGAACCCGAAAGCCTTTTGAAGTAAGCCTTAAAAAAGACTAGAAACTCAAAGTCTCAAAGTAGAGGTCATCTTTAAAAACCAAAAAGATTTTGATTGATATTTTCTTTTGTAGTCAGCCCTACTGTATGCCTCAGGGGAACTATTTCCTGAGTTAAATACCCACATTTATTTTCATTTTAAAGGAGAATGCAGGTCACCAAGCTTTGGAAGTATCCTGTAACATTCTTCTAAATGAGAAGAACACTCCATGTTACCTGCAGGCAGAGCTATGGAGCGGTCTGAGTTATTGGTGCCGACAGTCATGTAGACACTTTCCATGAGCCTCTGTCTCTAGGCTCCATCTATGTCTCAGAAACAATACAGTTAAAGCATCAATCATACCACATTACCTCAATCACAGTAATGATAAAGGACGCATTAATTTTTTTAATGACAATAATTGCTGTGGTCGAGGGGAAAATTGTGGCCTTACATTATTTTATAGCCTCATTAAAACCTGAGATGTATTTCGGGGCAACCTATGGGAGCAGACGTTTCCTCATGTCTCATGTCTTAGGTCTTTTTTATTCATTATTCAGGGCCCTTTCCATATTTGCTGATGTACCGTAACGTGACTACTACGTGAAATGGAAAAACTGATATTGAGTTATTCAGGTCTGGAGCCATTAGAGGTGAAGGCAGAAAGCAATGTGTCATGGCTTCCCCTGGGGAGAGTCTGATAGTATTTCACCAAAAGAAACCTTCTTTTATAGGGCTTGCCAAGTATGTTCCTCATTTTTCAAACATACAAACTAACAAATATTTTCTCCAACATTAAGTTTATATAATCCTCATGCTTGAGCATAGTTAACTTTTACAACAGTTATTCTGTAAGTGGAGTACACCAGATTTGATGTACTTTTTAGGAAAGTTAACATAAAAGAAGTAGAAAAAATATGAAAAGTGGTTAATGCATCTTGTAGCATACATCTCCATATGGGATTAATACATGTAAATGCATTCAGCAGAAAACTGGTAAATCAGTAAATTACGTGTACCAAAGCAAAACATATTGATAATCAAAATACTGGCAGGTCGAATATAGTTTCAAGTGACACCTCATGAGGAGACCTTCCAAAAAATTATTATTATTATTTTTATTTTTATTTTTTTTGCAAAGAATTGTCATTTACCCAAGAGTCTGCCAGATACTGAGTTTAGTTCATGCAGGCTGGAAAGAGTTATAATGTATTTTCCCACTGCTTTTAAATGTATTTTTCATTCTGCTTTATTAAATGCATAAATTGTGCTGGTAATGGCTTATTTTTACATGCTTCCCAAAATAAAGATTGTGTATTGTTTGTCATTTTCTGTAGACAATGAAAGAGGTTAGGGGTTGGTTGTGACACTGGGTGCACTATGGCAGATGATACTGCTCTGATCCGATGCTATATCTGTGTAATTTAACACAGACAAGTCTCAGCCATCCCTGGTACAGCTGGGAAATACTCATAGCACTGAAGAACTGGCATTAATCCCACCTCTCTTTAGGCAGAAGAGAGGTAGGATGAATTGTGAAATAATAGGAAGGAAAAAACAAGGATTCTGACAAATGAGTCTACCTTGAAAGACATTTGAGTATTGTCTGAGTGTACAGGGAAGTGAGACACTGCATCGAAGATGGTATACTTACGTAATTCAAGTATTTATGCGATTGTTGTTTGGTAAGTAATGTATCACTGTCAAGCAGAAAGGGGATTTAAGACAGATCACCATCATTGCAATGTAATACCCTTGCACTTTGGCAGATGTTTCTAGTAATGTCAGGGTCACACTAACCTCTGAAAAGCCCATGACGTGATAGAAATTCAGTTTCACGTTAATTACTTTAACATGGAAATGCGGCCTGTGCAATTCTCAATGACCACATTTTTATACAAATTCCAGATTACTTCAAAGTTAGCCTATTTCCATTGCTCTGCCAATTTGCATCTGGAAGTGTCTGAAATTGAAATTTTCCTTTTCAGTCACGCTTGAATTCCCATGTTTTTTTCTCTCGGTACTGCTTTATGCTTTATGCTGAAACTTCTGGCCTTCCTGAACCCTGAACTTCATCAAAGCACTGGTTAAATTATGATGCATAGTTCAGGACTGTTCTGGGGAACGTCATTTATCACAGGATCCATGTTCGATGTATCTACTTTTTACGCATCTGTTAAATCACTCTGTTCACTTATTGGCTACAATCTGGCTGACTCGATTGCCATTGTTTAAGAAATGGGCCACTTTCAATCAATAGGCAGTCTTACTAAATTACAGAGAGCATGAAAAATGATTCCCCTCCTGCCAAGTCTGCACTGCCTGATCAACCACTGTTGGTCATGCCTGTCAAACAGACCATTCTGGAAAGCAAGATGGTGGGCACGGGGTTCCCCATGGTCTTCCCCTTGGGGATTTGGATTATCCGGCTCAGCCATGAGTAAAATAATTAGGCTCTGCAATGGTGTCCACCAATCTCCCATTAAATACAGTACAGAAATGACACTTCAATCTCTTGCACATTTAGCTAGAATACATATTGCTAAATATTATAATTCTGTCATGTTAAGTGCCGTGATTCAGTTTGATCATGTGGTATTATGATGTCCTGTGTATTCTTGTCAGATCAATTTCTGTGTTCCAGATTAAGGAAAGGTGTCAGTGAAAGGCTCAAACAGGTCCTGACATACATACCTTTCATTGATGTGGTTTATGAGTGCCCAATATGAGCATGCTGTAAGCAATGTTACAGAACATGTGATGTGATCTAGTGTGTTAGAAGTGAGTTGGCGTCTTTCAAGATAAGACAAGCCTGTCCATGTTTTTGAATTACTCTTAGTTGCATTTTTCTGTGACTGACAATTTAAAGCAATTATTTTCCTTAAAAACCTTACATTTTGGCAAGTTAAAAAAAAAAAAATTGTTAAAGGCAAACAATAAATTATTCTATTCATCGTCTTAACACAAAGTCTAAAGCACAGCACCCTGTCCATTTAGGGGAAAAAAAGAAATCATAGCTTATAATTTAATAGCTTAAATGTAACCAGGAACTCACACACCTGATTTAATGACTGAACCAATCAAAACACAAAAAATGCCCTTGATTAGTTAACTCAGGTGTGTGAGTTCCTGGTTACAACTAAAACCTTCTGGCAAGTGGGTCCTGAGGGCTGGAGTTGAGAAATGCTGGCTTAAAGAATGTAATGGTTACGGTAATAAATAAAAAAAACAATGCCAAAAACAAAGAATATGGTTACAATGTGCATTAAAATTTTAAATGAAGTATAAATTAATCCAGTTTCGAATTGTATCCAGGGCATTACAACTAGCAACCGCACTTGCATTTTGGGGTTGTGCCGCTTTGCGCCAAATGCAAGAGCCCTAGGCCTTCATCCTATCCTGTGACACCTGTGGTTCGTAATTTAACTGCGGTCTGCTCAGCCTCACTCTCCATTATTATTAAGATGTGGGATCTCATCTCCAGCTGCTGGTTCTCTGCCTTAACACTCCACTATTAATCATCCAACTCTATAATTTACTGATGGTTACTTTATTAATAGTGGTATCTAGAGGGTCAATTAGAGACCTCTCGCTACATTCCTGCTTTTTGTTTCCAATGCAGGTCAATTAAACAAACTTCATTTCAGCCAAGGTGGATTGGGCCCTCCACATTATACACCAAGTTTGGATGGAGATTAGGGGATGGGTACTGTCTGATTTTGGGGGGTGGGCTTTTGGGTTGGTAGTTGGAGACGCTGCTTTTTAATCTTTTTTTGTTTTGTGCAATCTTGCTCCACTGAGGAAAAAATGGATTGTGGTGGTGATTGATTATTAATATTAATATTCTCACCTGCTTCTTAAAAACCATAATGATGGATTAAAATGAGTCTTTTCCTGTCCCTGCAATGCTTTTTATTTAAATAATGAAATGCACCCTAAATCGATCACACTGTCTCTGATGCTAACTTTGCTACGTAAGCTAAGAGGCATACAGCACAGGGCCAGGATCCTTGGCTCACAGATGGACCAAAATGCTAAATGCATTGTAGCAGGATCATTATTAAAGCAACTGTTGAAAGAAACTTTCATTTCTTTCTTTTTTATATTTCATAAATGTGATGATTTGCTCTCCCCGCCCCCCTTCATTTTCTAATAGAATGGCCAAGGGAGGGTCAAAGCAGCCCAATACTGCTCCACTGTGTTAATTACAGTAGTGATAGATAGGCAGTAAGATGCTGTGGATGGCTTGGGAAAGAAAGGATGAGCTCGCTGAGAGGCCGGAATGAGTGCTTCATTTATTGTAAATGCTCCCATCTAAAATGGGCTTTGTGCTTCATACCTGGTTTTATTTCGTAATGGGAATACAGACCTACAGTATACATGGCAGGGCTGCCTGCGTCCATAAAGTACAGTTAACATGTATCTCTCCTCTCCTCCGGTACACAGTTTTAATGGATACTTTTGACCTGCTTCACATAGTCTTGTAATGCATTTTCCCACTGCAGCAGGTCACCTGTATTGTAATGTAAAAGCAGCCACAACTGCTTTTTCTTTACCCTGTATGGCCTGCAATGACAGGCTCTCTTTTCTGAATGAAATATACAGCAACATCAGTACATATGTGGGGTTCAGATTGAGTTCACAAAGTAAGAACTGCTCTTTTTACATGAACACGGATGCTTATTTGGAGTGCTCTGTGAAACATTCTCCAGTGGCCAATTTATTGTTTTGTTAAGTTTTAAGGCATTGATATTGTTTACATGCGTCTTCTCCCCATCACCTCGGCATTGCTTTCACATAATAGCAGAAAAAATCTTTTTTTAATAAAATATAAAAACAATTAAAAAAAATATATTATCTTAATCTTTTTTTGAGTATTTTTATACTCAAAGTTGGAATGTCCAGGTATGTGTCTTGTTACTGAAATAAGCAGCACACCTTTACTTATTTTTCCCTGCAGTCACCAGCTGAGCTCAGCTCAGCTGGATTTCCCTGCAGTCACTGTGTTTGAGGAATACACAGCCAAACAGCCGGCATAGACTGGCTTCACGAGCCCAGTCATCTGGTGGAGTTGCTTTTGTGCAATGAGGTGGGGGAAATCCCACACCCATTTTAATTCCGTCATTCTCTGCATCTATTCAGCTCTGGCATAGTCCAGATTCCATTCTGCAGTCTGGGGCATGTCATTACCAGTTACTTCAAAATATTGATAATTTTGTCCAAAAACTAAAAGTCAAAATTGAGTAATGGCAGTAAAAAAAAAAAGAAATCTCAATTTAAATTCCAACTGTCAACACTCTAGAAACGGAACATTCCACCATTTATTCCTATGGGACTTCTTTCCCTGGAAAACCTTCAATATCTCGGAAATTATTGGGAATATCAAAAAGCTGTGAAGAAGCACACCATTCGGGATTGTGCCGGACATTTTCCAGTTGGTTTGGTGTTGATAGCTCAAAATGTGGGAGGCGTAAAAAAAATGGCAGAATAATAAACTTGAATTTCAAATAACAGTAGTGCATTGCTTTGCAATTACGCTAACAAGTTCCAGTTCCATTTGTTGTGGTATATACAATTTATATGATTTGGTTTGTGGTTTGTGGCTGATATACAAATTCTTCCAATGTGTTTATGATAGTATTTGCTATTGCAGGCTCCTGATTAAGTTACAATTAGTTTGGCAGTAGAAAAGCCATGCATCAGCAATGCTGCCCAAGCAAAGGTGTGGAATATAATACAAAAAAAATTTACGCAGCCAATAATGAGCACTGTGGGGGCAATGCAAAATCCATTATATTTTCATAGCTGCAGTTGATCAGGGACAGCTTGTTCTTGGCTTTGCAATTCCTTTGTCCTCTCTGTGTTACATCATCTGCATCGAGGTGTACCTAATTTCAGTTCAGCTGAGTGAAATCTGCTAATGTTATAATTACAATGTTGAGAATGCCAATACAGTAGTATTGTCTCCTGATGTACAGTAATGGACATTCCTTCATGTCTCTGTACAGCTGTGCTGGGCTATGGTATTGTGTGCTTCTTACAAATGTTTGGCCCATTTTCTGTTTTAAATGGGGAAAAAAAGCACAATGTGCTTTCTTTAATGAAAAAAACTTTTGACTCTTATATTCCTTTCCCTACACTTACATACGTCTGAATCAATTATTAATAATACATTGTTTTATTTTTAGAATCATGCTTATCTGTGAATAATTAACCACTTTTTTTTTTTGAATTAAATGAACCCCTGAATCTCATCCATTTATTAAGTAAGTGCTGGATTTTTCATGGAAATGTGTAAGACGGTTTTGAGGGTTGGTGGAATATATGCACAGGAGATGCTGAATGTCTGCCAGACAGCAGAAGGGTAGGACAAAAGGTAAGGTAAAATAATATACTGCAGCTAGGCAAGTTCATTCAATGTGGATTTGTCAGAAAATTACATGTATCAGATATTAATTGATGAAAATAAAGATTGTACATAGAAAACTTCCAAAGAGTGGATATTGAAGCAATTAATAGACCCAGCTGGCTTGCTGGGCAGAGCGATTGTCATTTGACACTTGATTCATTTTACTTTTTAAAAACTTTTCAAACAATTGCAGTACCACCTAACTGATAACTGAAAGATTCACTTTTAGTGATATAAAATTAGCCTTCCATTGGCAGTGTTGACAAATATAAAAATCTATATGATCCATCTTGTGCATAATTCCAAGTTAATATAGCTATCGATGATTACTTAATTGCTGAATTATTGATGAATGATGAATGCATGAACGTTTGAATAGATGGTTCTACAATGATACTACTCTCTTAACAGCTTTTAAATAAATAAGAAGAGTTTTCTCCAGCGAAATCCTCCACTGTGCCTGGGTTTATCAAAGAATAAACATCCATCTTTGCCATCAGTTAATTTCCTCTAATATGGCACTTGGGTAATGATGCTTTGTGTTGTGTTTTTTTTAGATTCAGTCATACAGTGCTGTAACTTAATACAGATCATAAATGTAAAAAAATAAAAAATAAAAATGGTTTGGGATTAGAACTAAATGTATTCCATTTGATCCAGTACCCATTTTAATTGACTTTCCCCTTGGACCTAAATATGAAATATATTTTATATTTATATTTAACGTGACACATGCACAATGCACGCATATGCAAAAACGCACACACAATGCATTTTGGTGTCCACCTGTTACATTTGAGGTCTGATTCTTAATCCCCATATCAACACACCACCCTGTTGAGTCTGCTTTAGTTGCTTTCAGTTCCAGCATTTGTCTTGGATATGGAAATCTGGCTACCAAGACCCCCTCCAGGGAATCGCCACCTTAACGTGGTGGAGGAGTTTGTGTGTCCCGGTGATCCTGGGAGCTAGGTTGTCGGGGGCACTGTTAGCCCCCAGCAGGGTCTCCCAAGGCAAATTAGTCCCGGGGGAGTGGCCGGACTAAGAGCGATTCAAAGACTCCCATGATACGGCCACACAACGACCCAGTTACCTCGCCCGGAAAAGGGAAACCGGGGACCCCTGCTGGAGCCAGACCCGGGAGGGGAGCTCGTCGGCGAGCGTCTGGTGGCCGGGCCTTATACCATGGGGCCCGGCCGGGCACAGCCCGAACTGGTCACGTGGGGTCGCCGCCCTGTGGGCTCACCACCTGCAGGGGTCGGCATAGGAGTCGGGTGCTTTGCCCAACGGGCAGTAGGCAAAGGCGGGGATCCGGGCGTGCTGATCCTCGGCGTCGGAGACTGGTTCTGGGGATGTGGAACGTCACCTCTCTGGTGGGGAAGGAACCGGAGCTAGTGCGGGAGGCGGAGCGGTACCAACTAGATATAGTTGGGCTCACCTCCACGCACAGCACTGGTTCCGGAACCAAACACCTGGAGAGGGGCTGGACTCTGTTCTTTTCTGGAGTTGATCAAGGTGAGAGGCGCCGGGCGGGTGTGGGGATACGCCTCTCTGCGACTACGTGTCGCTGGGGGGAAAGCTCTGACTGTCATTTGTGCTTATGCACCAAACAGCAGTTCAGAGTATTCGGCCTTCTTGGAGTCATTGGGCGGCATCCAGGAAAGAGTGCCACCCGGAGACTCCATAGTTCTGCTGGGCGACTTCAACACTCACGTGGGCCATGAGGGAGAAACCTGGAGGGGGGTGATTGGGAGGAACGGCCTGCCTGATCTGAACCCAAGCGGTGTTTTGTTATTGGACTTCTGTGCTGGTCATGGATTGTCGATAACAAACACCATGTTCGAGCATAGGGTAGCTCATAAGTGTACTTGGTACCAGAGCACCTTAGGCCAAAGATCGATGATCGACTGTGGTCGTATCGTCAGACCTGCAGCCGTATGTCTTGGACACTCGGGTGAAGAGAGGAGCAGAGCTGTCAACTGATCACCACCTGGTGGTGAGTTGGATCAAGTGGCCGGGGAGGCTGCCGGACAGACCCGGTAAAGCCAAACGTGTAGTGAGGGTGAACTGGGAACGTCTGGCGGAGGCCCCTGTTTGCGAGGTCTTCAACTCCCACCTCCGGAGAAACTTCTCACGCATCCCGGGTGATGTGGTTCTGCTGGCTTCATCGGACCGTGACCTTCAGCACGCACTGGAGCGGTTTGCAGCCGAGTGTGAAGTGGCCGGGATGAGAGTCAGCACCTCCAAGTCCGAGGTCATGGTTCTCTGCCGGAAAACGGTGGATTGCTCCCTCCGGGTTGGGAACGAGTCTTTGCCCCAAGTGAAGGAGTTCAAGTATCTTGGGGTCTTGTTCACGAGTGAGGGTAGAAGGGAGCGTGAGAGCAACAGGCGGATCGGTGCAGCGTCAGCAGTAATGCGGGCGTTGCACCGGACCGTTGTGGTGAAGAGGGAGCTAAGCCGGAAGGCGAAGCTCTCGATTTACTGGTCGATCTACGTCCCAACCCTCACCTATGGTCACAAGCTTTGGGTAGTGACCGAAAGAATGAGATCGCGTATACAAGAGGCCGAAATGAGCTTCCTCCGTTGGGTGGCCGGGCTCAGCCTTAGAGATAGGGTGAGGAGCTTGGACATCTGGAGGGAGCTCGGAGTAGAGCCGCTGCTCCTTCACGTCGAAAGGAGCCAATTGAGGTGGTTCGGGCATCTGATCAGGATGCCTCCCGGGCGCCTCCCTTTGGAGGTTTTCCGGGCTCGTCCAACTGGACGGAGACCCTGAGGGAGACCCAGAGCCCGTTGGAGAGATTATATATCTCTCCTGGCCAGGGAACGCCTCGGGATCCCCCAGAAGGAGCTAGAATGCAGGAATACTGCCACCTACTGCCTACTGCCACCGTGACCCGACTCCGGATAAGCGGGTGATGATGGATGGATGGATGGATGGCTTCCGAGACCCAAATTTTCAGCTTGCTCCACTCTACACTCTACAAATGCACCCTAAATACATGTAAAAAATTATGCAACAATAATGTAAATTGTCAATCAAAATATGTACAGCACTATTATGGTTATTCCTTCAATATTCCAAGGAACATTTAGATAAGCATAGAATAAGCCTTATGAAGTGATCCATTGTATTGATTCTGAAACTTTCTGTTTCAACAACCATCATGCTAAGAGCCAAGCCGAGTTTTCAAGAGTCTTGAAATTACGGAAAAGGTAGAACAGAGAGGTACTTCAGTGCTCTCCAGAAGCAGAAGTCTAATGATCGGTTGGGTAATGTCTCTCTGGAGAACTTGGGGAACAAACAATTCCTCTGGAAATGAACAAAATCAGAGCAGAAAGGAAAATTGAAAAATAGATTTCTAAGTCTAGATATTTCGGAAAGCAATTAAAGTAATTGAAATATATAGCAATTTAAAACAATGATACCTTTTACACTGGAAAATTAACATGCTTCTCACATTTAGATTATATCCACAGACGATTTGGCAGGATGTAATTTATACATCTTTGTACTCTCAAACCACTTGCCAGAGTGACAATTAAACCGATATCATATCTATACTATATTTATAGTTAGGCAGAGTAAACATGTCATCTTTGCAGGGATGTCTTCCAAACAAATGTTAATATGCCTGATGACAAAAGTTAAGCAAACTCATTCCAGATAATTGCAACACTGATAATGTGTAAATTAAATAATGAAGATAACAGACTATCAGGCTGTTGTATTTGTTGGGAAACCGGGCTGGGGCGGTGTATCTGGCCTCCTAGCATTTCAATGTGATTAGCCAGGGCCTATGTGTCAATCTTCAGTGCTTTCCTTAAATAACACAGGGTAATTATTCTGAGACGTCCTTCTAGCTGTAGCCTTCCTGGTTATGTATGCAAGCCTGCTTCCCTGAGTGGGGAAAGGAAGATGTCACAGCTATGGGAATATTTCCACTCCAAGCAGACGTTCCTATGGAAAACTGCAGAATGGGAAACATGTATGTCAATCATATACAGGCAGCGGCCCTACCAGGGAATACATATTTCTGATTAACTGAAACTGGCATTAAAAACCTTACTGAACAGCCTGGCTGGGAGCTCCACGAGGCAACTGTGTCCCTCAGTCAGGGAACTGGAGTTACACAACCCAGGTATTCCTTTTCCTTCCTTCAGTCAAATTTCACAGCTATGGCGAGGTGCATTCAGCAGTGCCACATAGTCATCAGTCGGAGCGTATCATCTACAAACAACACACAATGGCTGTAGAAAAAGACTACTTGTTACAAAACTATTTCATGAAATACTGGAGAGCCGCATGGTGTGCTGATTTTTATTTTAACCTTAATATCAGCAAACAATTCTGACCCAATAAACCAGGACATGTGAGTTAACTGTGTAAATAACTGCTTTAATTGATCAAATAAGTGCTGAGGAACAACAAAAGCCTGCACACCATGTGGCTCTCCAGGACCAGGAGTGAAGACCACTGCTGTAGTGGAAGGATAATTGGCATAGATGGGAAAACTTCCCTGGGGGAGACATGACCAGGAAACAAACCACAGCATGTTTATATCAGTTTTTCATTGAGCTGAGAACCTTCTGGATCACACAGGAGGTAGTGACATCCAAACAATGAAAGCAAACAAACCTATGCATGGTAGCCCATCCTGTAGTGTTACATATTCCTTACACTGACTCTCAATACAATGTGAAAGTTAATGCTTTGACAAAGCATACCCTTTAGCCACTGCACTGAAACGTGACACTGTTGCAACTTCAGTGTGTGATCAAAATACAATTTGAGAGCCCTAACCAGGCAGAAGGAGCGATGACACTTGGCCTTCTCAGATGAGGGTAGAAGAGGGCAAGCATCCATGAATGCCCATATGCCATTGCAAATCTGACAAGTTGTCAGAAACATTTTGAAAAATCCTTCATTGCACACAAACATACACCAAAACAGAAATAATAAAAGAAAATCCTGAAAATGAACTGTCCTTTTCAGAACAGATGTGCTTCTCAACACTTCAAAATAGATGTTCAGACCAACAAATACAACTGAGAATTGCAAACTGAAAAAAGAAAAGCATTATTTAAAACTGCCTTTTACTGTATATTTATTCAGGGATTTCATAGTAATAATTTTCTCCTCTGCTGTATTGGTCATAACAGTTTAGTCTTCATAAAAATGTTCCCTTTCCTCTGTAATGATCCCTTTGCTGCAGGTGTATACTGCAAGTTGTACAGGAGATCAAAGGTACAAACAAAACAAAAGAAAGTACTATAACAACGTCCTTAATACCAATATATTTTCTTTCATGGAAATTGCTGTGGTCAGCAAACTTTCCTTTTTTTTAAGCTTTTATTTTTCCTGACAACATAGCAATAACGGTCTCTTCATTTTGGGTGTTGTGGCACACAACCTTTAATGCTGGAGCTTCAGAAATGCAATTATCACTTTTGTGCTCATTAGAATATGAAAGTATTTCTACAGCATGCACGGCACCATCAATCAACCAACTTACAGTCATGAATTAAGCATGAAGCCTGCAGTCAATGCACTTTAAAAGGGCTTGAATCCTCAAATGTCGTATTCATCTTCAGAGAGCAATAACTAAGCTTTTAGCCTTTTTTTTTTTGAGAATGTACTTTTTGTTTTTAGTCATTAGAGAAAGTATAATTTTTAAACAGAAAAATGTAACTGTTAATATTGCATCCAAAGTTGAATGACAAAATATAATATAATGTGTTGATCCAGTATAGGCTACAGTGGTTTCTTGTTTCATTGGCGGTCCTTTTTTGTTTTTCCACAGTTACTACTTGTTTGCACAACCACCAACAAATGTGAGCACCCTAATCCATCTGTCTGGAATAATTACAATGTTCTGACTGCATGGAGCAGCACTGTCATATTTCTAATATAGGCCTAGGTTTCAAGAACAGTGCATGAACTCCTCCAAAAGTAGCCTACTATATAAAGATAAAGTAAACTAGAAATATCCATCCATCCATCCATCCATTATCTGAACCCACTTATCCTGAACAGGGTCACAGGGGGGCTGGAGCCTATCCCAGCATACATTGGGCAAAAGGCAGGAATACACCCTGGACAGGTCGCCAGTCCATCACAGGGCACACACACCATTCACTCACACACTCATACCTACGGGCAATTTAGACTCTCCAATCAGCCTAACCTGCATGTCTTTGGACTGTGGGAGGAAACCGACGCAGACACAGGGAGAACATGCAAACTCCGCACAGAGAGGCCCCGGCCAACGGGGATTCAAACCCAGGACCTCCTTGCTGTGAGGCGGCAGTGCTACCACTGCACCATCCGTGCCGCCGAAATATTCATAATTAAACCTGCAAGCAGGGTTGAGGAGGCCAAGCAGTCCAGCAGGGCAGGGTTGCCATGTCAACTTGATCAAATCATATTAAAAGTGTGGCTGCAAGTTGACCAAAGATTGTGTGTAACGGAGAAATGAGCTCACCTCCTGTTTAAGTCATTTGCCTTTGATTTGGCTGTAATGGCTATGAGCATCACCAGTTATTAGCTAAAATGCATTTATGCTTATTGCTGTGCCCCACCAGTGGCCAAATGACAAATGTTTTGGTGCTTTCCTCAAAATGGGGTTCCTGAGTCTAACTTGGGTTTTTATACATCAAACCGTTGCTGAGTTATGGCCTCACTTCCTGTTTGGCGACTTTGCCACCATTTTTGATTGACTGTAATGGAAGAACGCTTTTGTCTCTGCCTTGGCATCTCCCAAGATACAACCACCCACAAGGATTACTTTGAGGCAAACATATCAACAGTTATTGGGCAAAATGCGTCTTTATTGTTTCATAGGCTCTGCCAGGCTCCGCCTTTTTAAAATCCAATTTAATCATCAGCTGTTCGGCATCTAGTTACCATAGAGAGAACAGAACCATCATAGTAGACCTTCGTCAAAGTATAAATGCAAAATGTATGTCACAAGGGTCATGTGACCAAGTGTAAATCAAGCTTAAGTTAGGCTGCACTGTATACTCAGGGTTATTCAGCTACATTTTGAGAACCACATAGGATAATGAAATGTAACTGTGGACGGTCTCAAATGACAGCCTTCAACAGCCATTCTGTATTCTCTATTGTGAAGGCATCGCTTAATCTGTTTAGGTAATCTTAAATTACTGTCCAACAGCTACATTATGATTAATGGGGGCTTTCCAAACGGTGTTGAAGACTCCACTACAATTGAGTTAACAAACACAGTGATGTTTATAGTACTAGTTGATTTAAACTAAAATGCTGGACTTTATACTGTAAATGTTATCTCGCTTTTATTTAAAAACGCAGTATATTTGCGCTTGATAATCACTTCTTGATAAAATTGTATTCCTTTTTAATATTTATTTTATTTTAGAAGTACTAATTGCAGTACAAAAAACTTGAAAAGTCTTTCAAAGCTACAGCTATAGTGTAATTTGTGAAAAAATTCAGCAAGGCCAAGACTTTTTATGTGATGTCTATACACACGCTTTCCACAAACCAAAGGCCTCTCCTCATCCTTTACAATGAACGGACATAAAGCATCCCAACAGCCCCTCAATGGAGAATGAAAGCGAAAAGAAAGCAAAAAATACGGTCAGAACACGGTCGCCAGCTCTCAGCGGCCCTGGGTTAATCAAAAAAGAGGAGCCATGGCAATCAATAGTCCACTTGTTGGGATGAAGTGAATTGCTCTTGTGTGGAGTGTAACCAAATGCTTGTATACTCCAGCGAGCCTCCTTTGTGGTTGAGACAGAGGTGAAGGCCGTGCCTATTGAACAGCGCGATAATGACGGGCTGTGAGTTCATTTTGCCGTGCGTAGGGACAGAGGGTATCCTTGTTTGGGAGAAGAAAGCCAGGGATCCCTAAGAAAAGGCAGAAGGCGACGAGTGGCAACTGAAAGAGCCGCTCTTGCCCGGCCATGCTGTGTGTTGACGTGAGCCCTGAATATGGGTTGATGTGATGTGCGTTTAAGACGGATATCTTTTCAAACAAATTGCAGACACCATTTTATACTTGTTGGACAGCTTTTTCATACGTCGGTAATTACCTCTCAGTGTGTCTGCATTGAAGAGGTTGATAAAGTACGATGAGGTTTATCTCAAACGGAATAAAGAATTAAAGAGGATATTTTATTTTATTTCTCACATCTGCTCTCTCATTTCAACTCTTTGTAATGATGATTTCTGCCGGAAGGTAAGCTTTAGTAAAAGAAAATAAAGTATGTCAATAGATGCTGCATGCAGCTTGAGTCCTTAATTGCACAAGGACAATTACAATCTGATGTTTAATGTAGATCTCACAGAAATCTGCTAATGAACAAAAGGATAAATAAATAGAGTCAGGTTTTGAAGTCAGTCCATTGACTAAACCAAGCTCTGCTAGAATGAATTGAATTACTGGAGGGAAAGCCCAGAAGCTCAGCCTTGATAAATGTGGCTAGGGGCTGCGCTGACTATTAAAGTGCTGTTTTCTCTCTTACTTTTCCTTCGCCTGCCTGTGGGAGGCAGCCTCCTAGGTCACAGAGTCAGATGGAGGTGGATTCTGGGTCTTTCTTCCTGCCAGCGTACACAGACTCTGGCCCCCTGACACAACCTGGCCTGGGCCCCTGCCCTGACTTCAAAACTGCTTGAGCATAGGCTTGTGAGAGGAGTAGGTCTTGATAGCCCTCTCTGCCACCACTCTTTCCAGGAGAGAGGCAGTTGTATTTGCTTATTATTTATCTGATACTTGTCAATGAAATTAGGAAATGATGATGTGAGGAATCTTCTTTGGTGACATGAATTCACAAGCAAATGGAATTGGCAGCTTGTTTACCCTTCATAAAATGTATAATTTTGACTTGACTTCTGATGCAAATGAAGGAAACTACAGTACATATAAGATCCCATGCCATGATTCCATTTCATTTTATTATCATTTTTCTATCACTGGTATTACATGATAATACCTGAAAGGAAAAATCAGAAACTGAAATGTCTTCATGGCAGAATCACTGATGTAGCCATCTTAGTGTACTGTACTTGTTTGGAAATATGGTGTTTGTGCTTAAAGAAGCAGTACAATGCTATGCACTACCTCAGGGAGAGGTTGCGTATTACACAACGAGAACATCTTTGGACTGGTTAACCAAGCCTCTCTTCTTACATGGCTAGCAATGTGGTGTGAGGGACTTCCCGTCCACACAATGTGGTCTGTTGCCGCTCTTGGCAGCATTGGAGTCCTTTTGATCACGGATAAAGACCGAGTTCAGGCCACCTACTTACACAAAGTAGGGCAGCAGTGTATGAGTCACTGTGCAATGAAAAACACATACCCCATGCAGCAGTATATACCAAGTTCTGGACAGTGTGTGCTGATACTTTCATGTGAACACGATTCTAGTTATGATCCCTCACAACAAATATGAAATAATGTAAAAGGAATATATGTTCCCCTCCATATCATATCCTTCATTTCATACTCAAACATAATTATCAAATGTATTAATGCACACTGTATATCTGACTGTCAATAGTTAAGTATTGACTAAATTTAGCCTAAATGTAATTTTGTTGACTTAGACCATATGCATGCCACTAATAATTGGGCTCATTCATAAATATTAAACTGGGTCGGTAGAGCATATGCGCTTGTGTTTACAGTATCTGAATATTCAAATCCTCTAACTGTCGGCAAACGGGTCAGGCTTTCAATGCTTGAACACCACAGGCTCTGGTCAGGCTCGGGCTGAAAAGTATGTGAGCTTTGTTGGGTCGGCTGAAATTTTTGGGCCCATTGCAAGCTCCAATTTAGACTCTCTAATTAGCTTGACCTGCATGTCTTTGGCTGCTAATGGCATCTCGTGGGGTAGGAAAGCAGAGTACCTGGAATGAACCCCAGTGGACCCAGGGAGAACATGCAAACACCACACAGAAAGGCTCCCGGCTGGGATTCAAACCTGGGACCTGTGATACAACTGTTGAATTATACCAATAAAGATTATATTATCAACAACAATTTACCTATACGTGCACACTACAACTTAGAACATTATCCAAACTGGTGGGAGCTGGTAATTGGACAACCTGGCTGGTTAAGTCAATATATGTATTGGTAGATCTAGAAGCCCTTTACACTCTTGCAAACATTGAAAAATGTGTTAGCCTGTTTCAAAGGAAAAAACGAAGTATCATTATCATTATTAAGCTACAAACCACAGGACCAATATGACTGATGAGAGGTAACTGTGGCCTTTCACTGAAGAGCTATTGTCTTGCTAAGAGCCACAGTACAAAATTAGAAAACGGGTCAGTGAAAATGGTAAGCACAGAGGGAACGGAAGACTCAAATGTCAGCTTCAACTTTTCAACCTACATTTAACGTGGTGGGGGGTTTGGGTGATCAGGTAATTTACAAGAAAATGAACAAATTTTGAGAATTCACAGCGAGCGTCAGGAGCAGGTGGATTGGGACTTGGTCGGCTAGGGGGACTTGTCATATGATCATCTATCCCAAGATTAGCTACCCCCTTAGAAATGTATCATAGAGGAATATATGTTTTAGACGTAATTTACAGCTTGTAGCATTTCTTTGAGCTTCTATCTGCATAGCAGCACCTGAGCTAGTTCAACAGTGCTACTTTGAAATTTCTCATTTCTTGGAGAGGCTCTGCAAACTTCTCCCTTCCTGCATTCAATATTCATCTCTTCTCTTCCCATCTCTCAGTTCTCCTCTCCATGCATTATTTTATTCACTTCACATCATGGGTCTCATCCACTCTCACCCAGTTGGCTGTGTGCAGGCCTGAAACTTTAGGGAATTCTCAAATGGAATTCACCACTGTGAGGCTTTGAGAGGAGCAGTGGCACACTACACATGTCAAATAGAGGTAGAGAAATATCACGTTGCTTATAATCCAATGACACATTTTGTCAAGTGATTGACCTTGAAACGGTAACAGTAACTAATGTGCATTTGATTACACATCAGTGTAATCCTTTTTAGTTCAAATGTGTGCTGTTCATTTAGCATTTTTTTTTGTATGCTATTTTAATTCATTAGTGAAATAATTTTCAGTTGAGGACAAGCTGACTCTCCCTCAGACTTTTCTTTCCTAAAATCAGTGACTACAGCCTTCAAGTTCACTTCATTGTTTCACATAAAGGGTTTATTAAGTACTATTTATGGGAAACAGTAATATACTCCCCTATGCTAAAAAGATTTCTTACATCAAAATAGATGTTGACAATCCCACTGTAATTTATATTACTAGGAATGAAATATGTGAACGTTCCTCAGCAGGCATCCAAAAATCACTGGGGGACTCGCAAGGGCTACTCAAAATGGATGGATTCTGTAGCATGCTTTATTTAGTGTGCTTCTGTGTGTGCTTTTGAGGAGGGATGGTGGGCTTGCTTTTTATAGGCCATTGAGACATTTAGATTTAGAGGCTCAGATAAAAGGCTCTCTACCTGTGTGCTCCAGTAACAGCTGGGCTGGAATATATCTACTTTCCTGGGTATCTGTGAATATGTTTTTCGTAACATTTGGTCTTGGTCCAGTCGGACCTGAACGGATCCATTGGAAAAAAATCTGGGGACAGTGTTTTTCCTTCCCTCTTTTCTCCCAGTTTGGAATGTACAATTATATATCAGGGCTCATGACTGGACTTCTGGTCTTGTAAGTCAAGCTTGCAGAGGTGAGTCAGAAGTATATTGTTTAGATCATTATATATGTTTATTTTTTCCAGACCCATTTCTCCATTTGTATTAAGGGTGCCAATAATTCTGAAGCCTACTGTAACTGTCTAACACTACAATGGTCACTTACGGTGACACTTATTGGCTTGATACTAGCTATAGCAGCCTACATTACATTATTGGCATTTGGCAGACGCTCTTATCCAGAGTGACGTACAACAAAGTGCATACCCATAACAAGTGCGCTGAAAGACCCTAGAGGGAAGTACAATTTCAAGCGCTAAGGCTGATTGCAAACATAAGAACTTGGGCCTATTTGTTTAATCTCACAATGGATTATATCTAAAACCGTTTTTATAAGGCACAACACAAGAGAATGATTTACACTTATGTAGGAACAATAGGCAGCTTACAGCCAAATGAATGTGGCAAAGATACCATCCTAGTGAACAAGTTATTACACAAGTAATGACACAATATTGAACAGAAAAATAACAACTACCAAAACAATCAGAGATACATTACATTACATTACATTATTGGCATTTGGCAGACGCTCTTATCCAGAGTGACATACAGTTGATTAGACTAAGCAGGAGACAAACCTCCCCTGGGTTAAGGGCCTGGCTCAAGGGCCCAACCGCTGTGCGGATTGTATAGTAGCTACACTGGGGTTAGAACCACCGGCCATGCGTGTCCCAGTCACTTACCTTAACTACTACGCTACAGGCCATCCCTCATTACACAGAGTTAGGGAGGTGTGGAGAGAGGTGCATCTTGAAGAGGTGTCTTCAGTTTGCACTTGAAGGTGGTTAGAGTCTCAGCTGTTCTGACTTCTATGGGGAGGTTGTTCTACCACCATGGAGCCAGTACAGACAGTAGTCGTGTGTGGAGAGTGGGAGGCGCCAGGTGTCTCACGGTGGGTTAACGTATAGGGTCTGATGATCTTTTGGAGGTAAGCTGCCTGGAAAGCAAGCACCAATGTTTAGAATTTTATATGAGCCATGACAGGCAGCCAGTGGAGGTAAGTGAGAAGGGGGGTGACATTGGGAGTGTATGGTAAAGTTGATGACCAGACAAGCTGCTGCATTGTGGATCAGTTGGAGGGGTCTGATACCGGAAGGCTAGCCAAGCGAGTGTTGCAGTTGCCCAGGCGGGACAAAATCATCGCTTGGACCAGGAGCTGGGTTGAGTAGGGGGTGAGAAAGGGATGGATTCTCCGGACATAGCCTAGCTATGTGCACATGATGACTGTATCCATAGCCTCCTCTTGGCTTTCAGAATCTCCCACAGGGTAAGAAAAAGCTAAGTAAAATGTAGAACCTCTCTGTTCCATTATTATTGTTTTGGCTTTGAGATGTGAAAACAACATTCTGCTTCATTGCCATGGGCACAGCCCGGATACTGGAGCCTGGTTGAATCCCAGTAGAGGTTCAACACAAGCTACAGCCACTTTGGTTCCAGCCTTGAGTTCTTAGGCTTTTGGCCTACAGTGGAAAGGAGGCTTGTGTGTGCATTTGATTTGCGGCCTGGGTTATGCCATTTGGGCAGAGTATCAACCAGTGCACCAATCCAGAAACAACATCTTTATTGTTCTCAGTGGCACTTTTCATCAAGCTTAAATTGCTCCTAAGTGGCGTACGTTGGCCTATAAATTGAACACACTCAGTCATTTTCTCAGTCTCTTAGTTGTCCCAGTTTCTATCTCATTTATTGCAAAACTAATCATTACTGTAGTTATTGTGAACACTGGACATTTAAAGAGTTTAAACAATTCTTCATGATTGGTAATGCCCCTTATTACTCTTTTGCCATTACCTGACTACCAAATCCTTGCTATGGTGGTATAATAGATTGAATAGAGTGCCCTCCAAAAGTATGGAAGTATGAAATTAGTTATTTCTGTGAAATGGTAAAACGTATACACATGTAACCATGCAATTGAAGCCGATTGTCTTAAATACAAATTTTGTAAGTATATAGCAAAGATAACAAATTGTTACCATAGTCTTGGCAGGCACTCTTATATGGAGTGGAGACAATTTTTTTTTTTTAAGATAATTTCTCTGACTCGAACCGCCGACGCCGCGGCTCGCAATGAGCATGCGGTCAGTGCTCTACAGGCTGCGCCACTTTTGTATATCCCTGATCAGGAGTGAGTACCACTGCACTATAGTCTGATAATGTATTGTACATAAATCTGTGAATGAAGAACACAGCAGTAAAGCAGTCCTTATTTTTTAATTCTAGTTTTTTTTTATTCTAGCAGGTGATGTTCTGATCCATCATTTTATTTTTGATTAATCAGTCTGTCAGGATTTAGTGTGGAACAACGTTGTTCCCTGTCCACATATAGATGGCTGAGAGTGTGGTTATTTTATGTTGTATTTCTACTCTTATTTAACCTCTTTAATTTTTTTTGCATTTTGTTCTGTAAGTCACATGGGGTAAATGCATTTGCTAAATTAATGTAATGAAATGTACAATGACTGTCTTGATACACACCGTAATCCATTTTTATATTTTTCATGATGTCAAACGTCTAATGTAATCAACTTCATGTCTGTGACATTGTTTATGATAAACATTAATCAAATCTTATCTCACTGTCTGGTTTGATTACTTTCTTTGTGGATTCATCTGAACTGAATTGTGAACTTATTTTCTCTATGGTAATGCCACACAGTAACCTTTCACGGTACGGTCTGCAATGAATAGGCTACAAAAAAAGTATTTAGAAGGATTCAATAATATTTTGTATTACAATTCAGTTTAATACTTTTTTTATTTTATTTCTATCCACATACTTAGTACGAAAAATAATAGATGCAGGACAACTGGATCTTTATAAATGTAGCTCATACACTATGGTCATACGTAAGGTGACAGTAGCACATGACCAATGACAATTCAAATAGCTGTCACATATTACAATAGTTAGACCTACCTTTATATATTATTTGAAAATTAATGCATGACCACTGAATGTTTATTTTGTCTGACTGGGCTGTTCTTTGCTTTTTAGTTGGTCAATGCATTCGGCTCCATTAAATGCTGACAATTACCATGACTTATACGGGTGGGTTCAGACCGAAACGCCCACATAGGTGCAGGGTCACTTGCTATTTTCACACCAAGTGTATGTGCTGGAACATGAAATGACGACTACGCCTCTCTGAAACTAGCGATAACACGTTCGGGTTACCGCCACATTGTGCAGAGTCCAATATAGAGCCAGGAATGTGTGATGGGAATTAGAAAATTTGGAGCTCTGACCATGTACACAAACCCGTCTGGTTGTATAATTCATCTGAACCTTGGTGAACGACAGAAAATAAACAATATTTCTCCTTGTTGGAGCAGAAACAATTGACTGCATTGTGCCTAATGCTTGTAAAACAAGCATTTAGCATATGATTTGTATAGTAAATGACTGTTGCGTAACACAACATTTTCTCAAAGCTGATGCCTCCAAACTTCTCGCCACCTCTGGTTGGGCTTACACAGCTCATTTTTCCTTCCTGTTTTCTTTTTCCTGCTCAAAATATGACTTCCTGCTCACCCTACGCCAGACTGGAAGGAGAGCCAGTCTGTGGCATTTTGCTGGGGCTTTCTCATGCAACGTTCTATGATCAGCCTATTCAAAAGCCAATCATCGGTTTTTGTGGATTATATGCTTTCCATGTTTCTTTGATATGAATCCCATAAGCAATAAAAAAGCATATTTTGCATTTATTATTCATTGTCTTTTTCTTTTTTGGCATTTTAATGTATTCCTGTATTTCTTTCAGTATTTAATTACTTATTGCTGTACACCTTTTTTAGACACCTGCTTGGCACACATTTTGGTAATGCTTTATCTTACATTTCGATAATTACATGGTAAATTCCAGGTATTAGGTACCTATTTTGATTTCAGAAGTACCATAAAACGGGCTGTAAAACTTATTGCATAGTAATTAAATATGGTACTTACTGACTTTTCATCGTACTTACCAATGGAATCAAAGTACTTACTCGGTACACAGCTCCTTGTGTAATTATTAGGTAAGTATGTTATTAAGGGGCTGTAAAATAAAGTGTTACCCACATATTTTAAATGCCTTTCTCTTTTACCTTCCTCTTTTTCAAAATATGCACCGTGTTCCCTGCAATTTCCTTCCTGAGAATGACTCCTCATTTCACGTGCCTGTTCTGTCTGTCCATGTTGATCTTAAAATGAATACCCAGGGCCATACATCTGACAATGTACACTTTCAAAACTGAAATATAATTCACACGCTTATGCCTTTTCCTAGGAATACATATTAAGCTCCTTCTTGCCGTTTGGAAAAGGAAGATCATAAATAAACAAAACTTATTTGAAAAAGGGAAAAATAAGTCCATGTTCTGCTCAAGCTGACCCATAACAAATCCATGAATCCAGTTCACTTCGCTGTAATTCAGAGTCCGAATAAAGGCCTGTTGCTTTTTTGTCTGAAAGAGCAGCACTTTGCTGTGTTGCAGGGTTTTGATTTAATTTAGAGGGATTATCTATGATTCACAGCAGATATGGAGTAATCTTCAAAGAGCCAACTATAATTTAATTTTAGGTGATATTTCTATGCTGGTAAATAATAGAGCAGAGAATAATTCAAATGCCCAATGCAGCATAAAAGGAGCATAACTGGCAAGTGAATCTAGGTTTTCTGGCAACAACTGCATCGTGTGTGTGGGGTAGCTTGATATGTATCACATTTTTCACAAAGTAATCTTGCGTTTTTTTTTCTCCCACCCACACTCAGACTGGCTGAGCCAATTCTATTGTGTGTCCCCTTTTAGTCTCATTTTCTCATTGACTCACATTTCGTTTGTGAAGGCCCCACTGAAGTAATGAAAGAACATTTCAATGTTCCTATGTGAACGTGGGTGGGATTACAGATGCATTGTTTTGCAAAATGGGTCACCTTTTAATTGCTTTCTTGGTAGAAATGACGTCTTTACATTTTGACTGGATGAAATTTTATGGTCCCTCTGTAGCTTAAAAAAGGATTTAAACCAACTTTACAGCTGATGTCAGTTATTAACAGAACAGTATGCTAAGTGCCGGGGTGGAGGGAGGGACTCGGCAGGGAGGGTCGGCACATACAAAAGTGCCCTGATCACCTCAGAATCACGGTCTGGAGCTCCAGACGATGCGGCTCGAAGAAGACGTGTCTATCTTCTGAGGGATGGGGTTGTAGCGGTGTTTCCTCATTTAACATGGGTTATTGAGATAAACAGGGTACAATTGGCAACCAAAAAGGGAAGAAAAAAATATATATACAAAAAATATCCCTAAATATACAATGCAGTCCATAAGTATTTGGCGAGTGGAACAATTTCTGTTCTATTGGTTCTTCACTCCAGCACATTTGATTTGAAATTAAATATGGATATTAGGTTAAAGTGCTGACTGTCAGTTTCTTCATTCATTCATTCATTCATTATCCTAACCCGCTTATCCTGAACAGGGTCACAGGGGGGCTGGAGCCTATCCCAGCATACATTGGGCGAAAGGCAGGAATACACCCTGGACAGGTCGCCAGTCCATCGCAGCTGTCAGTTTCTCAGCCGTTTAATTAGTCAGGTGCACTCAATCACTTCCTTAGTGCAGGTATAAAAGAGCTTTGAGTATCTAGTCTTGATTCTAGGCTTTTGATTGCCTTTGGAGTCTGTTATTGGTGTTTGTCAACATGAAACCTGAGTTGTACCAATGGCAATCAAGCTGTTAGTGCTAGTGCTAAAAAAAATAAAAAAAATAAAAAATATATCCAGGGAGTGGCAGTTCTGCAGGCAAAAATGCCTTGGAAATATGAGAGGCCAGACTGATCCAAGCTGACGGGAAGGCGACAGTAACACAAATAACCATGCATTATAGTATACCTTTCTAGTACTGGGTGGGACCTCCCTTTGCCCCCAGAAAAGCCTGAGTTATTTTTGGAATGGATTCGACAAGGTGCTGGTCCAAGAGATTCTGATCCATTTTGCGATGTTATTAACATGCAGTTGCTACAGAATTGCCGGCTGCATATTCATGCTGCGAATCTCCAGTTCCGCCACATCCCAAAGGTTCTCTGTTGGATTGAGATCTGGCGACTGTGGAGGCCATTGGAGTAGACTGAACTAATGTTCCACAGCATGTTCATGGAACCAACTTGAGATGGTAAATGGTTGGCATTTATATAGCGCCTTTATCCAAAGTGCTGTACAATTGATGCTTCTTATTCACCCATTCATACACATACTCACACACCAACGGCGATTGGCTGCCATGCAAGGCACCGACCAGCTCATCAGGAGCATTTGGGGGTTAGGTGTCTTGCTCAGGGACACTTCGACACATGATCGAAACCGGCAACCCTCCGACTGCCAGACGACTGCTCTTACTGCCTGAGCCATGTCGCCCCAATGTGATATAGCATGTTATTCTGCTGGAAGTAGCTATCAGAAGATGAGGAGACTGAGTGAAAGACTGTGCGAGTAGTCCTGGAGAAGGTATAAATATTATATCAATTAATTGCGACTTTCATCTACAGTATGTGAGAATTTTTAGAACTCCTGAAAGCACGCAATACCCACATAGCTTTTCAACTGTCTTCTGTCTCGGCTCTCTCTCCTCTCCTGCGTGTTCCTGGTCTCAACCGCCTGCTGTGGAAAGAAGCACATTTTAACTCCTGGTCTGATATGTAACATAGTCCACAGGTGTGCCTACAGAACCAGTAAGCGTGGTTTTCAGATTGCCCTGCTTCCTTCCCACAGACCGAGGCCAGCTGCCACACTGTGTTAGCAGGCGAGTCAACGCTTGACAGTTATGCCTCGCACATATATTTGCTTCTATTTCAAAATAAAGAAAAATAATTACAACCCATTTAAAAGGCATTTTGCAAATGCCATGTCCCTGGATTCAGTATCAGTATTCCTGAACTTACCCCTGTTTACTATGACTTACTACTACAATCAGAAAAAAAATGTAGTCATCATAAATATGTGATTTATTCTATTACAATGGGTGAAACTATTTGAATACTGAACACAATAAAATGTGTTCCTTGAGATCCGTACCCCCACTCTTCTCCAGCTGTGCTGTCAGAACCTTGGACAGCTATCACATCTCAGAGGACTTCTACTTGGAGAGTGCCGCATTAACAACTATTCTACTACCTAACAACCTACCAACTATTAGTCTAATCGTTGGATTCCAGCCATCTTGTATCAGCTGCAGAAAATCATAGACATAACAGCAAGCCTCAAAAGGAAACCTCCTAGACCCTGTAGTTAGTCTGCCTGAACTCGAGAGCCATTCACTCTAACTGTTGTGCTTGCCTTTTCCCAGAGACTGACCCTGAAGTACCCCGCCACTGTCTATTAATCTTCAAGGCAGTATTACACACTTCAGTATTTTTGTTTGTGCTGTATATATGTTTTATGGCATCCCTGTGGGTTTACTGTTTAATAAAATGGCACTCGGCTAACAGGGATCCTCATTCTGCCTCGTCTGTACCACTCCACCACCATCGTTGTTCATGATTTCATTACGATATTTACAAAGAAATGTAGTTTGAAATTTTACAGAAAAACATTAACATACTCATGATAATATATTCTGTATTCATGTGATTTCTATATTAGGTTGGATGGAAAACAATCAAAATCTTAACTCAACAAAAGAAAAACAAGGAAGGATTTCTATGTGGGAAGGTACTAAATTAGAGTATTGTATACTGATACCAAAAGCTACTGTTTCAACACAAACTACTACATACAGCATATTACAGACTTTACAATCAATTATTTTTTAACAAAAAACTCCCAACCAACATGTGTTTGTCTCTTGTATTTACTACCTATAATTCATAAAACCACAAACATGGACATTCCCCTTTGAAGTCCCCATGGGAAGGCCCATGTATGTGGGGGAGTGAATGCTATAGAAATGCTCAGCTTATAGATTCTTACAAATCTATTATGTCAAAAACATGACAGGTCAAATAACCCCTTAAGTATCGCTGCCTTTTCTTAACACAAGCTTGAAAATGATATACACAAAATAAGATCTACTATTCTTGAACCCTTTTCACTATGGGCATAATGGTCTCTTCTGAAAGGTAACACTTGGGGGTTTGTTTTCAAATAGTCATAATTACTCTAAATATTACTAAAACCACATTATAGAAGTATATAAGCTAAAACATAGTGGAAGTGGAAGCTTTCCTAACATTTTTTTTTTTTTTTGAGTGGAGATGCCTGTGGCTGTGCTTCGTGGGCTTAGAAACAAAATGGCACCACATCCACAATGGTCTATCAACCCCCTTTCAAATGTGATGACAATATTACCAATGAGCATTCTAATTTTATTTTGCTAAGCTGCAGTATGTCTAGAACCAAAAACACCATTTGGAGACCCCAAAAGGATGCATGGTAACCAAATTATGTTATGGGTCTTTTGAGGTGTGAAATACAATGTATATTTTGCACAAAATCTTCCTGGATGGAGTGTCTTTCAATGCTCCCAAAAAAAGTGTTCTCAGTTCGCCCGACCTCTCTCTCTCTCACCCTTACTCTGCTTTCTCTCCCCTCTGGCAGCAGCAGGTCCACATGATTGTCAATAATAACTACAGAAATTACAATAATAACATATTATAAGCCCAAGGACAGAATTTAGCTAGGTACCTGCGTGCTTGTCCTTCTGATGTTGCTGAAAAGAAGTCTGCACGGTTAAATAATTATGGCCGCTATGTGGAGAGACACACTGCAAGGCAGGTTCTGAAACAATGTGTTTACCTTCCTTCTATTGAGTAGACACACAGCCAGTCAGGTCTGCCAGAGCAGTGAGGTGGAAAACATGGAGATATTTAACAGCGAATTCCAGAATTCCCACTACTTCATCCCTGAACCTGACATGTTCCATAGGAATCCCATGCTGAGATTATCCAGGAGAGTAGAGCAGCAATTGATGTTCAGGAACCAGTCTGCACTTAACCCCTTTTGTGCAGATGCCAAATTTGGTCACCTTTGCCCATTTTGCAGTGTTCTACTAAGGCTTTATAACACCAGAGGTGAGCATCACAGAGCCTTGGAAATGGCTAAAATAAAGCAAAAAAAATAAAATAATAATAATAATTTCAATTAAAAAAACTAACTTAAAAAAAAAGTGCTGCAAATACTAAACAATGGAGGAAAAAAAGGTGAATTAAGTCCTCCTTTATTTTGCTATGAAATAAATGAAAAACGTGTAAACTTAAACATTTTCTGAATCCTAACCGATTTTACCACAGGTGTGCACAATCTGAGGGTGATATCCAGAAAAAGTGCATGCAAAATGGAGTGTAGAGGGTCTAGAGGTGAATTTGGATTGAGCCAGTGAGTGTTGTGGCGAAGGGCTTTTTTGGCCTTGTTACTTTGGTCAGATCCTCTTCCACGGTGATTGCCTTGTTTTGTTTCTCACTACAGTACACATTGCTTTGAATTTTCAGCTTTGTCACTTGTACAAAACGACTTGTGCTAGGGCACTGCTTTTTGCAAAGAAGTAAAATCTCACAGACCCTGGGACCCTTTCAGCCTTGCTTTCAACTGACAGGAAGGCATATATAACCAATTTTGAAAAACAAGACAAACTTGTTTAGGCAGCCTTGTGAAGACCCTTAAATTTACAGTGGCTTGGGTTCAGAGGGCCCGGTCCAAAGGCCAGGAGAGCCCATGGGGTTGATAAGCACATGGATCCCGCTTGATATATGCCAAAAAACAATAGCCCATTAATCCACGTCAATTTCCTGCCTGCCATGTTGCAGTACATGGTGAACCCAAGGCAGGCCATATTTGTGGGACAGTTTCCTTGAGACATTTTTTTAGTGGCCTGCTTAGCGAGATGGTACAGAATGTCCATTTCAAAGCCAGAGTACCCTCTGATAACCCTTTGCACATCTGTGTTTAGTTCACATGTTGACTAAATTAGAAGGACCCCTGAGGGTTACTCACTTTGTCTTTCCAGAAAGTTTTCTTGCTTTCCCTGCTTGTGGAAGTACTCCATGCCCCTGTGTCAGCATCCCTTTTGGAATCAATAAAACAGCCATGTTTTATGCAGAAGTGTAGGGTGGTGTTGCGAATAGGGACTCGATAACCCAAATATTGCGAGTTCAGTTCCCAGGTGAGGTGCTGCTCTTGTACCTATGGTCCCATTTCTTTAACCTGAATTTCCTCCATAAATTATTTCCGCGGCATGCTGTATGTTCCAGGTGATAAACAAGGAAATATACTTCACTTTTGCCAGTACAAACTTGCAAAGCGTAAGGTGCATCATGGATACTGAGGGTATGTATGAGGTTCCTGGACGAGTCTGTCTAGAAAACAACTTTTTAACATCAGAAGATGTACCTAGTCCACAATCCTCAAACATGACCTTAATATTTCAGAAGTCCAAATCCCCATTTCAGTCTCCGTCTGTTTATCACCTGGAATTTACTACGTGCCACACCTCCGCATGCTGCTAAATCACTTTTAAAAGCTCTGTATGACATGGTACATAATTCTATTTACACGTGTTTAATATTGTTCAACGTGCCCGTGCAGTCATTGGGCCGTAAAAAAGCAGCTGGAGGGAGATAAAACGGGAATAAAGCTGTCAGTGGAATTAGAGTGGCACCTGCTTTGCAGAGATGACTCGATCCACTGGAAAAAAAATGCAAGACACCCCGAGTGTTGACTGCACAACATTAATTTGACCCTGTGGCCTTCTTACAGATAGTCAAATGTTTAAAGAATGCAGAGACGTGGCTCCAGGCCCAGGCGTTTTGGGTCCTGCTCTAGATGCAGGCTGAGCTCTATAGCATAGGGCTATGTGATTAGCTGAATGTGTGGAAGCCTGCAGGTGGCTACAGGTTACCTGTCCTGTGAATAGATGACTATGGCTGTCCCCATATCATTCAGGCACAGCCTAAAGTGCAGTTTTTTTTAGTGTACTTTTTACAAGCTATTGTAGAGCAGCGGAAAAGCATTGTATGTCTGCTCTGTTTCAAGTACATTCTAGTGGGGCACAATTTGCTTCAGCTGAGACTGCAGGTACAGTACGTGTTCAGGTTTCCTCCTAAGATTACTGATTCAGTGACCATTGTATTGAATATCTGTGCCCATGCACAATTTATAAAATCAAAGATCGGTATATATCAACAAAATTTTAAAGGCAAATGTTAAGTACTGTACCCTTACTGTATATAGAGGCTTTATTTACAGTCAGCAAACATCTTAATGTTAAAACCAAAGACCCTCAGCCAATTGCATAACTTTACTTTGAAAATTGGGGGGTTGAAATACATAAACCTCAAACTGCAACAACCATGTTGTAACCCCCCCAATGTAATTATAAATAATTACATTGCCCTCAGCATTCCTGATTTTAATATGGTAATTGTGAGGAAATAAAGTGGATGTTGTTATGGGACTTACCCCTTCTGTTCTTGTGCTCTTCAATTACTCAAACAAATGGAAATGGAACAAACTGTACAAAAGGAGCCACTCCTAGCGACTCTTTTTTTGGTTGACTGACTGTCTCGAGATAATTGAGAAATCCATAATTTCATTGTTCTGCACAAGCTTTTTTTATTTCTAAAACAAATACATTTTAATCTCAGATAAATAGAAGACTCAAAAAAATAATAGTACATGCTTTTGCAAATCCATACAAAAGAGGGAGTCCATATTAGTAAGACTAGACTAACGAATGAACAAAACCTAAGACATTTTTAGAAAAATAAATAATAATCATAAAAATGTTTTTTTTACTGGCTTCTCTTGAATTCTTCAGCAGTAGCTACTGTATCTTGGCCCTCAGTGACAGTGATGCTGATGTGAATTTGAGTAGTGCTGACAACTCTTCTGTTTTGGGGAGATTAGTAGCCTGCCAGACTAGGATTAGATTAAATCACCCAGTTTTTAGAGCTGTCCTGTGTGACCCAACATCTTCCAGTTCTGTCAGGAGCTCCTTTTTGGACTGCTCAGCACTCCTGTAACTGGCCATTTTTTTGCAGCTTGTGGTAGTGAAACCGCTCGAGACCGACCAAAGGTTTACTTTTCAGTTTGTGTATGAGGGGCTTTTCTGACGAGCCAGTTGCTGCAGCGAAGTCCCTCGCTGTCTCGGAGCTAGCCTACTTTTGGGAGAAGCCTATAACAGCCTGTTGGCTAATGGGATACAAACCATGAAATGCTGAGTAGCCAAATGGTATACTACACGGCTTAGTGAACCAGTTATTTGAGCTAGCTAAGTGAAGTGATTTTAGTAAACTGAATTTAAGTGTAGTTAAGTGATTCCCTTACCTTCTTTCTCTGTGGATGGACCTCTCTGCTAGATTGTGATTAACTAATAGTTCTCATCTTCTTGCCCGGGAACACCACCCTTCGGCTCAACAGCCCATGCCGTCTCCCCCCTCCCATGTACCCTCTCCCCCCTCCCAAAGCCACTGTTTATTTTTACTGGGCGTTCAAAACAAATATGCAGGCAGAAATTTCTCATTAGGCCTATTTGAAAACAGACACAAGCTGTGTCGCAGCATTCTAATCTTAGAATCTCACAAACAAGTTCCTGGAATTGGGCTGCTTCACTGCAAAATGGGCTTGAACATATTCGGGAAGAATGCTTGGCAGCTGGTGTTAATGAATGTTAGGAAAAGAATGTCAAAAAATCACATCAATCAAGTGCAGATTGTGTCGATGCATTTCAAATTAATTACCCTACGCATATACATTTCCTTGCAAGCATTTCTGCACTTTAAGTATGTAGCATCTGCTATGGACTAGAAGTACCGTGCCAGTAATCCCCACATTAATATAAATGTTCCCCAAAGAAAGCCTGAAAATTACAACCATACGGTTTTGCCAGCGAAGTGAACAAAATGATTTATGACGTGCCGGGCCATACTCTGACTTGTGCCTTAAGTGTCCAAGAGAACTTTTCAACACACAAGTCAATTGCTTGCAGGTTAAATGACAACAGACTTGTGAGCTCTTTAATTCTAAATCCAATCCAGATGTTGGAGTGTGACAAAATGTGCTCGTGTTACTCATAAGCGTGCTAAGACCGCCATTTCAGGGTCCGTGCGCACAGTGCATTACTACGAGAGCAAGCAGGTTTTAATGTGTCTGCTACACCAGAATGCACCCCATTATCTGTTTAATCACCATTTCTCTGCGCAAAGCACGCGTCATCTTTTTCTGCTTCTACCATGATGGTACACTGATAGCTACAGTAGAAGGATCATGTTTATCTTCTCACTCTAAAGTGAAATCCTCTGTTGCACAGCTTGCGGTTTTGTTTCAAATATTTTTATTTACTTTGAACATAGTCTGATTAAATTTGCTCCCCTTAATGAGCATTTAAATATTTTTTCTGTGCTAGGATGTTTATCTTTCTGACTTTCAGGGGCTGCATTAAATTTTATTGACTGCTTGAATCATGTGGCTGGCAATCTGTAATGTACTGCAATGGACAACATAGTTCAGATTTACATACTGCTTTTATCTAAAATTGGCATGTATAGCTACAGTGTTTATATTCTTTGCACCAAAATAAAACAATGCCCACACATTGCTCTGCATATGCGTGATATTCATGTTGTTTCAGTAATTGTGATGGCATTACCAATTTATGAGCTGTAAGCGCCGCTGTATTTAATGACTTTAAAATGAGAAATTACGGCCCTGTAAACTCACACCCCTGAGCTGAGCACGTGTAATATTGTGTTTGCTGTGTTGGTGACCCGAGGGAAGAGGATGAAACATTTTCATTATATTTCAAGATCATTCCGTACGAGAGGGACATGAGTGCTGCTTCATAGCACGCCTTCGGAGAGATGCGTATTTTATCTCTGGTTTTGTATCAGGGTTGGTGTCCTGTTTGCTTTATCAGATACTCTTCCTGTTTCCTGTTCATGGGCCTGAATTATGAAATCGCTTTTAGTGTTTTGAAATTGAAATTGAACATGACATAAATATGCTGGTGGAAAAACTACAGCTTTAGTTAAGCAGGTAACTGGCTGAAACTACTGTAATGTTCCCCCTACAGAAAAAGGCCTTCGGAAACAATGACAGTCATTGATTTTGAATATGCGTGAATGCTTTGCTTCTCTGAGAACACAATATATAATTAGCTTTGATTAACTGGCTACAGGTCATTGGTACATGACAGCTGCTCGGTGAGTCATTTCTATATGTGGTGGAGTCTAGTGTATGTCAGGATAAGGTGACATCTTGGTAAAGGTGGGAACACGTGTTAGAAGTTGCTAGCGCTAATGTCTGTGCAGAGAGCTTTGTTGTGAAAGCTGTGACCTTACTGAAACATGGAAACATTTGTCAGTGTGTAACAAATAGTCAGAACTGCTAAACGGCCCAATTAGATTGCAGCACATTTTTAAAAGGGACCAGTCTTCAAATATGCAGTATGCCCAAGTTATTTTAAGGATAGGTATGGACATTTTTTAAAATAGAAATTAGTGCTAGAATGTTCTTCTTTTTTTTTTTACTGAGACACTGAGTTCATTATGACAAATTGATTCAATATTCATTAGAATTGGCCATCCTCCACCATGCTCCATGTGGTATACCGTTAATACAGTGAGTTCCGAGGTAAACATGCAGTAGTACAGGCTTTCATCATAGATAAAACTACAATATCATGGGTATGCACTACTGCTGTACAGACTCATTTCAGAGGTATATATACAGTACTGACTGTGATTGAGAGGCACACCAGCAGCACAGAGCTGCATTTATATTCTGTGTTTACAGTGAGAAAGAAACTTAGGCACTCGGAGGAATCTAAGTGAGAATGAAGATGGTAAGATGAACTAGGGGCCGTAACAGTTGTAATGGAGTGTGTGAGTCCCAGGGGTACTAAGCATGCCAGAGCAATTCAATACACTTATTTACAAGTGTGCACTCAGACAGAGGTGGGGAATTACACACCCTCTTGCTCAAACTCAAATTAAAAAATACTGTACTCGCTCACCACAACCTCTGATAGAAAACTCATACTTGCTCCCATTATGTGAAACGGCTCAGCTTCCTGGTACTATATTCTTCACTTTTTCTACTGTAATTCACCTTGAATGTTCAGATATTTGAACACGAGTGCTTTTTTCTCCACTGAAAAAAGATCTAACCAGGGGAGTAAAAAGAATTCTGGAGCCTTTATTGTGTTTCTCTTCTCTGCCATTAAATCCCAGACAAGAAGTGTAGAAGCTTTGTCTCTATTTCAGATCCCACAATATGTCCTACCTGAAGTGAATGCATGGCTCAGGCGAGGTTTGGACATGGATACACAAATTGCACACACAGAATATAATTTAGATTTTGCATTTCTGAAGCGAAATTGTAATTGCAGGTCAATTCACATGGTCATATTGAAGTATATTTTAAACGTTAATAAGACGGGCACCTGTAAAAGTGCAGGGGGCCCATCCCCCCGTAAATGATGTGTATGGATGTGTGCGACAATATCCGCCTCCCCCCCTCCCCGGCTTCTAGCAGGTGAGCGATAGGGATAGGGACGTGTGCGCTTCTGTGTGTGTGTGTGCATATCAGTGTGTGCGCTTCTGTGTGTGTGTGTGTGTGCATATCAGTGTGTGCGCTTCTGTGTGTGTGTGTGTGTGTGCATATCAGTGTGTGCGCTTCTGTGTGTGTGTGTGTGTGTGTGTGTGCATATCAGTGTGTGCGCTTCTGTGTGTGTGTGCGCTTCTGTGTGTGTGTGTGTGTGTGAGCATATCAGTGTGTGCGCTTCTGTGTGTGTGTGTGTGTGTGCATATCAGTGTGTGCGCTTCTGTGTGTGTGTGCGCTTCTGTGTGTGCGCTTCTCTGTGTGTTTGTGTGTGTGCATATCAGTGTGTGCGCTTCTGTGTGTGTGTGCGCTTCTGTGTGTGTGTGCGCTTCTGTGTATGTGTGTGCATATCAGTGTGCGCTTCTGTGTGTGTGTGCGCTTCTGTGTGTGCGCTTCTGTGTGTGTGTGTGTGTGTGCATATCAGTGTGTGCGCTTCTGTGTGTGCGCTTCTGTGTGTGTGTGCGCTTCTGTGTATGTGTGTGCATATCAGTGTGTGCGCTTCTGTGTGTGTGTGCGCTTCTGTGTGTGTGTGCGTTTCTGTGTGTGTGTGTGTGTGTGCATATCAGTGTGTGCGCTTCTGTGTGTGTGTGTGTGTGCATATCAGTGTGTGCGCTTCTGTGTGTGTGTGTATGTGTGTGCTTCTGTGAGTGTGTGTGCGCTTCTGTGTGTGTGTGTGTGTGCATATCAGTGTGTGCGCTTCTCTGTGTGTGTGTGCTTCTGTGTGTGTGTGTGTGTGTGTGTGCATATCAGTGTGTGCGCCCCTCAGCGACTGCCTTAAGTCGCTTATGCCAGAAACTGCTACCAGATATCATTGTGTTCAATTATTCTCTCTGTATAATGGGAAACTGGAACCCACAGACAGGAATGTTCAGTCCCTAACAGGCCTGAAGATGATTAAATTATGTCATATACTATATTCCTACCGATTGGATTATGAGTGTTTTTTGTTGCATTGATATTCATCCTAAATGTCTGCATTATCAGTCGTGCAGTGCGGTGATGAATACCACAGAGCGGTGGACCTTAGCATATTCTCAGTATGTCAATGAGAGGGGCCCATTATAAAAAATCTGGAAAACAGGACACCATACACTATACACTATAGTCTCAGGCTCTTTAATTGCAGTAAAATGGGGACGCAGTTATGACCCACCCATAGAACCCTTAATCCCAAGAGTACATGGAAATCTTTGACAACTGCAATGACTTTTGATCATTAAAATGAAATTTACATTTGATGCTCTGAGGCAATCTTAGTTATAATATTAGTTAGAATAAAGAATATTTCTGTTACAGTCAATGTGTGAAATCTGTCAGTTGTCTCTCCAGACTGTCCAGAGCCACCATATATGACAGGGGAAAAGAAAATGAGAAGAAATCTTTGTTGTAAAAGCTTTTTTCTCTTTAAAATGAAATACAGAACTGTGAAAAATAGATTTAATTTGAACCTTTTTGAATCCAGCATCTCATTCCCCATTGGATTTTTCTATTTGTTCATAATTCTAACTTCTAGGAACAGAGTGACAGTTAATGTGTGCGATTTTTAGTTGGTGGTAAAGATGGTCCAGTGTATTTCTCCCATATTTCATATTGAACCCCAGACATTTTCATAGCCTTGCACTTTCCCTCTAAACTGAAGGCAATAAATTGATTACCCACTCTATAACTACAGTAATGAGGTGCCCGTCTCAATATTGTCTTTCCAATGTAAGGAAGAGACTGCTATAGGAGTGAGGTTCCACCAATATGTCTTCAGGGTGCATGTGATATGGATTTCCATCTGATTTAAAATTCCTTTCACCATTTCATTCCAAACACGTCTGATGTAAAACACTTTGATGGCTCAATTCCTCAAGATTGCTCAATATTTGCATGCCCTTCATCCAAATCCCAATACCTCCTAGAACCTCTAGCCCCTTGTATATAGTGACACTGATATGTCATGGAATACATAAGAAAATAACATATTACACTTTCTTAGTTTTACTAAATGCATGCTGAAATGATCTGTTCATGAAATTAGGTATTCTCTGATTTTAGTACTGCTGACCCCTCGACACACAGATGTGAGGTTAATTATGAAAAACATAAAATTAAATAAAGTTAAATTAATTCATCAGTGAAATGGCAATATTTCTTTCTGGAGGAATACAGTACTTACTGCCCTAGCAAATCTCCAGTAAAGTAATGTTACTTGAATATGGTTTTTGTAGTGCCCTTTCCATCACTGAACACACAATAATTTTTGGTTAGATAAGTACTCTCAACAACTTCATTGTATACCTGTTCTGCTGCTGACCAATTTGACACAAACCTGATAGTCACTTCAGAAAATGAGCTTAGATATTCATTACTGTCTGAAGTCCACATCAGGCGAAACCCATTGCTGTATGCAATACAGATTGACAGAAACTAAAGCAAATTGATTGTTGGATGATTGCTTGGAACCCTGTTGCGCATGTGTTGAGTCACATATAAAGTAGTTGACAGACAGCACCTTTAGTTCATGAAATACAGACTTTTTGGCTTCATTTGTGTGGTTTATACCTTTGCCGCTTATGTTGTCATTATCTCAATTTGCAATAACTCTGAATTGAACAGAGCAGTGTCCTCGGGACGATCTTCACAGCCCATAGGCTGGTGACAGCAGGCCACCCAGTGACTATTGACTGCAAATGAGAAGGAGCGTCTGGTCCTCTAGGCATTACGACGATCCATTTCACTGGGGGGTTGGGGGGGGGTCTCACTGCAGTTTGCTTAAGCAGTGTTCCTCAGTATACCCAGAATCCCAGCTCAAATGAGGAAGTGTAAACCCTTGAGATTTGCCTTTGCTGTTGTGCGTCAGCAACTGCTAACATCACTTAGGTCTTTTTCTGGGACAGTTGTCAATGAAAGCAGTGTAAAGGGGAATACTCTAGCTTGGCAGAAGGTATGCTCGACTGCTCTCAGTTTAATATGAATCGTTGGCAATGATATTAACTGTGTGAACAGTATATATGTGAAGCATAAGTCAGCTTTGAGTCCAGATTATTTGTCGAATTAAGTTGCTACAATAATTAATATGGAACATTAAGCAGAGAATACTTGCTGATGTTCAACGTCAGGACCAAATAATGTGACTGTTTTAGTCAATACTGAGTCAGTGGGCTGTGTAATAAGCATGGCCTTCAGTGGCCAGTCTTCTGTGAAGGAAGGAATACAACTAATCAAGAGGAAACACTGGACCTCCAAGAGCATATTATTTGCTTTCTTGAATACTTTTCCTACTTTCTGTTTGTAAAATGTACACTACTTCAGCCAATGGTGTGAGAGATTAAGATACGCATTCAAGGAAGCGAATCTACAATGTTCTGACTCTGTGCCGAACCCTCACTCTGTACAGCGAAGGACTGTTGTAACATTCACAAGTGCACCAAAAATGATAATACAGAAAGTTAATGGTGCAATGTTCCTCCCTCTAGTTTGCATTGTGAAAACCTATGACTTTATATATGGTTTATTCTTGTCTTCACTGACATCTGAACAACCACACTGCTTGTACTGTGCTGAGGATATCTTTTATATGGGGCACTCATCACATTCAACCCAATGTTTATTGAACTTGTTTCACAGATAAGTACCAATAAATACAATTGAAAAATGACGTTGCTGTATATGGGCTATGATTGTTGTGTAGGCACAGTTTTCAATGCAGATTGTTAGTCTTCTAAAGATAATGATAGGATAAGAAGATGTAAAGATAAGAAGATATGTAGACCAGTAATTTGGAAGAATATGTAGCTTCTTTCATACATTCAAACATTGAAACATTGAAACAGGCCTGATTACCAGCTGTATATTCGCAAAAGAGTTATTTTACTGAACAACAAAGATGGCAGCGCTATGCATGATGCCTACTCTTGTGTGTAAAAACATGCAAGTGGATATTATAGAATTTCTTGACTGTAGCGACATGGAAAATGACAAACCAGTGTCAGATAGCATAATTTTCCCTCACTTTATCAGGCATCAGTTAAGGCATCCAGAGATGCCTCCAACAGAATTATTTTCCTTTTTTTAAAGGGGTGTGAATATATTACTAATACTCATGATGCAAAATACGTTTTGAACTTGCACTTATAGTGAAATGCCATGGATGATGACTCAATTTGAGATTATTTATTTTTCTGTATGCCTTTATTCACTGAAAATATTGCCAAGCACGGCATCGATCCACACAGATCATGGAGCCCAATGAGAGGATAACACTTGCATTCAGGTCTTTGCATTTCTGAGCACTGACACATTTTGGCAACCAAGCCTTCGTCAGATTGCATGAAGACTGGCAGACTTTAAACGCATGACTGACTCAAAAATATTGGCCCAGATGGTGAGAGCAGTCGGAGGGTTGCTGGTTTGATTCCGTCCTGGGTGTGTCGAAGTGACCCTGAGCAAGACGCCTAACCCCCAAATGCTCCTGACGAGCTGGTTGGTGCCTTGCAGCCAATTGCTGTTTGTTAGTGTGTGTGTGAATGGGTGAATGAGAAGCATCAATTGTACAGTGCTTTGGATAAAGGCGCTATATAAATGCCTACCATTTACATTTATTAAAAATCTGGTGTAAAACCTGCATTTTGATTGTCAGGGGCGAATCCCCCCCCTCACTTTTATTATTATTATTATTTTTCTTACAAGTATCCACCAGAACAACAACAAAATCTTTATTCTTAAAAATCAGACACATACTTCTGCACAATGACACCCTTCTCTTCTCTGTTTCTCTCCCCTTTGACTCACTTCCCAGGCGCTACCCCGCATGCCGATTACACATGCGACAGGACTAAAAAACACAGATTTAAAATTGAGCGTTACCGCATCAATCCCAAAAGAGTGCACAGTGACCCAGCTTACACTCGCTATTACTCAAGCTGCCCTGCCCACTGTAGGGGTAACCCCCTCTTCTGCCCTCCCAGAGATTCAGGGGTTACAGGCAGCACTTGCTCCACAGGAGCTCACAGTGAAACCACCACTCGACAACTTTTCACCATTTTCACAACCTTGTACTGACTGCTGATAATAACTCTATGGAGCACAGCAGTTTCCCCCATCGTGGACCTGGCCTACACTTTATGCATTGCTTCTAAGATTTGCCTAAATATAAAGTAAATGCAACCAAATTTAAACACAAACAAAATAAACTGTTGTCTCTGTCTCTGCTTTTATTTTTGTAGCTGATGTTACCGCATTGAATCTTTTAAATTTCACACTACTCCGGGTGGAAAAACCATAATGACACTTTTGATGTTGCGTTCAGTCTGTGCCAGTGTGTTACTTGTGGGCACCTTATTTTCCCCAGATGTTAACTGCAGAATAATGATATATATTGGTCTATAACACATCACAATGACCTCTCATCAGCCTCAGTTCCCTTGGCACATCAAAACAAAGCAATCGTGCTAATTCCTTTAAATATAGGATGGAGTGTTTATTGTTATTTTAAAAAGAGTTGCAGATTGAATTGCAGAATCATACCACTGAGCGGCCGTTTACTTGGCCCAAAATTTGGCCAGGTGCCCGGCCAGTCCCAACACACTCATTTAAGTCACACTAAGGTGGAGATGAAACATCATCTCTTTACAGATTGAAAGGGACTCAAGGCAAAGCTTGGAATCTGCCAGGGAACTGAGGGTACAGGGGGGTACAACACAGCCACAGGATAAGCAGTAGCTGGACAGAAGGGCTACTCGGTAGTTGGGTGACAAAAGGAATGTGTCCTACTGAATGACAGGACTGCTGGGTGTCAGTACTGCAGCATGACTGAACAGCGGGGTGTCACTGCTGCAGGCAGAAGGTATCTGTCATACCATATGACTAGTCATTCTGCTGACCTCTGTGAAATATGCAGGGGAAACGAACGCACATGCAGCCACGGTTTGTTGATTTGTCAGCAGCTCTGATTTCTAATCGTCGAGCCAGTGCCCTTTTTGATGCAGCGCGCGAATATGCCGTAGAGAGAGAACAATACAAACACAAGGCCGTACTGTAAATTGTCTCATTCGTCTGAACATTTACACTTCAGTTGTTGGTGACCTGTAAGAGTGATTCGTTTTCAAGGTCTTTTGTTCTTTTTGTATGTTTTTTTTTTTCGATGAACCAGACTGACTCGGTTACATTACGTTTTTTAAAACAAATGTTCAAAGTCAGCACTTATTAATTAACTCAAGGACATGATGACAGTCGCTCCCACAGGAGGACCGTGCCCTCTCCTGCGCCGCCCCGACTCCTCTCCGCTTGCACCGGAGGGCTTCAGGATCGGGGTGTCTAAAGGTAAGGAGAGGGGAGGCTCTGCGAAACCCACGCTCACCAAAGGGAGGTCGAGGCACCGCTGAAGCAGAATGCGGCAGTGCAGGCAGCTGTTCCCCTGCAACGGAGTCGGCTGCCTCTCGCAGAGCTGTTCATCATGTCATCCCAAGTGGCTGCCACCAGGGATGAAAGGCTCACACTTTCTCCAGATTCCCTTGCTTCGTACCACCCAGATACCACTGTTTGAACCGTTAAACCTTTGCCCATGGAGACCCAGGTCACGCAAGGCTCCTGGGCTGCTTATTTCTGATGAAATATAAGAGCGTACTGTAATTTCTGTCAGGGTTTGCTGCAACTTCAATAGAGACTCCATTTAATTCTGTTTTCTGTTGCTGTTATCTTTTTTGAATGGCAAGATGTCCTTCTGCTATTCTATTCTAATCTATCTTCGGCAGATTGTAACATTGCCACTAGTTAACGGTTGGTTCACCTAATAACCCTATTTACATGTGTTCCACATTTTAATGAATAAGTTTCATTAAATAAATAAATAGTTCTTCGTGAAGAAAATCAGCATGTTCACATGGATGTGATGTGTCAATGACTGTGTGAGCCTGAAAAACAAAATGGCTGAAGTTCTGAACTTTGTGTCTTGCAGCTCTCAAAAGCAACCCCCAAATCATTCACCCAGACGTTATCACTGGACTGTGGTCAAAGTTGGGTGCAGAGCTTGATGACTACTAGACAAGTGTGTAGCTCACTGGTGCAGTGAGTTTCCTTTTTTTTAAGCGAGGGGGGCATCCTGAAGCCAATGGAATGTAAGAAGTGAACAAACTAAAGGACTGCCGCCAGGAAACATTAATCACTGCCATCATATTACAGTAATTAAGCCCGATAGACACGCTTTTGAAGGCTTTTCCTTTTAGATGAAAGTGATCATTTCTCAGTGCTTTTAAGGTGCAAAATGTGGATAGAGGTCAAGTTTTCTTGAGGTGTCATTTGTCAGATTTGATGGTAGTGTTTGTACAGCATTGTTTTTGGGGTATTTGATGGGATGGACGTTTAGTTATTGCTTAAAGGAGATTAATGGGGCGGTCCTTATTAGTGTTCTATGAAACTCTTGACCTCCCAACTTCTGAACCCCAATGCGCAGATTCATTAATGTTTTAAAAGCAGATAAGTGTTGACTCGGCTGCTTTTCAGACAATCTTCAAGTGATGGCTCCACGGTGGCTGTGGACATTGCAAAAATAGGAAATTCATACGTGCCAAAGTCATACTAACACCTTTGAAAATTGAACACTTGTCGGCTCAAAACCCAGGCGTATAAAGAACAACTTTGTATTAGTGCCAGTAAGAGGATACCAAACGTGTGTTTAACTTGTGAATTGATTTGTCCCTTTGAGTCTTCCTGAATATAATGTATTCATATGCATGTTTTCCTTAAGAAGTATAGAAGGAAAATTTAATCGAAACAGTGTTTCACATTGGCAACATGAAATACGGAATTTGCACTTTTTGAAAGAAGCATTGGAGCCTCAATATTGAAGTACAGCATGTGCTATTATAGACAATTCAGACACCACTCCACTGTACTGTACATGTGGGAAGCAATTGTAATATTGCAGCTCCATGCTGTGAGAAATCAATTTGAATACCGGAACAAACTAATGCAAGAGTGAGAACTCAGTTTTAAATTATTTTGCAGTATTTTGCATAATTTAACAGAAAATTCAGAAAATTATAAATATACTATTATGTGTCATTGGTTCCTATTTCAAAACAGATTTATTTTTGTTATTTGCATTTAAAATGTCTAAGGCCTTTGTTTGTAAACAATGGAGCAATGCAGTGTGGGATTTCTGGCTTCCTGGCTCTAAAGTCTCCTCTTTTGAAGGGGTGTTGAATGTTCGTGTTGATATATGGCAAATTTTTACTTTCCACCATTCAAGATGATTTGTCTTGCTGTACTTTTGTTTCATTTTATTGTTGGAATATTTTTCCTTCTGTCTCTTGTCATTTCAAGCTTTGATTTACACTGAGCATAAGAAAGCAGACGATAAAATGAGGAAGCCATACCTTGCAGGGGAGAGTGAGAGAATGGTGCAAATCCATCAGCAAACAGTATATCTTTTTATTATTAAAAAATATATATATATTCAACCCATGCTCTGTCAATTATAGCACTTATAATCTGCAAACATACTTAAAAAATATATATCATTCTATCCTACCTGTTATTGTAAACCCTGTTACTCCCAAAAATAGCTAAGCTAAGCTTAACCATCTGAAATGCCTTTTATTCTTCAGTACTTTAGTGAGTGGGGGAGAAAAAAGGAGATAATAAAAATCTGCCTCAACATTACACCTTTTTCATTCATCTGTTCTGTTCTCCAACAAATTCCTAACACATCATATCCAACAGTGTTCCAAGTCCATGTGTATTATTAAGGGGTGTGGGGAGGTACGCACGGATGGAACTGGTGATACTACATGACACTACAACTCCCATGAGCACTGGGTGCATACTGTGTGATCAATCCCATTGGCTCATCGACTTCATCCTCTTGCTTCTTCAGTAGGAGAAAGACAAACATGGTACTGAATACTAATGACTTCAAGTGTTTGTTTTGTGGTACTCCACCCCAGTGGGGAGTACAGATTCAGATGATCCTGTTCTGATTGGAAAAGGGAAGAAGAAGGGATAACGATTTAGAGCAGCAAACACAGAAAACAGCAATGCTTCAGTGAAGGAGCATGAATGAACAGTGAACAATGAACTGTGACAGACGGACATCCATGTTGCTAAAGTTTTTTTTTGCAGCAAAAAGATTTAACCAAAAAAGGTAGGCTTGTCCCAGGGTTAAGTTTAACCGGTGATATAAGGTACATACAGTAGTTATTGCCACATGCAACACTGGTATTTTGTAATTACAGTTTCAAAAGTAACTGAATAAATAAAATCATCTGTGCTTCCGAATTGATGTTATTAAATGAATATAAAAAACATTATTCACATAATGCTCAATATCAGATATAGCCAGTTCTCCTCAGCTGTAGGAGAGTAATACAATGTTTGCATTGCAAAAGTGTGCACGTTTTATCAACACTATTTTAAATAACTGCATTCTTCATCTTGCAGTCTTTACAATTATATTACAATTATTATTATGATTTTCCTCATGCAGTGCAAGAAACACCAATGCCTCCTGTGTTGGTGTTGTTCATTGTACTGCATGAGGAAAACGATTTGCTTCATGGTTTTTGGAAGATGGTAAAATAAAGGGATTAACACATTCAGCAGAAGGGGTGTGGGCTCTGTGGACCTGTCCGGTTATGGGAGGGGATCATCAGGTCACATGATCATGCCCTTTTGTTATGGGCCTGAAATTCGCCCACCCCATAATGGTTTATCTACTATTGGGACCCACAGCACATTTAGATGGACACAGATGTCACAGTCAGATGACCCCTTATCAAAATGGAGGCAGAGGACAACGCTTACTCCCCCTCTCCACACGTCTACCTCCCGGTCACGACTACTGTCTGTTCTGACTTCACAGGGAACAGCAGAGACTCTGACCACCATCACGTGCAGACTGAAGCCACACCCCTCCCCACACCTCCCTACCTCCCTGTAATCCTGAGCCGATTGGTCGTTGTTTTTTCAGTTCTCAATAGTTACTTGTTATAACTTGTTCACTAGGATGATAAGTTCTGCTAGTTTTGTTTGGCTATGTAAGCTGTTTATTGTTCATATGGAAGTGTATACCATTCTATTGTGTTGTGCTGTATAAAAACAGTTTTTAGATATAAATATAATCCACTGTCAGATTAATCAAATCGGCCCTAGTCCTTATCTTTTTTCTACTTTTAGTACTTGAAATTGTACTTCCCTCTAGGGTCTTTCAGCGCACTTGTTCCTGGTGATGGGTATGCACTTTGCATTTTGTTGTACATTGCTCTGGATAAGAGCATCTACCAAATTGCAAGAATGTAATGTAATGATAGGTTATATATATTTTCCCCTCAGTTCTAGCACTAAAGAGCACTCAATATTACAGTGCAGTACCAAGTTTTTTTTTAAAACATGGTTGGTGCATTGGATTGTTCACGGAAACAATTTAAATTTGCAATGTGCTAAATTATCATAATCACTTTTGTTGTAAAGCCTAGAAATGGCATGAAATGATGATTGCACACCAATCAGCATAATTATCTTTTGTTCATTTGCACAGTAGATTGTCTTTTAGTATTGCTTTTGATGATTTTGATCTCATTCATACTAAGACAGAATTTAGGTCCCATATACCTTGACCAGTAATATAATCTGAGTTTGATTAATTCATTCAGAAAGGAGATAATTGTGATTTAAGATACGTTGTAAATGCATTTTTCAATTAAATCATTTGCTGCAATTTGTTTAATAACTGGGTTACCCTTACTCAAAACAAGCACATGAAAGAACGGTCATAAAATTATAGAATTGTTATAAAACAAAATAAAAACTAAAAACTGGGAAGCTCCCCCACCCCTGTCTGTATTTGGAATTTGTCCCCTGACTTTCAGCCAAAGTTAGGCACCAGTGGACAGATCTCCCTGCTGGACAGCTTGTGGCAGGACATGGAAGAAACAGCTGCTTCCTGGCAGGGTCTGGGTCTAAGAGGAGGTGGGCAGAGGGAGACTTCCTGTATATGAGCATAACATAGAAGCACACACTGACCTAACCCCTGTCCTGCACTTTGCATAAAATTATGCATCACAAACCAAATGCGTGCTTATGATGCGGCCACATTATATGGTAGCTCATGCAGCCAATTCTACAATGCTGTTTGTAATGACAGATGGTGCTGACTCAAATTATCATGTAAGTGGCAGGTCTGACCTTGATAGGCTTGTGTAATAGACTCTGTGCACATTGGAGATCACCAAACAGATAGCAGTCTTGCTTTGCTTCAATGGTAGACAAGCCAGAACTAGGAGAAAGAGGCATCTGACTTTAGCTGCTGCCATGAATTATTCACCAGGAAATGACAAAATCAAGTATTTGTTGAAGAGTGTAGAAATGTACAGTAATTTCTCATTCACACAGAATCTACCCAATTTTGATCTTCAAAAAAATGTTATACTGACACTGTGAAATGTGTACTACAATCATACAATTCACAATTGATATTTGGTAATCAGTCTCTCCAAACCACTGGAGAGTTCCTTCACAGAGAGAGGGTGTAACCATAATATGAGCGGAGTATATTTTATGGCACTTGATATTAAGAGATGGGCAGATGGAGATTATTCGATCTGTAGGCACTTTCTAAACTCATGGGGCTCTGTTTCAGTCTTATCACAAAGTCTATAGCGCAGCACGCAAGACCATTTTTACACTTTTGTTAGTTTCACGACGGATACTTCATGTGCAAAGTAAGCCAGAAGGTTGTAGCGGCTTAATTAATTAATAGGTGTGTCTTGGGTGTAACATACCAAAAACCATCAGAATGTAATCTTATATTCCCATTAAATTCTGCATTTTTCCGCCCTTGGCAGACTGCTACTATGATGCATATAGCAAGATATCAAACACAAGGTAGCATTAAAATGTCTGAATTGTATAATGTAGTCATCAGGGTTTTTAAACTATGGAAGTCTGGTCACTGTCATTTAAAAAACCCCAGAAAAACTAAGAATAGGGTTCAAAACGTGCATTAAAATTGAGACATTGAAATTAATCCTGTTTTTGTCCAAATTTAAAAAATCGGCATGCACAGTGAATCTCCGACCATTGGCTATTTGAAAAACATAGCAATGCATTGAGGTGATTTAAATGTCCAAATAAAAGCAATATTGGCTGGACAAAACTTTGGACTTGGATTAAATTAAATAAATAATTTGTTGTGCCTTGTCCAAGACTAAATTAAATTTTGAATGGAGATTCCCCATGCAAAAATCTAAGCTTAATCAATGCTTGTGAAACCGGCCCTTAGAGATTTTCCTACAATAATACTGTTGGAAAATCTGCCTGTTGTCACAAATTGGCTAATTAGTGGTTTAAAGGGTTTGTCGTGTGTGGAAGCATGGGTTACATTCTACTTTTGATTGATTGTTGAAGGAAATTAAAGGTGAAATGGTCTAATTAGCAAATCCAAAGTGCCTCTCCCCTGTGAAAAGGTGTAATAACTGGCAAATGCCTACTGTGTCAAGAGTGGGCCCCAATGTGGTTCTCAGATCAGCTCAACTCACAGTGCTACTGTTTCCCCAGGAGCACAATTGAACAGGCAATGCTTTCAACATTTAGCCAAGAGTTCTGCTCTCTGTGGTTCAAAGGACAGCACTGACATATGTTGTGTGACAACAGTTAGACATTTTTCAGTCCTTGTTGCCCTTTTCGGTTCAGTATTGGCCTCCCTTGTGAATCTGCTGCTTGTTCAAGATTCCCTCTCTATCAAGACCGTCATTACTTCATAAACCTCAGTCTCAGTTCTCTGACGTCCAGCTGTGGGAGTTTGGGAGGAGTGTGAATATTTATTTTACCCCACTGTGATAAGAGTGTTTTTAATCATCATCGCTTCTCTCAGCTGTCCGTGATTGGGTGTCAGGATGCAAGCAAGAGCCAGGGGACCTCAAGGCCCACCAAAATTTCTGGGCACCAACAGAATCTTTAACACAGAACAGATGACCACTGCATCGCTGAATTACCAAGCACTGATAGTTAACAAATCTATTCCACTTTAATGTTGACAATCATTGCAAGTGTAGCTAATTTACAGTGATGTATATGCCAGGAATGTACACAATAGCTGCTTATCATGCCCTGAGGAAGCAGAGAAGATATTTTTTGGACAACGTGGATTTATGTAGGATCACAGTTGTCATCCTCCTTATTGCCATTGTTTTCAGGGATTTCTCTTTCTTAGCACCCCACATGTCCTCTCTCTTTCCTGAGGGAGCGAGGGGGTGGAGGAAGAGACATCCCTCTGTAAATAAACTCAAGCGCCCTGTGAAATAGCCTGTGAATGATTTATGTCCAGGGCCTGGAAGCCCATGATACTCGGGGAGATAAAGACAAGGAACAAGGAGACTCGGCTAGTGATCCTCAAGGCGGGAAGAGGCCTCAGCCCCGGTGAGCAGACAGCGAGACATTAATCCCGCGGCTGTCCGCGGGGCTCTCCCGCCCGCATTCACTTCTTCCTCCGCGTTCGACAAGCCTTTTTAAAAAAAGAAATATTGTCAATTTGTTTTTAGCAATGGAGATATTTTGTCGCTGATGAGTGTAGCATAAACTGTGGTTTCAGGGGATTTCATTGTGCCTGACAGGCTCTTGAAAAAAGTGAACATCATTGGTGGAAAATAAGATTACTATGCCTTCCCTGCCTTCATTGTCTGAAAAAGTCACCATGAAAAAATTGAATCCCCAACATGAAATCATAAAAATAATATTTTTGGTGGTGAAATTATGAGATTGTAATTTCTCCCCTGGAGAGGAATTGTTCATATCTGACTGCATGGACACTTTGCCTTTGAATACGTTTGCGCTGCCTTAATCAGTGAGCCATAGTTATCATGCCATTTCCGTGCTCTGGCCTTACATTCTTTATACAAACCTATGACTATTCCAAGGAATAGCCCATTCATTACACTTGAAAAGCAAAGAGAGATCACTATTTGAGCCATAGATGTGTTTGCAAATGGTGAACTGAAAGCTGAGGTAAGGAATATTGATGCTGTCCTTTAATCACCAGCCAGCACACAGCTCTATGGTGCTGGGGGCTGTGTGTGAGAGATGGGGTGGGAATCTGTACCACAGATAGTCACATTAAATGAGTTTAACTTTAATTGTCAGACACAGAAAGCCCATTCATCATTATATTCTTTTAAAGTGTTGCCTGTGTGAATAATTTGCTTGTCACACGTGGCTTTGCTTTATAAGTGAACGTCTATTAAACAGCCTGTCTCCATAAAAACCCAAACGATGTGGCGAGAGGCTTCGAAAGCAAAACGCTAACCTCCCCTGGCGTTCCCGACTCCTTGCTTCTGCATGCATGACAAATCCAGGCGTGGTTTCTGCGTAAACCAGACCCAGCTGCCACCTGCTCTGGATCAACGCAGCTGTCAAGGTCGTTAACGGCGGCAAATCCGCACATCGAAATTCTTCTCCCCGTCCCAGGCATTGGGCCTCACGCCCCTCCACGCATCTGGAAGCGGGGCTCAGAAGATCTCCCGCACTTCCATCTGCGAGGAGAACTCGGGGGCCAGTGAAATGCTGAGGCTTTTCTAGTGAAACAAAACAGTGGGTGCATCTGGTGGTGGGGATGCTTAATGTGTAATTGAGTGGCTCTGCTCAAGGGCTGTCGTGCTGGTGCTACTCGGTGTTAGAAACACACCGGGAAGTGACTGCTGCCTGTTTCTGCATCGCGCTGAGACCAGAGCCTGATGGCACAGCTCCCAAATTCAGCCTCAGCTGTGTCACTTTCAAATCTCCACTGTCACTTGGAAATCAAGCTTTTCATCTAAATTAACAAGTAAAATATTCATTTGTATTTTTTTTAGGTTCTTCCACAATCAATAATATGTGACAAAATTATTTTAGTTTTCCTCATTTCTCACACCAGTGCAGAAGGTCAAGACTTGATTTGGTTACCTCAGGAAAGCTGATGTTGAACAGTACACTTGATTCTAATACTTCATTTTGTACTGTTACTGGGTATGTTCAATAACAAATGGCATCAAGCACTGGCTTGATTGAAGACAAGGGGGAAATACATGTAACATGAACCTAAGATCAAACTCATCCCTCGTGACAAGAATTGCCCGGCAGCTACAGTTGTATGTGGGGCAACAACATTAAATATCTTGTGGAAGTCTCCCCAGAGGGCAGATATTGTACTGTACACTATCATTTTAGCATGAATCCAAAGAAAAGAACCAATAAGTTTAAGCGCAACAACTAAACTGATACATTTTTAAAGAAAAATGCCATTAATGCTTACTTGGAATTAATGTGGGGATTGCCGTCCACAAATAAAGTGCAGTAATGCAACTATTCACATAATTGAGCCATTGAGCCATTGGAAACCCCCCCAACTATGGGTACAAAATCGGCACTTAACAAACTGCCATTCCAAATTTAACTTCTATTAGACTGATATTATATATATATATATATATATATATATATATATATATATATATATATATTGCTATTAATAAAGATAATAGCAAAAATACAATGCAGTCCTTCAGTATTTGGACAATGACACATGTTCTGTCCTCCTGCACATTGGGCTTGAAATGAAACAGTATGCTGGTAAAGTGCAGGCTGACCCCTGCTCCCATCATGAGAAGAAAAAAAAAAAAAACCTATGTGAGACATAGGACAAGCAATAGGTTTGTCCTATGCCAAGGAAAAAAAACAGAAAAGGTTTGGAAGATCATTAAGAAAAGAGTACTGGTGTATGTTTTGGATCATTACCCTGTCCTCTCTCCTCTCCCCAGGTCCCAGTCAGGTAGGAGGTTCGCCTCCCGCCAACATGGGCAGAATATCTCTAACCTCATCTTTCCTCCCAGATCCCCTGGTATTGATCTCTGTGTGGCTGGTGGCCTCTGGAACTGCCAGTCCGCCGTCCAGAAAGCAGACTTCATATCTGCCTATGCCTCCCACCTCAACCTTGACTTTCTTGCTTTAACTGAAACGTGGCTCTCACCAGAGAACACGGCCACCCCGGCTGCCCTTTCCTCTGCCTTCTCTTTTTCCCACACACCCAGATCCTCTGGCAGAGGAGGTGGCACAGGTCTCCTAATCTCATGCTCATGGAGATCTAGTGTCTTCTCCTCATCCCTCTCCTTCTCCTCTTTTGAATTTCATGCGGTTTCTGTTACTCTGCCGTGCAAACTGTTTATCATTGTTGTTTATCGCCCCCCGGGTCCTCTTGGGAACTTTTTGGATGAGATGGACATCCTCCTCAGCTCCTCACCTGTCAATGACACCCCCCTGATCCTCCTGGGTGACTTCAACCTCAACTCAGAGTCCACCCAGTCTACCGTTCTCTCCCTCCTCTCTTCTTTTGACCTTACCCTCACTCTTTCCCCTCCCACCCACAATGCAGGCAACCTTCTTGACCTCATCTTCACAAGGAGCTGCACAACAACCAACCTCTCTGTAACACCACTCCATATATCTGACCACTCCTTCATCTCTTTCTCTCTTCCACTCTCCTCTAACACCCATCCATCTCTCCCACCGTCCACTGTCACCTGTCGACGGAACCTACGCCACCTGTCTTCCTCCACCCTCTCATCTACAATCCTCTCCTCCCTACCATCTGCGGAGTCTTTCTCTCGACTGTCTACCGATGATGCGGCTACAACTCTCATGTCCTCCCTCTCATCTTCCTTTGACTCTCTGTGTCCCCTCACCACCAAACTAGCTCGGGCCTCCCCCCCCAGTCCCTGGCTTTCTGATGCTCTACGAGCTGTCCGAACCGAACTGCGGGCGGCGGAGAGAAAATGGAAAAGGTCCTGTCTCCCCAGTGATATGGCTTCCTTCCATGCCCTCTTATCATCTTTCCATTCCTCTGTCTCTCTAGCTAAATCTTCCTTCTTTCACTCGAAAATTAACACGGCCGCCTCTAATCCCCGCAAACTGTTTTCAACTTTCTCCTCTCTTCTGGCCCCCCCTCCCCCCCCACCCCCCTCATCACTCACACCTGATGACTTTGTCTCCTTCTTTGAAAAGAAGGTCGATGCTATTCGCAATTCCTTCTCCCAACCCTCCACCCCTGCTGACCCTCCTACCCTCCCCAACTCCCTAACCTCCTTTTCTCCCCTCTCTGACGCCGACACGCTGAAACTCCTTACTTCCCACCGCCCGACCACCTGTCCTCTTGACCCCATCCCCTCTCCCCTCCTACAATCTATATCTGAGGACATTCTCCCTTTTCTCTCCTCTCTAATCAACACCTCCCTCTCTTCCGGCACCATGCCCTCTTCCCTGAAGAGGGCCAGAGTCACTCCCCTCCTCAAAAAACCTACTCTCGATCCCTCTGCCCTGAACAACTACCGGCCTGTCTCTCTTCTTCCCTTTCTTGCTAAAACCCTGGAACGGGCGGTCTGCTCCCAACTGTCCACTTATCTTCTCCACAACAATCTCCATGACCCCAACCAGTCTGGCTTCAAGAGTGGCCACTCCACTGAAACCGCCCTGCTCGCGGTCACTGAGGCACTCCACTCTGCTAAAGCAAAATCCCTCTCCTCTGTCCTCATCTTCCTCGACCTGTCGGCCACCTTCGATACAGTCAACCATGAGATTCTGCTCTCATCGCTGTCTGGGATGGGTGTCACAGGTTCTGCACTCGCTTGGTTTTCCTCCTACCTCTCTGGTCGCTCTTACCAGGTGACTTGGAGGGGCGCACTCTCCGACCCTCAACCCCTACGAACTGGAGTCCCGCAGGGCTCGGTTCTTGGGCCTCTCCTCTTCTCGCTATACACCATGTCTCTTGGCTCTGTTATCTCTTCCCACGGCTTCTCTTATCACTCCTACGCTGATGACACCCAACTCTTCATTTCCTTCCCCCCTGACACCCAAATCACCACACAGATCTCTGCCTGCTTGGCTGATATCTCTGCATGGATGACTTCCCATCACCTGAAGCTCAACCTTGCTAAAACTGAGCTTCTCTACATCCCTGCTAAGTCCTCTCCGTCAATCGACCTCTCACTGACTGTGGAGGACTTTGTAGTTTCCTCCTCCCGTACGGCAAAGAATCTTGGGGTGACTCTTGATAACTGCCTCTCCCTGGCTCCACAAGTATCCTCCACTGCCAGAACCTGCAGGTTCTTTCTGTTTAATATACGCCGCATCCGTCATCTCCTGACGGAGAAAGCCACCCAGCTCCTAGTCCAGGCGCTCGTCATTTCCCGCCTGGATTACTGCAACTCCCTCCTAGCCGGTCTCCCAGCGTGCGCCATCAAGCCCCTCCAGCTGGTCCAGAATGCTGCAGCCCGCTTGATCACCAGTCAGCCCAGGTCGGCTCATGTCACCCCGCTTCTCATTGGCCTCCACTGGCTTCCTATTGCCGCACGCATCCGATTCAAGGCCCTAGTGTTGGCATTTCAGGCTGCTAAGGGGACTGCCCCACATTACATACAATCCCTGATCACTCCCTACTCCCCAGCTAGACCACTCCGGTCTGCCAGCTCTGGTCGCCTTACGGTTCCCTCTCTACGGGCACCTGGCGGTCGAGCTGCACGTTCACGCCTGTTTTCCGTTCTGGTTCCGCAGTGGTGGAATGACTTGCCTACCACTGTCAGGACAGCAGAATCCCTCCCCCTATTTCGACGCAGACTCAAAACACACCTCTTCAAACTCTACCTTAGTCCCCCCTCCTGATTTACCCCGCCCCCCCCTTCTGATACCCCTATCCCTGTCTAACCCCCCCCCCCCAAAAAAAAAAAAAAAAAAAAAAAAAAAAAAAAAAAAATTGCACTTATGATGACGACTATATGTTTAGAACAGCAGTCCAGGTGTATTTTTCTTGTTCTGGATGTGATGCTTTGACTTGTGGTAGAACCTATGCACTTGTAAGTCGCTTTGGATTAAAAGCGTCTGCCAAATGACTAAAATGTAAAAATGTAAATGTAAATTACCTTGCTGTGGGATGAAGCACTGTTCAATGGCCCTCATTCATTAATATTTCCGTGAATGTGTGTGCAATCGGAAACTAACAAATTCCGGCGGATCTATCAAACACGCGTATGGACAGCTTTGTATCCTCCAATGGGAATCCTCCCATCGTTCTACTTTTACTCATGTGACATGTATGCGCAAGTTACAGCCTATATATAGCAAGCATCATATTCAACTCCACTTAAGCATTAAATAATCAGGATTATGCGAATGAAGCATCACCCATTTTAATGTTTAATCCAGTTGTGATTTGTATATGATATGAACAAATATTCAATTGATTTATTCATTAATTATTTTGCTCTTTTTGAAATCAAAAAAAGAATGAATGGAATAATAAAAGCACAAATCTTTACAACCGTTTTTATTTATTTATTTATGAACACAACACTTTAGAGCACTAGTTTAGAGCCCTCGTGAAATCCTACTAACAAACTGACATACGAAGACTTTGATAAATCCCACATTGTTTGTGCAATATGCAAAATCTCTTCCTTTCCTCCAGTGAAAGTGTCTGGATGAATGCAAGATGTTTAGATGAAGCATATTTAACCATCTAACTATCTTGCATTCATAGCGTAATGCGTGAAACATAGCGGAAAAACCGAAATTATATTTTTGAAATGGCAAGGTCTAAACAAATTTAGCATGTTGTTTAATAAGAAAGTTGTTGCTTATTAAACATATTGGTAAAAACATATCGTTGGGCTCCTTGAGTGGGAACGCCAGATTTTTCACTATTAAACTCAGACTTTCAAATGAGCCGTCTGCAGCGGAACGTTTCTGCGGCCATTCTTTTAGCTGTCCGCCCAAGTGCCTGTAGGGCTGCATTACTTGTGCAGGCATCCCTAACCTGACTCATTCAGCCTTGTTCATGTGACAACATCATTTCCAGCACTGTGTCAAAGAACCTGACAGCGTTTTAACCTCTGGGGCATGCGAACACAGAGGGATATTGGGGAATTTATTTACTGACTACATGTTTCCAGTGGCACTTGTGTAGATGTGCAACAGATTGAGCCGAAAACAAAGCCCTATATGTTTTTATGAGCTTTTATATGGCTGAGGAAGCAGTAAACGGTAAAGAGTTCACTCCCAGACACCATACTCCCAAGTTCAATACTTTTCTCCACACACGGAGACCATCTCAGACATAAGTCACGGTAAATAAATCTTGCTTTGTTCCATCGGGATATGGTTTCATTTCAGATTGAAGCTATTCCCATTACACTTAGCTGGTCCTGGACCTGCAGCTATTTTTTAATCCCAGTAACTCCCTGGAGATCATTTTATTTCCTTCCCATTTCCTTCCTGAAAAGCACCTGTGACAATTTATTAGGCCCATTTGCCCTATATCAAACATTTCAATGTATGTCAAGCATAAAAGAATGACTGCACAGACCCCTACTTGTGTCTCCCTGCAAATATTACAGTACCAGCTCAACATTAGAGATACTGGTTATGGACGATTTTTTCCTGGAAATCATCCCGTAATCCTCTCTACGGGAGGGTACCGAACTATTAAGCTGTATGCTTAAGAAATATGAGTAGCCAAACTGTCCAACGTTGTGTTGGTTCTGAGGGGGACCAATCAACACACTCCATCACCCTACTATGGTCTGACAGATGTCGGTTTTGACAAATTCTAAATCTGACAACACAACACACCCATAACAAAGGGTAATATAGGCCTGGATTCAATCAATATCTACTCAAAACCTTGAATAACAAATGTTGAAGGACAAACTTTAGTCAGATTGCCTCAGGCTACATTTGGAAGCTCACATATTTAAGGAGAATATACTTAGGCTACACTACAATATCTATGTCAACCTGAAAGTTTCAAGGTGATATCAAATTTTACAGAAAGTATGTGAATATCTAGGTAGCTAGCCATGGCCAACTGTACAAACAAAGTGATAGTTGAAGCAGTCATCACATGATGTCCCCCTACTGGGTATTCTGCCTTTACACTGAAGTTTTTAAACTTAAACTGTCAACTGTCAATCAGCTGTCTGTTAGCGGCTAGAATGCCTAGGATGTGTCTTTGTGGATATTCCAAACTATCTTGTGAGAAGAATGCAGAGCACTGTACTCAGAATTTTAGAGTAAGTAAAACAAATTGGGTATGTTTGGTAAAACTGCAGCCAATTCTCCCCAAAGAATCCAGCATTGACTTTCACCACTTTTGCCTTTTCGGTGATTGCCTTCGTTTTTAGTGCTTTCCATCACTTTTCAGCAGTTTTGGAAGACTGAACCATAATGCAGCCTACCATGTTGTATACACATTTCAAGAATATTGCAAAAAAAAGAATGCTGGGAGAAATGCACTGCCAGTTAAATGCACTGGTGTGTCATACAGCGCAAAGCAAATTATGGGCTATGAGTTGAGAATGCTGCACTGTTGTATTAGTACACAGAATATAGTATTTTACTGACTCTATTGCGGTTAGTTATAGAGTCACAGCAGACTGCAATCTGCTGTATTGATTACAGCAGAAACCTGGTAACACCTGCATGCAGTAAAGTAGTAACAGGGAACAGACCCACCAAACCTCAATATAACTGATGGCTCCTGTTGAGAAATCTGGACAGGACGTTTTTTTTGGTTATGGTAGCCAAGGTATCCTGCCTCCTCGTTCATCATCATCATCATCATCATTCATTTCAACTTCAGTTTGTGTCTCCACATATTTTCTAGCCGCCAACATCAGTTTAATTTTTAGTCTGTGGGAAAAAGAGGGACAAGAAGTGTTCCGGCACTCTGTATCCTTCAGAACGTGGGCCACATCTCGCTGCCTCGCCCAGGCTTGAAGTGCCTTGAAGGCAGGCAGTCTGCCAGATGTCTCTCCTTGGGGTAAAGGCGGGGAGGTGAGGGGGGAATGGTCCCTACAGACCTGGCGGGAGTTGTAATTGAGTTGCATTTGTCTGTTGAAATAAGCTGCGGGCATGCAGTGCCGTCTGACAGATAGAATGATGCTTGGACTCCTCAGCAGCAGCGTCGGTGATGGACAGAATGCACAGGCTGGGAGAGAGAGAGAGGGAGAGAGAGGGAAAGAGAGAGAGAGAGAGAGCCGGTGGAGGTGATGAAGCGAGAGACTGATGTATCGCAGACTGACTGAGCTGAGAGCCGCCCTGTGTGCTTCTCCTGGGTCTAATGTCTAATGTTAAGTGATGGCCGCATGGGTGTAACTTTAGGTCAAATATTGGGGGGGGGGGGCTGGGGGGCCAGGTAGGTAGAGCTAGAGAACTAAAACCACTGGAAGACATTTTTTACAAAGCTTTGAAGTGATCATTTCTGGTTAATTTTAAGGGGAAAATACTATGGATTACTGAGTGTTTGTCACAGAAACATCACAGGAATCACAAAATAAATGGTTATGTTAATTTCTATTAATAAACAGATCTCATGTGCATGAAGTTTTCAGTGTTCAGGTCCCTTGCAGAAGATATTTTGATTTCAATGGGGTATTTCCAGCTGATCTAGGGCAAATGAGTGAAATAATACACTTTTTTAATTGCCATAAAAATGAGGAAATATGAGTGTCACATCAACAGAAAATACAAATGTTTTTATTTTCATCTTTTGTGTGCTATTCAATTCTTGCTTTATTATTTATTATATATATTATTTAGCTGAATTTATTTATATTTTTATTTGATATGAATTTTCATATGAAAATAAACTCAATTGAAAATTGTATTGCATTATAAAGAAAGTGTATATATACAAAAAAGTGTAAAACTGCAACAGTAAACTCTGAATATTGGCCACTTTTGTCTCTCTTCAGTTATTATAGATTGCATGCATTTAAATGTGTTTTATATAGGCTGCTGATGGCTGCAGGTGCATGGTGTGGTTAAGTAACCAGCACATGTACATACTAACTATTCAAGCTGACTAGCATAGGGTATAGGATGTAGTATGTACTATGTAGTATTTGAACACCTGAACCAGAATTTCCCTGTGTGCCTTTTCAATTTTTGCACAGTACATCACTTGAAATGTGTTACCTCAAGGACCCTATTTATTTTAGCCATGCTGATAGCCCTTTCCTTTTCCCCCCATTCAATTACTCATGTAGCAAGGGAAAATCTAATGTGTGTGCTGTGAAATGAATGCATCTATTCCGAGTAAAGCTCTTACTTGTTGCCTCTTAGAAAAAGCATCTATTTAACAAGGAACAAAAACAGAAGTGAGACATCAGCAAAGTTTGATTTCTGTGTCTGTGGGAGAAAGAGAGAGAGTACCTGCATTGTGAGTGTGTGTGCTCACTCCATTGGCACTCTTCAGTCACCTTCCATACTCTGAACACCAGAAGGCAACATTGTCTGTTGCAAGATATAGTGAGAGAGCTCACTGGTTTCACTTTGTGCTCTTCATCTAACCATTGAACATCACTATTTTTTGCATGTGAAAGTTGGGCAACCACAGGAAAAAGGTCTGAGTCAGGCATCTGTACCCTTGAGAAGAAATGCAGAGAAGAGAAAACAAGTGCATTTTTCTCACAATATATACGTAGCTAACACCATACCTGAAACTCCTGATTTTTTTCTGGGTGTTCCTGCACAGTACACCTGGACCCCCTACCCCCCTCACACACCCTTTTGTATTTTGGAACTTTTTATAGTATCAATAAAATAATTTTATAATGCTATCCTTGCATTTTTCCTGCAATTGTATTTCTTCTGCATAATAACCAGAATGGAATAGACTGACCCATGGAAAATCTTACTTATTTTCTCTGTCTAATTTAGGTAGATGTGAAAAACAATCATGTCTATTAACAGATGTCTTGGTAGCTATGGTACTTATTGTTTACTAATGTGAAATACCTTTTTAATACAAAACAAGAAAGAAATAATTAATAATATTACAAATATGTTTTTTGCCTTATATACACAGTACATAAAAAAGTTGCACAGCAATGAAGTAGATTCTATAAAATATAGTGAATATAGTGAAAATCATAATATTAGGGTAAATTCCTAATTCATAATTAAGGTACATTCAATAATGTTATCAGCTTTCAAGCAAATGAACATTTTCACCATTTTGCATATAATCACAGAATGTGATTTCCTGTTGAATATATTTGCACCACTCGATATTATTATTTGGTCTACTTATAAATACAGAAAGCTATGTCAAATGAGTGCCCAACAAAGACCCAGCAAAAGTGGTGTGAACAGTATAGATGGAGGATGGGTATGAGAGAACTGTGGTAACAGCATGGAAAAAAACTATGCTTTGTGAGCTATAAATAACGCATTTCGTTGAAGTTTGATAACGGATGATTTATCTTACTGGAACCTTAAACGGTTTTGATAAACTGACACGCGAGTATTGCCTTAACCACACGGTTGTGTGAGGTTGCTCTCACTGGGGATGGTTGAGGTTGAGCTTTTATTCACTCTGACTAGCATGGGAGCGAGACTTCACCTAGACCACAAATGGGGTCCGCCCATACGTGTGAATAGGAAATCTCTGAAATGTATTCCCACCCTTCATTTGGGTCATGAAACAGCTCTAGAGAGTCAGTAATAAATGCATTACCTTCTTCATACTGTTTTGTTAGCGTCCAGGGGGCAGCCACAAAAGTAACCCCAGATCTCATCTTACAGTATGTATGCATTTAGGGACAGCCTGTAGCCTAGTGACTAAGGTACATGACTGGAACCTGGAACCTGGGAGGTTGGTGGTTCAAGCCCCTGTGTAGCCAAAATAAGATCCACACAGCTACATTATCTATTCCATATCGATACATTTTGGCTAGAGCATTCTCCACAGAGGTATACATTATGGACCTCGTGAATTCTGTTTCCTACCCTTTACTCAATGTTACTCTTATATTGTGTGATTTATATACTCACATGTCCAGGGTGAGTTGCATAACTTAAATTATTGCCCTGGATATTTACTGAAGCAATTCAGTCAACTACCTTGCTCAAGGGTATGACAGCATTGCCCATGTGGGAATGGAACTGAAACCATTCACTCCAAGACCTGTCCACCAGAGACGTAGACCGGTCTTCTTGCTAGTTGGCAAGGGATATCTCTTGACATTGATTTTGAGAAACAACGTACTGTTTTGTGGGCCAATTAAAGACATCTTGTGGACAGGAAGGGCCGTGTGTATGCTGCTTTTCATTCCAGCCTCAGATCTTGAATATATAATTAGTTAAATTATTTGCTGAACTAGGGCTGTAGGTTTGCACATAATGTACATGACATGATGGATCCAAAATTCAGCTTTTATTTCCTGCTATTTTTATCTAGATTTTTTTAAACAATTGAGAACATCTCACTTTTTGTATCAGACCAGCCAATATTTAGGTGAGAAAAAGTATTGGAACATGTGACTTACAGGTATTTTTTGTTGCCCAGATGTTTCCAGTTTGATTGGTTGGTTAAACAATGAACAGTCCTGAATATCTTCTCTTGGTTTTAGCTTTTAGCATTTGGGATTGCTTGTACAACAACTTAAAATGTCCTGAAAAAGAAAGAAACCAAGTACTGAGCAACCGGCATTGAACAAGTCTACCACAGAAAACAACAGCAGTTGATGACAGAAACATTGTGAGAGCTGTGAAGAAAAACCCAAAATATCAGTCAGTTACATCACAAACAATCTCCACAGGGCAGGGGCGAAGGTATCTCAATCAACCATTTGAAGAAGATTTAGAGAACAGCAATATAGAGGCTAAGCAACAAAATGCAAACCACTCATCTGTATTAAGAATCGGAAGGCAAGATTACAGTTTGCAAGGAAGTACAGAGATGAGCCACAAAATTCTACTATTCTTTTTCATGTTTGCATGCTTTATTTTACTTAAAATCTTGGATGGGAATGCAAGGCATTTATATAGCATTTACCTGACATGCAAGGCACCAACCAGCTTATCAGGAGCATTTAGTGGTTAGGTGTCTTGCTCAGGGACACTTCGACATACTCAGGGCGGGATCGAACCGGCAACCCTCCGACTGCCAATATCACTCCCCTGTATTAGCAGGGATACAGGGATTAGGGGGGCTTCTTAACCCAAAGTAGATCCTGTGTCTCAACCCCCTGCAGGGGATGCTGTTCATGCACAAAATAACTCACAAAATGTAAAAGGAGCAACACATACATTTGTAATTATTAATGGCAGACCATTCAAAGCAAACATGACTCATCTAAGAACAAATGCACACTCAAGTAAAACAGAAGCAGGAATAAAATAAATAAAATAAAAATCATGGAGGTCTCCTGGGTGGGGTGTGTACTCATCCAAACCCCTATGTTTGACAAATCATTGCATTTCAAAGATCTGCTTACAGTACTCTGTGAAGGGATTAATATTCAGCAACACATTTACACACATGCTGTATTTCAAAAGATGACAATACAATAGAACCATGGGAAATTAATATGTAATTTGTATGCAGATAATATTCAAAATTACTTGCAGAAATATTACTTGCCTGTTTCTCCCACACCCCTTCACCTCACTGCACCCAACTCCCCCCTCACACACACACACACACACACACACACACACACACGCGCACACAGCTCTTTGTCTAATCATGCACACTCAATCTGGAAACCTCATGAAGGCCGTCCAACAGTGTTGCTTGAAGGAGACTCCAGCTCGCAGGTACGAGGTCTAGTCGGCTTCAGTCAGTTGATAGACAGATCAGCCTTTCTGGTCAGCAACTCTGGACATAATTGTTTATGTTTTACTAAGCAATTTATTATGTTACCATAACAGATGCAATATGATGAGAACTGGTTGTGTTTCTTCTGTAACTAAGGTAGGTGTTTACTGCAGGTTTCAGCTTTCAGCCCTCAGTAAAATAGTAGTTATGATAGTTTACTCACTGAACTGACACACCCAGTGCCCTCACCAAAGAGACAAATCATACTCCTGTCTTGACTCTAGAGGGTGACAGCACATTCTGTAGCTGACTGATATGCCACTAAGCTCAGCTAACCTCTTTATTAACAGGCTGCTTTGCACCTGGAGTTCATGGCTAGCTTTCATTGCTGCTGTTGTGCCACACTGAAGTTAGGAGAGCAGATGATCCATTCTCATCGTGTTAAAACGACAAGGGAACGTGGTGGACATTAAGTGGAAAGTCAAAATACTGACAGAGGCTGCTCCCTGAAATGCTGTCTCATTAACGCAATAGTCTACAGTATATGCAAGTGCATGTGTGGGTGTGCAAATGTGTTTCCATGAATTAACTTGTATATTTCTGTTTGCTTATATATATTCTTGCATGCAGACATAGATTCCAATACACTCTTCAGAGGTAGGATACTACAGTCTTCATTAATAAAATAATGAAGTTGGTTGGTTCCTAACATGGTTTTTACCTCACTAGCACTAGCACCTGTTGGTCTACATTGTTGTCGTTGATTTTACACATGGTGCAAATAAATAAATACAAGGTGATAGGCCTGGACATCAACATCATAATGACAGCCAGTCATTATGTCAAGGCAGTTTTGGAGAATGGACTTTCAGTCTGTAACTAATTAAGCAAAAAATATTGCTTCATGTATAGCAATAATGGCAACTGCTTTCATGTAATTTATTTTTCAAGTATATTTTCTTTGCCAAAGTGAACTCCTTGTTAACAAAGAGATCCTCTCTTTTGAAAAAGGTGGAGAGAAGCACTGAAATAAAGAAAGAAAGACAAAGGGAGAGAGGTGCTGCACTAATTACTCTGCACATCATTAGCCGTTTGTCCTGATATGTCACACCTCATTACGTGTCCAAGGCAGCGATGCATGAATGTGTAAAAGACGCCATCAGGTCTGCCGGTGAACTTTCACCCCTTCACCCTAATGAACGGGTTCCATGACACGGCCAGTGGAGTCTACTTCTCTCCCCTTCCCGTGTGAGCAAGTTTGCGGAAGGGTTGGACACTTTGGATCCGGGCCTTGTTTTACTGTAGGGGTTCAAGAACAAACCGTTCTTTCCTCAATGGGACTATGTGAACAGGAAAAATTGTTTTAAATTAATATATTTTTCGCATATCAAAAGGTCCATGACACTGCCAGTGGCACAGTACTGCTGCCCTCCACATTGACCCAGGTCCAGCATTGCACCCTTCACCAGTGGCCTAAGCCCTCCCCTTGTCCTCCAGACAAAAGCACACATTTCTTTCCCAGCTAGCACCCCACACAATCCCAGGCAACAGAGCTTTCTATGAAGCGTTGTTTATTTATTTTTGCTCTTTGCCTTTTTTTCCCATTGCAGCGGGGACATTGCAGCATTTGGGACAAGAAAATTGTGATGGGTTAAATTGTTCAATTTACCTTAAAATGATACTTGAGGGAATGAGTTTGTTTCATTGTTTTGTCTGGGTGAAAAGCAAATGATACATGCGCCGGCATCAACACTCCGTAGGAGGTGAGCCGAGGTATTTTTTTCCCCTCTCTCCTTTTATTTTCCCAGTCCTTGGCCTCCCTGCTCCTGTGTGAAATCCCCTGGGAGCAGGAAGCTGTTTGTCCCTTAGTCCCTCCATGTCCTCTGTTCACCCAGAGATGGTCACATAGGAATCTGGACGGAAGGGCACTGAATTAAGGCAGAGGTCGAGATAACCTTTCTGCCTAGATTGGGGCTGGAATTTTTCAAGGCCATTTTGCGCAGACACAAAACCCTTCTGCATAAGCAGGAGATTGGGGAGCTGTTTAATCTTTCCTCTAACCTTGGGGGACTTGTGAACTGTCTTCTTTTCTTTAGTAACAAATCTGTTTTCATTTTCCATAATTTTTCATGAGCTGTCCATGCTTGTTCATTGCTAGCACCGTGACTCTAATTATGATAGGTTTATTGTGTTTTAATGAAATGACCATGTAAAAAAAGCCGACTGTATTTAATATGACAATGTCTTTACTGTAAGATGTTCAGAAACCAACATGCTTTGATGGTTTGAATGTCTTAACTTCTAGTCACTGGACGTTCTGAAAATATAATTAAGGTGGCTCCATTGATTGAGCTGAGAACTAGGTATGACACACAGTGGACATTTTTACGGGAGAAATACGATGGTGCATATTTTGGTGGATGCTTTTGCATGTGAGATCTGTATTTGGTGTCATGGAGCCCCAGGAGTGCACATCTGTACAATGGGATCAGAGTGGATGGATCAGTTGGTCCCATCATACATGCCTGAGCTTAACATTGATATTAAATGGACTAATGCTACCTAACTATTTGATCTGATTCCACTCCTTTTCCTACAAATTATTATTATTATTATTATTATTAATTTATTTTTTTAAAGCTCTCACATTGAGTTTTTTTCACTTATTGTAGCATTAGGAAAATATATCGCTCTCTGAATTCAATTTAAATTTGTGTTCTAGTGAATACTGTTTGCTTTGTGGTCATGGCTACGCTTCTGCAATTTTCCATTAAAAAAATGGTACAGTGAACACCATTTTCAGTGTTTAAACCGCTTTAAAGTGAATCCAAAATGGACGCACATTTTGTTGTGTACAGAATTGTGAATTACTGTATAGCCCAGGTTATATTCTTGGATTTTCAGAAATGAATACAGGTGAATACCCTACGTGTCTACATGAGGCCTGCAGGCTTGCCTTGGTGCTTCTTTTGATTATGTTTGACGATATATTCACACCAGATGTGGGTGGAACAAACATCTTGTGAAGTCTCAGAGGAAATGAAAACTTTCTGATGTTGAGTTTTGCCATCACATTTCAACGGATTTTAAATTTCCATATCTCTTAAAAGTCGGAAAAGTTTATTTTTAACCCTTTAAGTATCACCCATTTTCTTAAGACAAGCTTAAACATTACATACCCAAAATGAAATGGTTACTATTCTTGAACCCTTTTGGCTACAGGCTTGATCCTAGTGTCCCTATGGGGTTTGTCTTTCAAGAGACACAATTACGTTAAGTATTAATAAATCAAAGTTACAGAAGCTCAAACACAATGGAAGTGAAAGATGTTTTTTCTTTTTTCTCACTGAAAAGATTTTCTGTGTTAGAGTGGATTCATATTATTTTGGCAGTGCCTCAACACTGGACAAATCCCCTTTCAAATGTGATGCCAATATCACCAAAAATGAGCCTTCTGCATTGTTTTTCTAAGCTATGTCTAGGCAGTTTTCCAAAAAGGACATTTGGAGACTCCAAAAGGACACATGGAAACAAAATGATTATGTATTGTACATGTACTGTATTTTGCATACTAACACTTTATTCTGAAAAATAACAGTAGAAAAGTAAACGTCTTGTAGACTTTTGTCAAATACCCAACCCCAATCAACAAGTCAAACACATTCCACAATTTCTCATGCTATTTATTATTATTTTGGTGGATGCTTTTGCATGTGAGATCTGTATTTGGTGTCATGGAGCCCCAGGAGTGCACATCTGTACAATGGGATCAGAGTGGATGGATCAGTTGGTCCCATCATACATGCCTGAGCTTAACATTGATGTTAAATGGACTAATGCTACCTAACTATTTGATCTGATTCCACTCCTTTTCCTACAAATTATTATTATTATTATTATTATTTTTTTTTTTTAAAGCTCTCACATTGAGTTTTTTTCACTTATTGTAGCATTAGGGAAATATATCGCTCTCAGTCATTGGCCCGCTTCCTTTTTCTCTTTACACTCGCTCCCTTGGCCCTGTGATCACTGCACATGGGCTATCCTATCACTGCTACGCGGACGATACCCAACTCTTCGTCTCGTTCCCGCCGTCTGATACGCTGGTTTCAGCCCGTATCTCTGCTTGACTGAGGGACATCCAGAGCTGGATGGACAACCACCATCTAAAGCTCAACCCAGGCAAGACTGAAATGATATTCATCCCTGCTCCCTCGGGGATACCACACTCACGCCGTCACCCAGTGCAAGGAACCTCGGCGTGGTGATGGACAGCAGACTGTCCCTTTCCGAGAACATTGCGGCGGTGACCCGGTCTTGCAGGTTCTTCCTATACAACATACGGAGAATCCGCCCCTTTCTCACCCCCTACTGGACCCAGCTCCTGGTCCAAGCGATGGTTCTGTCCCGCCTGGACTACTGCAATTCCCTTTTGGCTGGCCTCCCAGCGTCCGCCATCAGACCCCTCCAACTCATCCAGAATGCAGCAGCTCGTCTGGTCTTCAACCTTCCCAAATACTCACACGTCACCCCCCTGCTTACTTCCCTCCACTGGCTGCCTGTCATGGCTCGCATCAAATTCAAAACATTGGTGCTAGCCTTCCAAGCAGTTAAAGGGTCTTCCCCAGCTTATCTACAAAAAATCATCAGACCCTACACCCCTGCCAGACCTCTTCGTTCAGCCTCCACAGGCCGCTTGGTACCTCCTCCTCTCCGAACCTCCACCTCACGCTCACGACTACTGTCTGTTCTGGCTCCACGGTGGTGGAACGAACTCCCCGTTGAGGTCAGAACTGTACAATCTCTCCCCACCTTCAAGCGCAAGCTGAAGACACACCTCTTCAAGCAGCACCTCTCCCCATCCCTCCCTACCTCCCTGTGAACCTTAATTGTTGTCTCTGTGACTTGCTTTGTGTATCGGTATTTTTTAGTTGGCTAGGTAAGCAGTGTTTTGATAGTTAACTTTGGTCACTTTTGCTCTGTTTGTCTGTTTCTTAAAAAAAAAAGAAAAAAAAAAAAAATAATTGGCCCTCGTCCTTATCTTTGTTGTACAGGTAGCAGTTGAAATTGTACTTCCCTCTAGGGTCTTTCAGCGAACTTATCCCTAGTTATGGGTAAGCACTTTGCTGTACGTCGCTCTGGATAAGAGCGTCTGCCAAATGCCAATAATGTAATATAATGTAATGAATAATAATACTATATTTTGAAAATGTATTTAGATGATCACTGCTATAAAATGGGTTCACAAAGATGAAAATTCCCTCTATTGTGGAGCCAAAGGTATTTTCACGGTCTTCCTCTTCCTTTACCCGAGAATACATGAGGGGCTAGAGGGACAAGAGATTCCTTGGAAGTCCCCCAAAGAAAGTCCTCTATTTAGACGCACAACGCTGACGTCAACTTTTTTGGCCATAAACTCTCAATGTGATGCGACTTAGAGTAGGCTAACTATAAAAATAAGCTCACCGTTAGAAGTCAGTATATGCAAAGAGGTATACTACATATACAGTATGTATACACACAGGGTAATGTATACCCTATAAATGAACAATATTGGACTGGCTGATGTCCAGGGGCAGATTTAGGTGCTTCTCTCTTAAAGGGGAATACTGAAGAGTGATAACATGATAACACAGCTTTCAAGATTTCATGACAAAACCACTGTAAAACATCCACTGATCACAGTGCTGTTTATTTGCATCAGCAAACTCATGCAGCAGGCACTTATTATTTTTCTAAAAGTATGACGCTGGCCTGTATGTATCACTGGTATATTTAGTGTTTTTCTGACTCACTCCATAATTACTTATGAACAAGCTAGTTTATATTTGGCTATTTAGCTAGATCTGGCTTGTCCAGTTGAAATTGTTAAATGGACAGCTGCCTAGTTCAACTTATATCAATATAAGCCAGAATGAGCACAAATATGATCCATTGCACAGTCATACAGTAGGCTACCTTGCTTTCTTTCACGTCATAAACTGGTACCTCAGATTAACATGGATGTCCTTTGTAGGGTCTGTGAACAGTGGTCAGAGCTACATTATTATTTTCATTTCTTGTGCCTTTCCTAAATGTTTGCCTGCATGAAGCCTCAGTTGCGTGACAATTTGCAAAAATACTGCTTAGCTTCCCTCTAGGATTGGAGGGAAAATTATAATTAATTATAAGCTTTATGGTATTAACTTCCAAACTATGTTGCAAAATCCGGTCAGGTGGTGCAAAGAAAAAGCAGTTTACCTGTTTGGTATTTCACTACATGTCACCTTCTAAAAACCTCTTGCCCCTCTCTGGCCACTCCATTCAGAATGATCTGCTGCCGTCTGTGCCAATGTCACCTGGAAGCTTGTATTTGGAGACAGACCGACACTCTGACCTTTGACCCCAAACCGCTAAAGGAGACCCATGAGGTAAACAGCCAGCTGAATGAAAAACATGTCCTTCCCCATATCAGATTCATTTGCCAATATTCTGCCAACAGCAGAGGAAACTGAGCAGATACAAAGTATAGAAGTTCATTTGGGAAAAAATAGAACATCCTATATATGGAATAGCAGTGCAACATACATTCAAGGGAAGTGTCATTGATTTATTGAGTGTTATAATTCCAATCCAATGAATAATATTCTGACTGCCTGAATATAATTGCATACTTTTCTTAATCGTTTTTAGCTTATATTTTGTTTGTTACACTGCAAAAAATGACTTGAGTCTTAATATCACTAAACATCTTATTTTAGACAATATAAGTAGCAAATAAGTAGAAAATATGAACTTGCTTGAAGCTAATGTTTACTTGTGTAGGAACCACATTTCCCACAATTCCACAGGACAATTCCGCGACGTCCACCCCGCATGATGTCTAGCTCGGTTCAGCCGATCCCGTAATGGTGGGAGCAATAAACTTTCCCTGTATAAGAGCAAGGCATGTTCTCGGGATTTGTGATCTGTGCTTCCCTATGCTAATGAGTTGAAAATGTTAACAATTATAGAATAGTCACAAAAATACTGTAAACAATGAATGCACACTAACCAAATCAGTATGGAAAATCTATATAGAAGTAAACTTTGTGTGTGTGTGTGTGTGTGTGTGTGTGTGTGTGTGTGTGTGACTTGATTAATAATATAGTTTTGTCCAATATAGTTTTTTAAATATTTGATGTTTTGGACCTCTTAATATCCTTCATACAATTTTGGATGACCTTTGACCCCATCCTGGAGGGGTACAGGGGGTAGAATGCGAGCTTCACAGGCTTGTAAGGAACTTCTGACTTCTGCTTTACAGTATAAGAGACAGGGTGGGGTTGTCCTCAGCTCAAGGTTATTTTGATGGGTGAGGAAATTCTGAAGGCAGGGCTACGGTTTTTAATGTGCCACTCCACGCAAAATGTCATGTTGGTGACAAGACACCTTTGATCTGAAATTTTCAAAGCCAAAATTCAGGCCTCGTAAAAACAGAACCCAGCACACAGGCATACACATACGCACACGTGTGCAAACACCCTTATGTGCTCACACGCACTGTGCAAATAGATACAGTATGCCAAATACTTCTCAGCAATTTCGTCTTTATGTTTCTCTTGAAGAACTTAGTTTTGAAGTACAGAAAATAAGAGGAAAGTAATGCTATATTTCTGTGTGACCCTGAAAGTCTTTAACAGATGTATATGCTGTAGAATGATTTATAGCAAAATAAATAAAAACTGTTAGACACAGTTAAAAATGGCTTTGTTTAGAAACATATGTTTTATAAGCATAATACTGTAACACTTGTATGATTTTTTAAATTTTTTTATTTAGCTTTTGTGTTTGTTTAGTTGTCTAGCAAACAAAAAACAAAAAAATTATAATTTTACTTTAAAACCAGAAGCACTGATTACACAAGGATCTCTGTGAGACTACCTTTTAATATATCAAAGACATTTCAGGGCCATTAAATAAAGATGAAAGTAAAGCTTTATATCCATCAGCTAATTCTGTAAAACACATCCCAAACACATTCCATCAAACACAACACATTCTGTAAAAATAACTGAACTTAACAGTTGCTGGAAAACATGAAGGTGGCAAACAATAGATAAAGATCAGGTGGGCCAACCTTAATGATGCCACAAATGAGTGTTCACTTATTTTTCAACACTTTCAGCGGCTGTCAGATTTGTGTCTCTGCATAAATAAAAATACCACCAAAAAAGAGTTGCTCTCTGAAGTTTCTTATTATTTATGCTATCAAAGATAACAAGGGCTCTTGTGTTGCCTGAATATACTAATTTTCAGGGTTGGCAGATGATGCTGTTGGACGTCACACCACTCTTCTGTTCCTTTCAGTTACTTTCACCCAGAGAGTGGAAAGTCAGAAAGGCAGGTGGCTGTGTCGTAACTCAAGTGACCGACTGAATGATTGAGAGGGTGTTAGACTGGAGAGGGAGCTATGGGCCCCTGTGGTGGGGCGTGGGGTACACAGGTGATGGCTGCCACACGTCCCCTCCCCACCTGTCAAAACATCTTAAAACCTCTCAATCAAAAATGTATAGGGACGGCAAAATATATACCTCCAGTGGTTGTGCTTACTGTATGTTTTTGCCCCATATTTGGGGGGGGGGTTGGATTTTCCTGAGGTGCACGCAACCTGAGACCTCTGTGAAGGAAAGTACCAGCACAATATCCATCCATCCATCCATTATCCTAACCCGCTTATCCTGAACAGGGTCGCAGGGGGGCTGGAGCCTATCCCAGCATACATTGGGCGAAAGGCAGGAATACACCCTGGACAGGTCGCCAGTCCATCGCAGGGCACACACACCACTCACTCATACCTATGGGCAATTTAGACTCTCCAATCAGCCTAACATGCATGTGTTTGGACTGTGGGAGGAAACCAGAGTACCCGGAGGAAACCCACGCAGAAACACGGGGAGAACATGCAAACTCCGCACAGAGAGGCCCCGGCCGACGAGGATTCGAACCCAGGACCTCCTTGCTGTGAGGCGGCAGTGCTACCCACTGCACCATCCGTGCTGCCCCAGCACAATATAAAAACAAATATTTATGTTTATAATGGTGAAAAAAACAACAGAATACAACTTTTCATCTGTACAGTACATACAATGCTGTGAAAAAGTATCCTGATTTCCTCTATTATTACATATTTTTCCACAATGAATAGTCTCAGATATTTATACAAAAGGTAAAGGCCATTATGAGGCTGCAGAGTAAGAAAGATACTGTCAGAGTATTGGCAAAACAATAGGCTTACCAAAATAAACAATTTCGAACATTGGTTGGTGTGCAAATTTGTGTTAATGTTGGAGGAATGCATTATTGTATGTACAGGATACACATTTATTTTAATTTCACTGTACCCACACTAACCCCTAACGTGTACATTGAAAGTTGGCAGTGTCCCTTCTCGTGCTGGGTCATTAATGGTAATGTGTGAAGTAAGTGGAGCAGAGTGAGGCTAAGCAAGGCAGCGAGGTCATACAGACCCCTGGGGAACAGTAGAGGACTAGGACTCAAGCTAATGGCACTCTGTGGACGAGTGGAGAGCTCGAGAGAGCATAGCATTAGAGAGGAAAGACATGATCCCACTTAATGCCTATCACTGCACCAGCACTGGGCCTCTTTCCCATGACCCACAGATTGTTGTTTGATGTGTGGCGGTTTAAGGACGCGCTTAAGAACTGTTTGTGATTTGTGCGACGCATTAGACTCGAAATTGCTGGGCGCTGCCGGTAAATGTGGAATGCTGCACGCTTATGTGAGCCCTGGACACTTGCGGTGCATGTGAAATCGAGGGCGATTGCGGCGTTCGGAACCACTACGGGAGGGTGAAGTCATTTTCAGAGTTGAGCTCTGAAGGTCAAGCAATTTAAAGGACGACGCGGAATGAGATCACCACCTTATCTGCGCCATTTCTTTGCGACGGGCCTGTACTTTAGCTCTCTGCGAATTACCAGCTTTGTCCAGTCATTAATTAATGTAGCCTCCATCTACAGTACGAAGTTCAAAGTGTGTGCAGTGCTGTGGTGACTTGTTCAGCAGTGTGTTACAGTTCCTCTCAGATCTACTTTTCTTTATTGTGAGGTCTAGATAAAAGTATTTGTTGACTATGGAAATTAGCTCTGATGGTAGCAAGCTTATAATGTAAACTAGTCTGCTGCTTCTATCACCATCTTCTTCTGATTCTATAGTGTCATTTAATTATAGCTCCACACTCTGAGGGGAACCACATGCAGTTGGAGTTTGCTGTGGTTTCCCCAGTTCTCCAAATGGTGTATACTGGTCACTTTTGCTTGAAAACTGTTATGCATCATCTCTTTAAAAGCTCTTGAAGTTAGTAGATCAGTGTACACAAGCAGCTCTAAGATTTGAATATAAGCTGTAATGGGAAAGCCAGGACTGAGCACACCACATGGGAAAACTTGGGCAACACATCAGAGACTGTAAGTGCTGCAACCTGATGATGATACAGTGAACGATCTATAAAAGCATTACAGGGGGTGAAACACTTCAGAGGGTTACTTTGATATTTTTTCTCTCTCCTACTCCTACGAAGTTTCCATCATTCCCGCATAAAGGCGCCCTTTTAGCATGGAGAGAACGTGTGTTCCGCGCAAGATTCTTTGAAATGGCCCTGCTGATGAATTATTGCTCTTTGCTCTGAGAGATTCCCCTCCAGGTCACCCCAGCCCGCTTGAAGAGTGGCGGAGTGACACACTTCCACTGTGGAAAATGGTGTGAAGCTGTGCAACGTACAGTCGCAGTAAGTGATGTAAAACTCAATGTAATTCAGACCTATTTCAATTGGGCCCACACTCATACCCATTGTTTCATTGGCTGTTCGCAGTTGACGGCTCATTCGAAGCGTAAGCTGATTCGTTATCTACGGGGGTTGGGTGCATAATTTCACGCGACACCTACTCGTCTTGGACATCCGGTATTATTATTCCTGTCGTGCATTAGGCCACCACTAGAGTGCTCCTGCTCCATCTAAACTTTGACATTGCATGCGACGGTCATGTAATGTGCATTATGAGCACAATCATTTGTGTCATGCTGCTTAATTATGAAGTTTAATGGCTTAAGCCTGTAAGCACAGGAATGTCAGCCACTCTGGCATGTTTATTAGGACATATTAAGATGTTTTTGCTTAGTCGGATATTGAGTTAATCAATGTTTAATACTGTAGGCCACTGTGTAAGTCGTGTTGGGGTTATTCAATGACGTTCAGGTTAAGGTGCGGAATCAACAATAAACCTCACATATTGTAATTCCCACATGGATAATGTTCTCCCAAGCCACTGGAGGCTTTCCAAAAGCAGTGGCAAACAAAACATGCATTTTTCTTAATTTACAGGTTGCATGCCAACTGGTTTTGATTTTCCACAATCTCTCCTTCCTTACTCTTCAGCCTCCTGCTTACTCTCTGGCAGTACTTACAGCAAATGCAAAAAGTTACAGAAACAACCTATATTGAACTATAAGGTTGTTTCTGTAACTTTTTGCATTTGCTCTTTGCCAAAACAAACACGCTTGCTCAAGTAAGATGTTCTATACAATACAATACCATATACAGTGGTTTTGTTGTTTTTTACAGCAAGTGTATGCGTATGTAATTATTGATTTTTCATAAAAATCAAAACCTGACATAACCAAAACACATTTATTAAATGACTAAATTGGGTCATGTATGGATTGAGAAAATACTTCCACATTTAGTTCATGAAGTTATCACTAAACAACATACAGGCATGTGTGTATTTACCTTAACTATTTGTGGTATCTGTATTTAATTTGGGTTTGAGGTATTTTTATATTTTAATTATATTAAGCTGTGATTGTTACTTTACTGAGTGTGCTCAGGTAAAGCTTTCATTTCATACTATCCATCTAAGGAAAGTCTGCTCAATCTGTGCCAAATGTTAACACCTAATGGGTCAGCTTTGGATAGCTTTTCCAGTTGTAATGCAGTTCTGTGGTCTAGAGGTTTAAGCCTGAGGTTTAAACTCCAGCTATGCAAGGCACAATCGACCTGTCTAGTCTCATTCAGAATGTGTGCAAGCACTGTCTACCATGTGATTTCAAACACAGTGGAATGAAATTACAGGGGTGTTCCATTCATTAATAATTGAATTAGCTAATTGTTCCTTCAGCTATTCTGGAGATGAATGGCTTGTCACTTTCTAATGTGTTTTTGCTCCTATTCAAGCAAGGGTCAAGAGAAAGGCACACAGCATTTCAAATGGCCTTTTCCAAATGCCGTTTTTAATTCCTTCTTTAGGACGGAGCAACATGACTTGTATCTATTCATAACTACCACAAATAATGTATATACTGTATATAATAAAGTGCAATATTGTGTGAGTATCACATGTTATAAATGATAATGGTATAATTCCTCAGTAATAATAATATTTCTGAATATATTGTATGCTAACACAATTTTAGTCAATTTCTTTATTTCAAGAAAACATCAAGCAGGTGACATGAACATGCAAACATAATCATGCAAAATCCAAGCATATCATGACATACATTTATTTAGAAAGTGTTTCATTCGGAAAACATAATTGTGGAAAGGGGCCTCTGGAACAGCATGGTCGTGTATTTGGCTGTGATGCATACATTTCACCCGGTGACTAGTTCAATGGCCAGTGACTCACTGTGAGTGGGAAAGGATATAAGAAAAGGAGAACTTAGAAAAGGATTTATGAGAAATTTCTGTTTCTCACATCTTGCTTTTACTTATATCTCACTCTCGCCATCTCTCTCTGTATATATCTATGCATATATGTCACCCATTTAGAAAAGAGGTTCAATTAATTTTCTTGTTTTTTCTTTTCCAAATGTATTGCCTTTGTTTCACTCATCTAGTCATGCATGTTTTTCTGTTTTGAGTTTGGTTATTATACATTTTCAGTCTGTTATTTTGTTTAAACCCATGTCTGGGTTTTAATTAACATCTGGGGTTTTCAGTTTAGTTTTTCTTGGTTGAGTTGAGTTGGAGAGCAGAATGGTGGCAGTGCAGAAGCAGAGGGTGAGTTTGCAGCTGATAAAACTTCACCATGTATCATATAAACCCACAACATTATATAGGAACTACTACTCTCCAATCTTGTATTAATCCTGCAACACATTGGCAATTTTCAAATTAAATAAAGTCCTAATAACTCTTAACACCAGACAAGATTTCATCTCTTTAGAATATCGTTTACCTAATCCGTGATTGTTTCATAGTGCCTCTAAGTCCTTCTGAGTTGCTGTCTGGTTTCTGTGCTCAAGTATATTCCCTCTTCCTTCCACCCAGGAATCACACATACCTGCATAGCTTCACTTAAAAGCATGGATATTCGCACATAGACCTGTACACAATGCATACATAGCCAGTCTGGAAGAAAAAAACATTTATTGTCTAACATACCCCAAAAAATGAAACGGGGCTTTGGTTGTGTGCTGGTTGTTTGCCATTACTGCTCTGTGTGAGAATGTCTACAGCTGGCTACTGCAGAACTTCTCTAAACAGTCTCAGCTGTCTTTGTAATCTGCGGCGAGTAAACTATGAAGGCCTCCCATTGTGCTGAATGCACAGTGACACACTTTAAGCACAGTAACAATCAACTAGCCATTAGAGTTTTTGCCAGTTTGTCTTTAAGGATCTGAGGACATCAGAGGAAGCTCACTGATTGGTACTCCTCAGATTAAATGGGGCAAACGAACAGTTGGCAATACTTCAGGCTAACGCAGAGAAAGTTTCCTTGATGATACACTTTGCGGTAGTTTCATTATCAAAGATTTTAGTTCGGTTTCTTTGCTTGACATTTTTCCATTATCTAACTGTCAAGTGATGACTTCATCTGCCCGACCCACAGAGACCGTTACATGTTTTCATACTGTAAATTGTGAAGCTACCATATATATTTAAGACAAGATTTTATCAATGATATTGTAAGTTAAGAGACAGACATAGTTTTAGTTTTACAGACATAGATTAAGGTTAGTCATGGACTAAATTGAGTTCATAAGAGATGAAACCTTACGTTATCGAATGTTTCCACTTAGTTGAAGTTGAAATGTAGCTAGCTAATAAAGTAACCTATTTCAAATGCACGGTTGGAACTGTTGTATACACTCACCAGGCACATTTTTACTTCACTACACCTACATATTTATGCAATTATCTAATCAGTCAGTTGTGTGGCAGCAGTGCAATGCATACAATCATGTAGATACGGGTCAGGAGCTTCAGTTAATGTTCACATCAACCATCAGAATGAGGAAAAAATTCGATCAAAGTGACTTTGACCGTGGAATGATTGTTGGTGGCAGACAGGGTGGTTTTAGTATCACAGAAACGGCTCATGGAATTTTCATGCAGACTAGTCTATGTAACACAAATAACCGCACATTACAACAGTGGTATGCAGAAGAGAACACACAATGCATCATAACTCTAAGTGGATAGGCTACAGCAGTAGAAGTCTAAAAAATAAGTCTAATAAATACCAAATGAAGTGCTCAGTGAATGTATGTTATATTAAATATACACTGTGAGCTGCCAGTAACACTGCTTCTCTCCATCCAGAGCAGACGGTCACAAAGTGCTGAAGAAGTACAAAGTGTACAGAGATTCTGTATCGTTTGCCGAATGCTTTACTTACATGACTGATTACTTCGAGACAGTGTACATTCTCTGTCTCCTAGAGAACAGCTCTCCTTTTCTAGCCAGTATTCATCTGACCTGTAGACTCCAATGCCCGCTCCTGGCTTCTTTCACATGAAGTGACACGCTGGAGCTGGCACTGCTGTCACTCCGGGGGGGCCCTACGCACAGCTGTGTGTCACAAACTGAGATGCCACCAGCCCCAACGGCTGTGAGCTAAGGTAAACAAAAACCCCAACCAAATGACTCAGGCCATACCAGCCTTCCCAAGCCTTTATAGCCGTTCTGATAAGTGTTTGCATTTAAATCACTTCCCGAATCTGCGATGCCGTTCGTCCACTCAGCAGGCACAGCGGGGGATCGCGGAGCTGCGAAGGGCACGGAACGGAGGGATGCAGTATGGGAAGAGGAGAATGCTCTGCAGGTGACTCATTAAGAGATAGTTGGCTTCCCTTTCAGGGGCACTGACTCAGGGTTCGTAAAGCATTACAGCTTTTGTGTTCCTGCATGGAGACATTCGCAACCTGAAGGGCAGCTGGTGAAAATGGTTAGCTGTTCTGAATGCGATTTTGTTTCGTGTTTTTAGCTCTGCTGAGGGTACTTTTTGGTTGGATAAGTTTGTGCTTGCCTGTATTTCCAAATGTGAATTTAGCAACCACACATAGTTCAATCAAGGAACATACAGTCGAATGTTCTTCAGGAAGTGATTGGAGGCTAAAAATAGTAACAGAAACAAGGATGCTCTTGTTAGGAGTATTATTTATTCCAGTTAGTGTGTAATACTTTTGTAAAGCTGAGGGCTATCTTATCACGGTAGGCTCATTTTTTTAAGGCAAAATAGATAGGTTTCAGTTTTAAATGCTGCATGCCAGGCATCCCGTTACCTGCTCCATGAATCTGACCATCTCCATACAAATAACCTATTTACCCAATAAGACCTGGACAGAGTGTGATGACTTCTACCTCTGCGCGAGAAACTTTTTAGCTGCAGTGAGGCCAGCCAGCCATACACATTTTTGAGGTAGAGAGAAATCAAGTTTCGGATTGTGAAAAACTTTTATAAACCTGTAATAGCTTTACATTAGCTATTAATAGCACAGAAACATAAAAAAATATATATTAGGGTTTCCCTGCTCCCTCTGTTCTAAAGTAGAGCATAATTGATTTATTTTGTAGTAGACATTCTGTACATTACTCTGAGATATTAGGCCTTGAGCATGTAAATGTATTGAGGCTACTATTACCTAAGTTTATTTTTGGATCTTTCCCATACATAATATGATCATTTAAAAAATGTACTGTATTGTTGAAAACATAAATTTATTCTATTGGTTTTTCATTCTGTTGTTTGCTGAAGTTGAACAACATGAATGAAAGCCTGAATGATCTCTCTTTGTGGCTTTCCCCTTGTTTTACTGCATAATTGCATCGCATCATTTGTTAAAATTACAGTATTCCTCTATAAGCGGGGGACAACCTCTGTTCTATACTGTACGTGTCCTTGTGTGCGTGTCCGTTGTCTGCCCCCAACATTCACGGTTCTGCCCAAGGGCTCCTGTGCTGCATTTTTCGTTAAATGCTTAATTTTCTAGGAGAGTTGTTATGACGTGTAAGCATTTTCACCTTGAATATTATTGCAGAACTAGTCACAAAAAAATCAGAGAGTGAGAGAAAGAGCAAGAAAAAATGTATTCAATTCGTCCCACATTCCAGCAACAGAGATCCCAATTTGCTCTCTTCGTGTCCGCCTAATACACAGTGCTACAGACAACAAAGGATCCCACAGATACTGTACAGTAATGTTGCTATCAGAAGAGATTAATCTGAGCCCACTGCAGCGGCTGACAGATGAAATAATATCGGGGCCTGCATCATTATAAAACACTTGAGGGTCTGTCGCTGCCGTCAGTGATAAAGGAACCCGGGTGTGCTCTCCATAAGCAGAGGCGATTAGGAACAGTTGAGGCTCATGCTGGGTTACAATTGATTTAGCAGCTTTGCTTTTGATAAATGGCAGCGGATTGTGGCTGAGGGGCCACCTCGTCTTATCGCCAACCAGGGTCAACAAACTGTGATAAACAACAAGAAGGCGCTATTATTTTGCCATTGTTGCCCTCACATGGTCTTGTGATGATTTTTTTTTTTAATTGGACATAAATAAATGTAATATACATATAAATATAAGAAGAATAATTGAACCAGTTTCAATAAGACAAAATTGAAAATAAACTGTCTGAATTTAGTCCTATTAATTAGACTGCGGAAAGAAAACGCCTCTCTCACCGGTCTCTACCATCCATATACACCTTCAAATCCCAGCTCAAATCTCACTTCTTTTCCCTTGCTTTTAATTCCACATGAGAACTGTCTTTGTAGTTGTTTTTTGTTGTGTCTTTATGTATTAATGCAGTACTGTGGATTATCTATTTATTTTCAACGTTTTTATTTTTTACATAGTATAATATAGTATAGCATAGTAATTAGAAATTGTACAGCACTTTGGTTCATGGTAGTCATTTTAAATGTGTTTAATAAATAAATGTGACTTGACTTGACTATTGTTTTGTGATTGTACCTTTTACTGACAATAAAGCATGCATCACTTTGCAATGAGTTCAGAATATGCTTAAAGTAATATATGGCAGGAAGAGTGAAATTGGAAATATTAATTGTGGATTGCATTTGTTGCATCCATTTATCGTGAACCCAGGCCTAATTATGGTGTACCGTGTTGAACATGATGTAGCTGTAAGCATATTCAGTATCTCCCTTCAAGACACAATCTTAGCCAGTGATTAAAAACAGAGGAGAGCACTTTGAACAAATCATCATATGTTATCTGGCACTGATGCATTTCGCCACGAGAAAAGTGATGTATACTGTCTTCACCAGCTTTGCAGAATTGTACCAAAACATAACATTTGAATAAATAAAATTGAGCATAACCCCCTTTTCCCAGTATTACTGACACATCTCCTCTTACTCAGATAAAATGACTCAAATGTGCGCATTGCTGAATTTTCCAGGGGCTAATGTGCTGAGCAGGTGGCCTAGTGACTAACCCCTGGATTCAATCAGCATTCGTCCTCACTCTGTCTGACTCATAATGTAAATCTTACATATAGTTCCTTTACCAACACATTTAAAGATGACCAACCTGAAAAAAACCCCAAAAAAACACTAAATGTCTGTAAAGAACATTGCTCTTTCAATGGGGACCCTAGAGTGATTATTGCCATGGCAATGAGGTATCAACAAACAAGAAGGTCCACACTCTCATCTGATCCCCACATCTGACCTGAGTCAGTCACACTATCAATCAATTAACTAGCATTACAGTATACGATTGGCTTTAGCCTACTATTTAACATTGTATTTGGCTGTGCAGTACTTTACAATGTGAATTTCTGGGCAGTAACATGACAGTGCACTGTGCATGGTTGCAAGAGATGATAATATAACTACATGGGACTAGATACAGTATGTGATATGCTGAAAGAATGAATCACTTTTGAGTGACACTGACTCTTTCTAGCCAATCTTCTTGAAAGGGTATCATGGCTTTGCAAGAGTTAAACAGCTTAAGACTTTAAGGTTTGGTTTTCTTTGCTTTTCAATTCACTGGTCTGGAATAGGGATTGAAGCAATGCAATTAAATTATTCACAAGATCCATTAGCTCTGCATAATCCAAACCATGCCACTACGCCATCCTCTGATCATTATTCCATTTTTAATTTTCCATTTTTTTCCTGGCATGAGGCAAATAATGTTCCTCTGGGATGGAGAAGGATATGAGCAGTAGATGCTGTGCCAGTTTCCTAACTTGTCAATTAGGACACAGTAAAATGCCCCATGTTCATTTAACTCTATTAGAGTTCATATGCATCCAATGGGATCCAATGCACTCTGTCAGAGCTGCCTTAAAAACTGATATTCAAAAACACAGTTGATTTTACTGTGAACACTTCAGAGTCCATTACTTTCAAACAACAAAACAGAATTGAAATAGTCAAGCATCATCAATAAATAAAATAGAAAGATACACTGCAAAATGAAAAGGGTACTGATAAATATTTACAATATTTTTTTCTGCTGCAAATGGAGAGACTTTTCATTGAATAAAGAAAAAGCTGTTTGCTCTTTGCAGACGCTTCGAGAGAGATATTTGTGTGTTGACGGGGAGAGGTGTTGAATCGAAACAATAGACAGATTAAATGTGAGCGTGGCAGGAGGGGGGGGAACTGATTTAGCGATGAGTCTTAACCCTGTGACCTCCTGAGCCTCCAGGCCAAACGGTTTCTGTCTGACTGGAGCTCTTAATCTGTGAATGCTGCTGATTTTCCAGTAAATGGAGCCAATTAACGGAGGTCTCACTGATTACAGGAAAGGAGGTATGTATATTTGTGAGTGTCGGTGTGTGCATGCATTTTCACATTTTAAATCTATGGGGAGCGCACATACCCAAATTGCAACATTCCCCCTATGTATTTATTTTTGTGTGTCTGTTCTTTATCTAAAAATTCTCTGTTAAAATTAGTCCTGTGTAGTATGTGAAACAGTCTCACTTCCAATCTCTTAAATGACAGTATACACCCACCCCCCGTTCACCTTTAAACCCCCAGGTGGGGTAATGTCAGGGGGCATGTTGGGGGACAGGGGTGAGGGAAGGGGCATAGTCAGGGGGCTGGAGGATGTCATGAGGAGCAGGTGCAGGCGGTAGGGGCAGGATTAGTGGCCACAAAACTAAGAGGGGGGAATCCTCTGTTTTTGCAGGCTACAGTATGTCACTCCAGATTCAGAGTTCAGAGTGCTGGCATTATCACATGCTGGTACGGGCGGGGGGCGATTATTGCTCATTCCATGGTATGAAATGCTTTCCAGTTTCCTCATAACCATGCATCACCAGCTAATGCATAGTGAATCGTGCTAACATTGCCACTTGCTCAATCCAGATACTGTTAGATTTTCCAAATAGACCTGAGACGCAATAAAGGCATGGAAATGTAAAGCTGGATCATTCATAGTCTGAATAATAAATATAATTTACCTTTTGTAATTTCATTACATGTCAATCCAGTTATAAATAACTGTTTGATTTTGTTTCAAGACAGAAATGACAATTTCTCTTTGGTGTTTTGAGGCAGAATCTAAAACCTGAAAAGTGCTGGTGGTAGATCTATATTTGTATGCAGTGTTTAGCTTGCTGGAAAACTGTAACCATTTGTTTGTTGCTAGCTTGTGTCGTGGTTACAGTTTTAAAATGGTTTCTTGAACATAGCTGGCTAACTAGGCAGTTAGGTTAACAGTATTTACTGAATAACAGCAATTTTCCATTTTAAATTCCTACATTGTTGCTTCTTTTTAACCCAAGTCTTGGATTGCAGCCAGTTTGCATTATCACTTTTAAACTGAAAATGACCACAGGTCCTAGTAGAAATGGAAACCACGCCTCCTCCTTTTTCAATTTTATCAACAATATTGTACATTTACCCTTCATTCTCTCTACCCATGCTTGGAGAATAAGCTATTCATGGCAATGATCTGCAATGTGGAGGTTTTGTGGGATAACATTTATTGCAGGTTGTTCTTGAAGTTAATATGGAAGTTAACAGTGTGTGACATTTTTTCATTATGTGTACACTTAACATTAAATGTAGTTTTCTAAATTGAATGTATCGTTTAATCTCCGTAACATGATGTGAAGACAGCTGTGAAAACTTTTTTTAGAGGGTGCAATGGGAAACTGAATACTGTTGGATAATGTATCACTGTCTGTCTGAATACTGAGTCACACTGTTATCCCTTAATATTTTTACCTTCAAATGTGTCTGCGTTTATAGCAGCTAAGGCAGGTGACATCATGCAAAAAGTCATCCCTTTGATGTTGTGGTCAGTTGCAGGCTGACCAAAAGAAAGTCAGAGAAAACTTTAAACAGTCATTTTTCGCCTCCTTTTTAATCAGGCACACAAGCCATATAAAATGGGTTCTGTTTATTTATTTATTTTAATTCAGCCGAAGCATTTCCTCTTTTCTCCTAGTTCTGATGCATCTCCACACCTGCCCTGCTGTTGAATGGTTGTGGGGCTGCTGCTGTTTATGATGCAGGATATTTGTGGCAGGGTCTTCAGTTCTCTTGCAAGGTTCTCACCTATGTTTACCCTGCTGTGAAATCCAGCTATGCCAGCTTGACCTACTTGAAAATTTAGCTGGTCAAGTTGGTCATAAGCTGGTATAGCTGGGTATGAGCTGGACAACCAGCTAGTACTGGTAGCTTGTCTCAGCTTGTGGCTGGTCAACCAGCTACCAACTGTTTCAAAACATAGCATGAGCTAGTCAAACCATGTCAAGCTGGTCTGAACTGGTCAACCAGCTAAACCATGCTAAGCTAAGAGTTGGTCTGAACTGGTCAACTAGCTAAACCATGTTGAGCTAGGAGTTGGTCTGAACTGGTCAACCAGCTAAACCATGTTGAGCTAGGAGATGGTCTGAACTGGTCAACCAGCTGAACCATGTTGAGCTAGGAGTTGGTCTGAACTGGTCAACCAGCTAAACCATGTTGAACTAGAAGTTTGTCTGAACTGGTCAACCACCTAAACTATGTTGAGCTAGGAGTTGGTCTGAACTGATCAACCAGCTACCCGCTGTTTCAAAACCCAACTTGAGCTGGGAAAAATGTTGGAATGTGGCTTTTATTCCTCAGCACACATTAATGCATACCATGACAAACAAGCAGATCTCTGTGCATCCTACAGAAGTGAAACCTAGGAAATCCTGAGAGCACTTGTGATGTTGCAATTTTTAGAAAAAAGCAGACACACGTCCAGTGATTAATTCTCTTCAACACATTTATTTTAATTCCCTGTAATGTGTTGGGTTCTCAAATCCCCCAGCAGAAAATATTGACGTTAATATTGAAGTTAAATGCTTCAATGTGAAAGAATGCTCTCATAACTCCTCACTGTCTGCGGCCGACCCGGCTCTGTACCACCTCACTTTTCCTGTCGACACTTGTTCACTCACATTGGGACAAACTTTGAATGGGACAAAGTTTATTCCCCTTAAACTGTAGCTTGTAGCAGAGCATGCAAGCATTTTACCAAGCTGTCAGCCACCGCTGACTCGCTGGGATGCGTAAATCCCTTTGACACAAGATGAATAGCATTTCTGGCAACCGGCCCAGTTGCACTTTATATGGCAGCATTTAATTGGAGCACCCGAGCTGAAATTTTGGCAAAGCTCTTTAAAACATCAAAGATAACAGATTGCGGTTCTCATCAAATTACTTCTGATGCTTTTCTTGCTCTCTGCTTTGCTTCTGTGCTCAGAGCCATGTCTCTTAGCGAAGTGAGGAAATGCATGATTGTGGTTGCCACTGTGACTTTTTTGGTTGTACTTTTTCCCCGGTGCCTGATTTAGTCAGAGCACATGACACTGATGCTGAAAAAGATTTCGCAGAAGCAATTGCTCAACCATTCAAAAAACAAGTTGAGGTCTTCTGCCGTTCAAACCAAGAAGCATCCCTCTCAGCCTGATCACTGCTCTCTGGCAGAATACATAAATATTAGTTTCCTGGGTGGTTTGTCCTCATTTATATACATACGTGTGTCCGTATTGCAGCATCCTTTTAGTCCATTTATTCTATTTATTGGGGATTGACAACAACACTGTGCAGACTCCTACATCTATCATCAGTTCTTAGGTCAAGAGGAGGTTGGGTCTGTCAAGAGCTGGCTTATGAGATGGAGGTGGAATCCACAAAAGTAATTTTAGGCCAGGCGGAACTATTTCAGTTATAATATTCACTTTGGCCTTTGCAGTCCCTTGGATCTAAGTCAGGGTTCTGGAACTCTGGTCCTGGATGCTAGTTTTCAACTTGAAATCAGACCAAAATATCCTGGTGAAGTTTATGGTGCAATTAACTTCTCTAATCAATTAATTACAGTAAGTCCAGAGTAACAATGGAAACTAGCAGAGCTTGTGGCTCTTCAGGCCCAGGGTGGCAGACCCCTGATCTAGGTTCTTGTTTCAAAAGGATTCCTTGGTTAATCTGAAGTATGTCGGCTATGTGTTGCTCTTGGAACTCTTGGAACAGCAACGAGGCGCAAAGATCACGGTGATGGAACCTGTTTCAGCTGCTGTAACCATCCTTTGGCTGAGAGCCTATCCAGAGTCTCTCTAATTCCAACGGTCACATGGGGACATGACTGCCTATCATGACAACAAAAGCAAAACATGCAAACTAAGCAGTTGGTACACTTTAGTGGTGGGAAAAGGCAAGCATTGTTGGGCTGAATAGCCTGTTCTCATCATTATGTTATGTGTAAAAAGGTAAATAGTCTGAATACCGTAAAACTATCTCTCGGTCCTCCCTCCAACCATCTCTAGATCTACTTCTACTTCATCTCTGGACTTAGAAAATGTCTTTACATTCAGATTTGCTTGGCAGTATTGCATTATAATGGGTTTTCCACAGAATGTTAACCTTTTACCCAGTGCGGGGCCTGTTTCCATACACGGCTGTTCTAAGAAATGGAAAGCCCTGTGCCCAAACAGACCAAAATTTTGTATGTGCCCACATCACACCATTCTGGTGAAAAGGTTATATAATTTCCAATTTGTACTCATTTCCTATGTGTTTAGATACATCTACATACAGTATATAGACAATGCATTGTCCTTTTGAGGTATATTTTTGAAAATGCAAACTATACAGACAATATACAAGTGTTGTGTGAAGTGTTGACCATGAATTATAGCAACTTTTTTGTTTTGTTCTACTGTTGCCCATTACGCAGTGCGCTGAGGCAAATCGCATGTGTCTCTGGACATTACATTATGTACAATTTTGCTCCATTTATATGAACTGCTAAGATGCCAATCACAGCTTGCATGTCTTTAAATAAATAAATAAACAAAAGGGGAAAAAGGCAGTTACAAGGATATGGACAAATAAATATTTTCTTTTAAGAATAAACTTGGGTAAAATCCTCAATCTACAGCGATGGGTGGTGCCCAGAGAGAATTAAATAGCCTGTTTTTATTCCTCTGCTTACTGAGGCGTGAGCTTTGAATCTCGTTTGAATTGTATTCAAACATGCATAGTTTCACCTTTACAAGACACAATTGTTTTTCAATATTGTTGCTACCATTGAAGTACTGTAGGAGTATTGTTTCTTTCCAGTGGTAAAATCTGAGAGAAAGGTGAAGAACCGTGAGGGATGAGAAGAAAAATATCCCCGTGAGTGTTCCTTTCCTTCTTCTGTCGTGGTTCCGTTTGTAAATGTTGTTCTTTATGGCAGTCCTAACATCGTAGGTCACTCCAGGCCATCTTCATTCCGTGGTTTCTGGAAAGACAAGCAAAAAGGAAAATGCATTGAAGCCAGTTACTCAGAAAACACAGATGTGGTCACTTTTGTGCATTCAGAGTGCACTGTGAACCGCTCGCAATAATAACTTCCACCGTTGCTGACCTCACTTTTTAATGATGCCATGTTTGTGAGTCACTCGCACACTGTGAGTCAGTCCGGCTTCTTAGTGCTTTGGCTTTCATCTAATCAATGGATTAACCTACTCCAGGAGGGGTATGGTGCTACTTGCTCACTTTGAAGCTGGGTTGGGGACTTTCGGGGAACACAAAGACTCTGTTATTCCATTCAGGTCATTCCAGACTTCCATAGCAAAAATACCAAAAAAGGAGAACGTTGTGTTAGACCACAGCGACGGAATTTGACATTTTTCCTCTGTGTATATGTTGCATGATTCGGCCATACTCCATGACTTCATCCCCTCTGTCCTATTTTGTCATTATTTAAACACTAGCTCAACTATAACAGGATGAGGAACCAGTATAAGTAACAAAGGGACATATTCTAAGGAAACGTGGAGTATTATAACCACAATTACATAGTGTTACCTAGTGGTGTTTACATTAAGATTCAAACAGGGGTCCAATCAGAAAGCTGATGCAGGGGTTGCATGGGACACATTGCCATATATTTATCCTACTGAAGCCATGAATGGTTGTCTTCCCTGTTAGTGACATTGAATTAGTGCTGACAATTGAACACTGAAACATACTTTTTTTTGTTAACGGATTGAGATTTATGTTTGTAGATATTATATACCTTTTGCAGAAATGTCAAAAGTAAAATAAGTAAAATAATTTATTTTGACTTTAGTTCCATCTACACCAAACCCCTAATGAAAATAATACAGTATTATTATTATTATTATTATTATTATTATTATTATTATTATTATTATTATTATTATTATTAGTATTAGCTGCAGCAGCATAATTATAATAATGATAATAAGAATGATAACCACAGCAAGCATTTTTTCTTTCTTCATTAAAAATGAGACCACATGTCCTAAACCACCACATGGTTTAGCTAATACTAAAATTGTTGTGTAGGAGGATTTGACCGAATGTACTATATTTATGTCGGAAGGACAGAAATACTTGAACGCACGCAGGACCAGACAGGTTCTAATATTGAGGTGGTGGCCCAGTGTGGTTCTGCTCTGGGCCACTGGAGGCTCCCACTCATTGGTTTCTCTGAACTTAATTACCCCTGATGGCTTTCAGCTGTGTGCGTTCTATATTAAGTTCCCTGTTTCCTGGGCTCAGCACAGACTCATTACCAATTGCTGTAGAGCACTAGCTTGTGTTGTCCCGAGTGTGTAGGGGTGCACAGATCAGCAGAAGTTAGTGTTGGTCCTATCTGCGAGATTCAGGTCCCGTTCAGTGTGTTCTCTCAGCAGACCTGCTCTTAGCTCCATGGAGAGCAGTTTGCCCATGTCTCTTTTGTTTGTGTCCTCTGGCCTGCTTTACTGTGTGTGTCTTTTTCTTTAGCTTTCCTCACGTTTTCCTTTTTGGGCTTTCTGTTTTGCAACTCTATTAGATACGCCAGTGGTTCCCAAACTCGGTCCTGTTGTTCCGACCACAATTACAATCACAGAACTTTAACAAGATGTTAATTTCTCTTATTTGCTTTTCGTGTTCAGAGGGATTATTTACCCTCTTAAGCCACATTTTCTCAGACATAGCTTTATATGCCTTGAAGAATAAAACCCATGTTTTCATTGTGTCTTTAATTCCATTAAAATAGATCACAGTCTTTCACACTGTGTTTTTTAAATGTATCATCTTCCATGAGGTTAGTTTTTGTGGCCAGGTGTCCACAATTTCACCAATATTGATTCACCTCAGTCTTTAGTTTGATCAGTTAAAAATAAGTTGTGTTTTTATGTAATAGCTTGCAGTATAGCACAGTAAGCATAATATTTTTATTATCCGTGGCCATGTCTGACATGGTGTAAGAGGGTAAATAATCCCTTAAAATATCAATAGCACATAATTAAGAAAAATTAACAGCTAAAGTTAAAGTTCTGGGATTGCAATTGTGGTCGGAACAAAAACCAGCATACACAGTGGTCCCCCAGGACCGAGTTTCATTTTCAAGGCACACCACTTGCAGATGAGAACTAGATGAGACTACTCAGAAAGACACAGAGTAGCCATGCCTTTACTCATTATGCTTCATAATTTACCAGGTTTACTTTAATTCAAAGTAAGGACTGTTCTATGCTACGTCCACAAATACCCTCACAAAATAAAAATGAATTGACAGGAAATAGAGAACTTAATTGCCATGGTTTTCAGGAAGCATAAAATCAGTGTAGTTAGTTTCAATGAAATATTCAGTAGCAGTGCATTTAAACATGGCCGTGTAATGATTTACATGGAGGGGGTTTTCGTTCCTCCCACAGATCTGCTCATGATTCCCCTTCTGCATATCTCCAAACAGGCTACACTTCCCAACACTGGAGGGGGGCTATGGGAGAGAGCCGAATGGTAGTAAAAGTGTCAGCCGGTAATGGATGTCCTGGTGATAGGGAGCAGTGCTTGTTATTCGCAGGATATCGGGGGAGGACGGCTAATGATGTGTGGCATGTAAACCTGTAGTGGCCCCCTATCCATCTATGTGGTGTGTGGTGTGTCTGTGTGTCTGTGTGTGTGTGTGTGCATGGGTGGTGTGTGTATGTGTGGTGTGTGCGTGGGTGTGTGTGGTATGTGTGTGTGTGCGTGTGTGTATGTATGTGTGTGCATATGTGTGTGTGTGTGTGTGTGTGTGTGTGTGTATGTGTGTGTGTGTGTGTGTGTGTGTGTGTGTGTGCGTATGTGTGTGGAACTTGCGCTCGAGCAGTGAAGCAGTGGTGCAGAAACGGCTGGGACATAAGTGGAGATAAGGCGAGTCCACTGATAGATACTCATGGTCTTTTTGTCTTGGAATGGCATGACTGGCAATCGAAATTCCCCAGCTCCCATAGCCAGAGGGGCAAGGGAGCGCAGCGGTCCTCCTCCCTGTGCTCCCTTAATCGCTTCTCCCTCATACCAGAGGAGGTGAAACATGTGGTCATATCTTCATCACTCCTCTCCACATAGATACAGGGCACACAGATACATTTGTGTACAATGTACTTGATACACAACAGCCTCGGCGTGCCTGGAAGGGTTTCCTGCTCAAGTCACGGAAATGATAACAAAAGCTGAAACAAATTCAACCGCAAAACAACAGAAGAAACATTGTAACTGTGGTTGTTTTGTGCTGTCTGAACCTCATGACATTGAGACGGAGATATGTTTACATGAAGCAGCACTTCCTGTAGGCCTGTGGCTCCTGGCCGTGTTTATACGTAAGGGCAGTCAAAGAGGGATCCCAGGCCTGTTCGGTGCCTGTTTGCCTTTGGGAAGAGTTGTTTACCTCAATAAAGGTGACTGTCCTTGTATTAGAAAATCTCAAACGAGTAAGAAAAAAAGAAATGCAATAAACAATAACAAAAAGAAAACAACTCCACAACAGAAGATACAGAATGGTGAAATCCCAGGTATAATCTTAAAAGGTGACCAAAGTTCACCCTATTTTCCGACTTGAGCCAATCAAAGACAATAGTTTTTTTTATAGCTATACTACAACTGATTTAAATCAAATAAATAATTTGAACAAAAAGAAAAAAGAAAAAACACAACATATATTGATGTTGATGTCTAATGAATATTTTTGGGTTTTAGTGCAATGCAAACTATGAAGCGTAGACTTTTGGGCTATATGAATGTATGCGTGGATGCCTGCACACATTACTTTCACTTTACAAAATCCAGGATGGGTTGGAAAGCAAGGACAGCTGTTGCGACACAGTACATTTTCCCAGTATCTGAGGCCCAGGATATGTCATTAGCATGTGTGCTGAAATATGAGGGTTGGGCTGCTGTGGTCAGTTTCACCATCAGAGAGATGATAAGATGGCCTCCTGGACGCATGGCCTGTTTAATCCCACTGTAGGAGTATCTTGTCATCCCGAATGAAAGTTATGTCAATAACAGAGAGAACAAAAAACAGCTGCTGAGATAGATTTAGCTTTGTAAGCCGAGCAATCATAAGCGGTTTTCCATGGAAAAAGTGAAATTCCAAAAAGGTAAATCGATTTATTGGAAATCAAATCATTGATAACTGTCAATGTAAAGTCTTTATTTTTCACATTTTTCTGTTTAGTGATTGGCCGAAGAAGCTCTGTGTGCAAATGTACTCGATCCTTTCAGAATAATGATTGTGCAGCACGATGGGCTATGGACGAGCATTCTCAACGGGCCTATTCTGACTTGAGATATGCACCCAAAGTTAACTAAATTACACAAAAAATTATGTGCTTAACGGGTGTAAGTAAAGTGATGCTAGATATCTGAGTGGCACAGCGCTTGAGAGTGTGTGTCATGTACTCATAAGAAAAGGTGAGATATTTTCTGCGCTTTATCAGGAAATGTTGCATGACAAGTGGGTTGAACTTTTCATTCTATGTTAAGTGGTTAAGGAGTGATACATGATTTCTGGTGGCTGTGGGTTTGGTGGGAAACACTGTAAACCTTACCTCTGCTTATGTAAGGAGTACCCAAGTCATCCATATCCACTTGTAGTGTGTCGTTCATCTTGGCAATCTTGGCCAACACTGTATAGTACAGTGTTCCATGCATGACATGCCAGTTACTTCACAAGCACTTCTGCTACTTCTTCGCTAAAATGAGGCCTGCATTTTTTAGCCTAACACGGGCCTTCTAGGGGGAGAGCCAGAAAAATGCTCTCTAATTACATTGGTCAAATAGAAACAAAATATATGGGCTGTAAATCAATACATAAAAGGGCCACTTCTTGTTATATTAGGCTACTGTTTCAAATGGGCTTATTGAAAACAATCTAAAATACAGACTTGCATATACACAGCATGTTTTAGTTTCCATTGCTTTATTGCAAAGGCTTTTATTCTTTTCCAATATTTTTCTGTTTCTAGGCAACCTATGGAGATATTTTTGTGCTTTAATTTCAAGAGTGTTCCAGAACATATTTTATAATTAAACTCTTGCGTATTTAGAGGAACCAGAAATTCTAAACATGCAATGGAAGGGGAATTCCATGGCCAGTATTTTTATATACCCGTATGCTTAACAATTCTGCTTTTTTTAGCCATTTCTGCAAGTATACATTGTCCTCTGCCTAATATAAGACATTAGCATGCTCACTAGATGAGTCTGAAGACCTGCTTAGAAAAGGTAAGCTGGCTTGGCAAAAAAACCTTAAGCAGGTGCATAAATCTGAAAGTCAAAAGGCCCATAATCTCGGAAAATTGAGAAAAGTATCTAGGAAAGTTTTCCTGCCATTTACCCTTTAGCCGGGAATATACACTCACTGATAGCTTTATTAGATAGACCTGAACACCAGCTTGTTAATGTAAACATCTAATCAGCCAACCATTTGGCAGCAACTAAATGCATAAGAGCATGCAGATGTGGTCAAGAGGTTCAGCTGTTTTTCAGACAAAATGTCAGAAAGGGAAAGAAATGTGACCTAAGTGTCTTTGACCATGGAATAATTGTTGGTGCCAGACTATAGGTTTGAGTATCTCGGAAATTGCTGAATGGCGCAAAAAGCAAAAAACATCCAGTGAACAGCTGTTCTGCGGGCAAAAACACATTGTTAATGAGAGGTCAGAGGACAAGGGCCAGACTGGTCAAGGTGACAGTAACACAAATAAACACGCATTACAACAGAAGAAACATTTCTGAATACACAACGTGTCAAACCTCTAAGTGGATAGGCTACAGCAGCAGAAGACCAATAAGTCTAAAATATAAGTAATAATTTTACTTGAATAATAAATCCCTAATAAAGTGCTCAGTGAGTGTGTTTATATATATATATATATATATATATATATATAATTATTATTTTTAAAGATGTTTGTAATAAAATAATGTAGTAATAATGCAGTAATTATAGGAGTGTAAAGACTCATCCCACTTGCTCCAGCAGCTGCAGCCCTGGTGAATCAGGGGTCCCTCTGACCCCTCTCATCTGTTCAGTGTGCAAACAGATGACAACCTTGTGCAAATGGGACAACCAGAGAACATGGGGTCTGGGTCTGTTTATAGGTTTCCTCCTGAGTATAGTTTCTCTCATGTGTATTAACTGTCCTGTGTGTGGGTTTTCTCCAGTGTATAGTAGTCTCTCTCGTGTGTATCAACTCCTGTGCATGGGTTTTCTCCTGTGTATAAACATTCTCTTTCTCTAGAATTCTTGCTTTCTCACACACACTCTATCGCCCCCTCCCTCTCCCTCTCTCACTCCCTCTCCCACCGTATTTTCTCACACAAACACATACACACACACACACACACACACAGTGTTTGTGCACAGTGGGCCCAAGTCTCAAACTCCAGCATGTGTGACCCTGGAACAGCACCTTGCGCATGTTGGTTATGCACTAAAGAACCCTGCAGTGCCAGTGTTAGGTCTGGGAACAGTCTCTGATCCCCATAGGGATGTGTGCACTAACCTGGCTTATTACCCAGACCCAAGGGCCTCGTTCTGCCCCTGCTGAACAGACACCTTCACACACTACTTCATTGCAAGACAGGTGTTCCCATATTTTGTAGGGAAATTGCTACCATGTGTTTTGAGCAAGCCCCAATATCTTATGGTAATTTGTGAATGAATCACTTAAACATGAGGATAGTTACTTATTTTATTACAGCTAAAATGATTATGAAAGAACTAAAATGCAAATTATTTTATTATGTGTTAATGGTCAATTTGGCCTATTAATACACAATGGGCCAGTTTCATGGACACGGAGTAAGCTAGACTAAAATTGGTTTTAAATGGAGTTTTGAATCTCCATTCAAAATTGAATTTAGTCTAGGACTAGGCTTAATCTATGCCTGTGAAACTGGTCCATTAAGTCATTTAGCACATTGCACAAAACGGTATCTTACATTCATTTTTGCATAAATTAAATGAGCATTGTTTTTGTTATCTCTGAAATCCCTACATAAGTTAAAATCGGCTGTTAAAGTTATCGCTGGAAATAACATATGATCAAGAAAAATATTTTCCTAATTTCCTCTGTCAACCTGTGCAGTTTCGTTTTAACTTATTTATGAATAAATGAATTATGGAGAAATGAGAGTGAGGGGGATCTTTGATCTGATAGCACGATGAAACACATTGTGCCACAATGAATCACCATATGTCAGGCCCCTGAATCACATTTCACAAATGAAGAGCAACTGCCAAGGTATTTTCTCATGTCTGAAATGTAGGCACGCAATTTATGAGTACAAAATGAATGATTATTGAAGTTATTGATTTCTGTGAAGTCTACACACAAGGAAGGCCAAATTAAAGCTCTGCTTTAAAATTATTTGAAATCCGAAAAAAAGCCTTAATTTGGTGCCTGCCTGTGTAGTTACAACCATATCACAGTCAAAGGTACAAGTAAAGCAGCACATTTTCTTGCATGCGGCAAATGTTCAGTTTCCCATTTGCCAGGCAATCAATCACTGCATTTCCTATGGGCAATTTGGCACTTTTTATTGAATGCAGTAGTTAGCCATGTAAAATGAATTTTGCAATGCAAATGTGCTGGGCACATTCACTTCTATATACTGCTTTGCTCCTGTGTGTAGTAGGCCTTGATTTTAAATCCCTTCATATACGTGTATAATTCCTTTCATCTTCATTTCATGTTTATATTGCAAACAATATATAAAGCACTGGTACTATGATTTAGTTTGAATGTCTTGCATCAGCCACACAAAAACAACACTCTATATGACATGAAATTAGAATGCAATCAATAATGTAACCAATTATGATTTCTGAAGTGTTACTGTATAGTAAAATCTATTAAAATGTCCACAATTGTTTTATAAAATCTTGACACAGTAAAAGTACTTGCATATGTGTCTTTCCTGTGTATTATCGGGTGCTGCTTATAAAGCTGATTGGTAAATTTTTGACAAGCCTTTAGTTCAGATGTAAGCCCAATATACTGTACAAAACTTGTCAAAGTAAACATTTTGTGACACTGTATTAAATGTATGTATTTTAACTGCTCTGCCAAATAAACATTACAAATTCAATATTTAATTTAAATGGAATATACGTTACAGAAAAAAACAACAACAATATTTATCCCATAAACAAATGTTTACATTAGATCTTAAATCTCTGGTACTAAAATTAAACATTTTAATTTAAATCTAAATCTGAGATTAACTATTTGTAAGATTGTATGAATCTGGAAAAGCCATGCATATAAACCCCAACCCATGAAATATTAATTTCAGGATAGACAGATAAATACTGTATGTATTTAGAAGCATAGATTTATGACATAATTTAAATGTTTACAAACACTCAACTCACAGATTTAGATATTAGTTTTTTCAGATTAAAATATTTTTAATGGATTTACAAACATAAAGAATACATTGTAAAATATCCAGTGTTAAATCAACTCCAATAGCGTGTACATCTCTTCTTGATTTAATTTATACATTTGAGCAGATTTCTTAAAGGCATTTTGCAAATATTTCATTTACATCTGAAATCTAGGTTTTCAAGCATACAGTATAATTAAATAAATTAAGTCATTTTATATCAAAGTTTATATAAGATTAATATAAACCTATAATTAATTCATGTATATCATATACAGTCAGGTCCAGAATTATTGGCACCCCTGATTAATATGCACAAACAATTTTGTAAACTAACAAATTATTTTATTGGCATAAACTTTATTATGCAACATTTGTAAGGCAATGTAGTGTGCTTATTTAATGATTAAATAGAATCAACCAAATTCTTATATTTTTCAAATAAAAAATGTATTTCCCCAAGAACATGTTTCACAACTATTTGCACCCTGGTTTAATACTGCAACCACCCCCCTGGCAAATATGACAGCCATGAGTCTCTTCCTATAATATGTGCTTAGGTTAGAGAAGATATTTTAAGGGATTTTTGACCGTTCATCCATGCAGAACTTTTCAAGATCATTAATATCCTTGGGTTTGTGTTTACGCTATGCCCTTTTCAGTTCAGACCGCAATATTTTTGATGGGAATTAAGTCTGGAGACTGAGAACATGGATGTTGTTTTCACTTGAGTATTTCTATGTGGATTTTGATTTTGTTTGGAGCCATTGTCCTGCTGGAAAATCCCCCTATGACCAAGTCTCAGAATTTCTGCCAAACTATCCTGGTATTTTGTTAAATCTTAAATAGTGCCCCTAGACCACTGGCAGCAAAATATCCCAAAAACAACCATGACCCACCTCTATATTTGACAGTGCTTCTCCTTGTATGCATTCTTGTTCTGCCACCAAACATGCTGATGGTGTGTATGGCCAAAGGGCTCAATGTTGTACTCATCAGACCAAAGCACTCTCTTGCATTCATAATTCCAATAATGGTTCCAATCTCCAGAAGCTTGGTTTTGTTTATTGCGCTTTCCTCGTGCCATCCTTCCAAGCAGTTGGTATGGAGTTTCTAATTCCTTTGAGACTTGGTGAACCCAAAATGCAACCAATCTTTCTTTGTACCCATTACCTGACTTGTGATGGTCAATTACCATCTGTCTCTTTCCAATCAATAGTTCTTTTGCTTTTCGCATGGGGATGGATGACAAAGGGATTTGGCATGCTCGGTACTTTGTTTTTATACTCTTTTGAAACATTAAGTGATGGCATAATATCGTTCCTTTTGACTGAGATTAAGTAAATTAATAAAATTCAACTTTGTTTGATTTTATTAACAATAATTGTCGGGGGTGCCTATAATTTTGACCCCATAAGGTGACTACTTAATAAAAAACATAAAAGTGTTGAAATAAAATTCTACTTTTCTTAAGTGTTTGAACATATAGATAATTATCTTTGTTGTTTATTGTAGGCAGCAATTTGTTTTCTTTTTTATTTTTTTTTTATCAAGGGTGCCAATAATTCTGGAACTGAGCTTATGTATAATTCACATATGGCTATGTACTCCACAATTTTAGATTTGTATATATTTTCATTTCACTATGCAGAAATTACAGCACTTTTTATACATAGTCCCCCATTTCAGGGCACTGTAACATTTGGGACAATTGGCTTCACGGTTGTTTCTGATTAGTCTGGCGTGTTCAATTTCTTCCTGAGTGAAAGTAAAATAGTATCAGTATCTATTCTTGATTCTAGGCTTTTTATTTTGTGTCTGTTATTGCTGTCTGTCAACCCAAGGACAAGAGTTGTGCCAATGAAAGTCAAGTAAGCCATTTTGAAGCTGATTAATAATAAAAAGAAACAAACATAGGCCAAACAATAGGTATGCCAAAATAAACAGTTTGGAACATCATTAAGACGTACTGGTGAGCTCAGTAATCACAAAAGGGACTGGTGGGCCAAGGAAGACCTCTACAGTTGATGACCAAAACATTCTCACCCTAATGAATAAAAAACCCTGTCGAATTGATCAGAAACAGTGTGTCAGTGTCAGTGACTACTGCCTTCACAAACAGAACGAGGCTACACTGCAGATGCAAACTACTAGTTAACCACAAAAACAGGATGGCCAAGTTAGTTTGCTAAGTACTGTAGTACTGACTTGTATCAGAATGACAGCAAGCACAATGTGTGGAGGCCAAAATAACTGCCCAAGATCCAAAGCACCACCCCTCTCATCTGTGCAATATGGTGGTGAGTGTGTTATAGTTTGGGCATGTAAGGCTACCACAGGTGCAGAATCACATGTCTTCATTGATAATGTAACTGCTGGTAGTGGCAGCAGAATGTGAATGTGAAGTGTAGATAACAATCTTATCTGCTGAAGTTAAATGCAGATAGAACCTCATATTTCCACGGTCACAAAATGTCTCCAAACTCATTGGAGGTGCTTCATCACACAGCAAGACAATGATACCAAACATACACCAGTGCTCTCTTACTTCTTCATGATGTTAATACATATTTGTCAGAAATATCCTGAAATGGAGGGACATGCATTATAAAAATAAAATTCAGTAAAAATTGATGATCTATCACTTTAAGTACATGTGAATTGTTTGATTTCAAATCTAAAATGGTTGAGAACGGAGCCATCTCAAGAAAGAATATGCACATCAATATGATGGCTCACTATGTCAATCTTCTGTGAATTTGGGAGGGGGAGCTTGTGAAAAAGAAAGAAAGAAAGAAGTATTTACATTTTCCCCAACTAAAGGAATGTAAAGCAAGATTATAGTACAGTAATTTACCATCACCATGCCGTGGGCCTAAGTATTTGATGATGAGCACCCCACGCTTGAAACCACACTCCGCTCCAGATACCCATAAATTGAATACCCCATTCTGAATGATCCCACCTGGGGGTGAACGGAGGTGTCCTTGGGCCCTGCTCTGTGAAAGGTGGTCTGAGAATAACTCTGATCGCATTACGTTCGTGGTGCTCTCTGTGTTCTTCAAATAACATTCACAGCGTCGCAGTCTGTGATGTCAGCAGCTGCTTGTGTTTCTCCTCTCGGAGCAAATCAGCACTCTGCATGCGATCGCAGGGCCCAGCGTGTCTCTGACCCGTGATAGCCCCGGGGCCACACTTACGGCAGGGCCACACTTACGGCAGGGCCACGCTTACGGCAGGGCCACGCTTACGGCAGGGCCACGGCACCCCTGAGATGTCCAGCGCCGGCCCCACTCATTTTCTCAACTGCAATCAAACATATCTGCATATCAACTCGAGGCCTGCAACCTCATAGATGTGCACGACCATTAACAGAAAGGGACTAAATATCAGTTTAAGAATCTAACATAGTCTGTTCAAAATCGGGGAATACAATTTCTGGGTCTACTGTACCTGCAGTAAGAACTGAAATACAGAGGCCTTTATGTAACGTAATGGAGCATTTGTTTTCCTCATTTACATTATTCCGGGAAGACACTGGTTGGTCACAGCATTATTTATTGTATATATTGGTGAAAAGGAATGGACAAATTGTAGTCAAGTCACACTTACAGTACCCCCCATTCTAAATGATGTTCCAGAGGGTAAGTACAGGTCTGGATTATGTCCAGAGTGTGATTTTACTGTTAGATGAACCAGCTATAATCACCCACGGACCGTACAGGAAGACCCATTAAAATCAAACGGACTATCACATGTACACAAAATACTGTCATTTATTTGATTGAATGTCCATGTGGGAAAAACAAGAAGCAAAAAAAGCATTAAAAACACGGATAGCAGAGTACAGAAGCAACATTGAAACACGTGATAAGCAATATATATATAGACAATTTATTTATAAGGAGGGAAAGTTACCACATATACACCTTGCAGACATTACACCCAAAAGGATTGAATCAAGAAAATGAATTTTGACATTTTCTGTAAATGGTAAATGGTGTGAGCTTTTGACATTTTATAGACTTCACAACATGCGTTTATACATATTGATGACTGATGTTAGACGTGATGACATCATTAATGCAAATTGTACAAAATACGTCATGGAGTGGAAGTGGTCTCTAACCTATACTGGTTTATCTCCATAAGTGATGTCAAATACCTCGGATTGACATCAGAATCAGGTGATCTAGACCAGGTGACTGATTAGACCAATGAGCCTATGTGGGTGAGGAAATGTCTACTTTTAGTTTGACCTGACGAAGATCCACTGTGGGTCGAAACGCTGTTTGATACTAATGAAGAATTACATGGAGTTCGGGTGTGCAGGCTTTACTTTTAATTGCACGCACATTTTTTAATTAAAATTTTTTTTTACTTTATGTATATTTGAGTAGGGACAATGCCAGGAGACATAGCATCATTACTGCCAGTTTACACCAGATTCATGTGGCTGATGTTCTGCATACAGAGATTATAACTATTGCTAGATTCCAACTCCTGTCCCAAGTTATGTATTTATTTATTTATTTATTTTTATTATTATTTTTTTTTATATTATATTTATTAAGGTAAATGTTTTTGACTGATCTTTGGAAAACCTTCACTGAAGTACACTTAATATCATGGATTCATTTTGCTCTAGCTGGTGAGTTTTTTGCTAATCTTGTTTTCATTCTTTCCACTACTCACTATTTTCACATAACTTCTGTCCTAAAAAAAGATTTCACAGGCTGTACGTGTCCCAGTAACGAATAAAGGCCACAAAGCCACAACGCCACCAATGCCTCTCAGGGCACGTTTCTGACACGCCGGTCTCAGCCTTGCGATTGGCTGACACCCGTGGGTGAGCGTGGAGATGTCGCGGTGACCTTGTTCCGCGTGGGCGCGGGGAGAGATGGAGATCAGTGCCGTGCGTGCCCGCCTCTGAGGGGGCGTTGACGGTCACTTTCTCGGGGCTGTCCCTACGAGCGCGGATGTGCAGCTTCCTGTTATGCAAATGCCTGTGGTTCAACTGCACATGCTGTCACAGGACACGGCTCTCTGATTGGAACAAGATAACAAGGAAAGAAATAAAATAACATTTTTTTTTTCTTCAATCTAATGTTATAGAAATCGTTCTAGAAATGGTAAAGGAAAAAAAAAAAAAGTAATCAGAATAGGTCTTGGTGGAGGAGCTTGAACATATTTTGTAGTGGAATAGTACACTCAGGTCAGTGGGAAAATTCCAGATGACCTCTCTCTGTTTATCATACTGTCACTGTTTGCCACAGTGTTCTATTCAACAGTATCAGCGCAGAATTTGGTTCAAGGCCATGCATGTGGGCCTTCAAACGCCATGTGCAGTCATGCACGATGGCTGCAGAACAGAGATGTGAACTCATTTAGTTGTGTTCCACAATGAGCATCAACGTTTGAACTAATATTTAATATCTTACTCTGTTTCGATAACTAGGCTATAACTATCCTAAGTAAAGTGGTGAACAAACCAATATATCTCACCGCATTGAAACAAATCTCTCTGGCTTTTGTTTGCCACTATGATATTAAAACAAATGATTTGTAAACTCAATGTAACAATTTTGGTTTCTTGTTCAAAATCACTTCCGTAATTAATGTTTGTTCTGATGGATGGACTGAAAATATCTGCATAATAAGCAGTGATATGATTACCACTTGTGCCGTGTAAATGTGCAGGAATACTTTTTTTTCCAGCTGTGCATGTTTTTAATATGTCTTGATGAACAAATACTCTCCATCTATGACCTCACATACATGGGACCTTTCTTTGTGGTCTGGGCATCAGAAGTGCAATGCATACACCAATCACAAATGTGCCATCCAATATACAAACCAGTACCAAATGAATATTTAAGAAATCTCCAGGGGAGTGCTACTGTACTGCCCTTCATATGACACAAAAGGGGCAGTTGAATCTAGAACTTTCTGTTTTTGTCTCTCAGTGAGCTACATCACTGTTTTCAAGTTGGATCATCGCTATAGAGTCAATCGCTGCACGTCTTGCTGGAGTGGAATTTTCCACCTTATTTTTAAAGACTAAACTGTGCGATTGGCAAAAGAGGGAAACTACACTGGCCTTACCTTCCTCTATTTGGGGATATTTTGAGAGGCTATGTTTGAGAAGTCTGCCTTTATTTAACAGGGTCAGTTTACTGTGTGAAGACCCAGAGTGCTCAATCGATCCTTTTATAGCCCAGGCCCCAGCAGCTGGCCGAGGGCCATTCGCATTTTACCGTTTGTGATGCACTGCGTTCTTCATACTGGAGAATCCCTTCTTACTCCACAATCAAGCTAAATATATCACTTCCGTGCATTTAGGTTTCATGGACACATTACATGGTCATTTAATGATTCTAAAATAAAAGATTAAACTTTTTGTGCGTAGTTATTAGTGCATAGGAACTGATTTGGTTCTTAAAAGTTATTTCGCATTTAGGGGGTGCAGCAAAACAAAAGCAGATTGAGGAGAGATGCTCATTGGCCATCATTACCAATGTCATTATAGCTGCCACAGGGCACACATCTGCCTTGATTCAAATGTAATTTACAGTTAAATTGGTTTTCCCTCATGCAATAGATTTTCCAGAACCTTCTAACTTTTTATTTTTGTTGCCTTGGTTAAAACTAAAAGTGAAAACTTAAATGGCTGCTTGTTTATTGCCAAGATTTGCCATGTAGGTTAATCACAAATTATTTTAAATACAACAAATAAACAGTCATTTAATCACTTGCACAACAAATTCAAACATTATTTACAAGTTACCTTTGTTGTTCAAATGTTGAACTAAATGTTGAACGACTATATTTTGCCCACAGTAGCTACAGTTGCATGTGTCTGCTTTGTGCCTTTGTGCAAAACATCAGAGAGAGAGAGAGGGAGAGAGAGAGAGAGAGAGAGAGAGAGAGAGAGACTGCTAGTGAGCTGAGCCAGGGTGACAGTAATGAAACCTCCATAATAAAGATATGCATACCGTACTTGGCAGCCTGCAGTTTGCGCGGTACACTAGCAGGGGTGACACCAAGGTCACAGAGACCTCTGCACGAGTGGAAGTTGAGACTGAAACACTTCCCCTAGCTTCCCAGGCACGATACCAGCCTATGAAACCATCCCAGATCAGCAGGACAGTGATGCTCATGAAACACCAATGTGTGTTTTAGTGTGCTTTGGAATGTGTGACCGTGTCGGCATTTCTACGTGTTCATCTGCATGTGTCTGTGAATGTGGTTGAGTCTCTCCCCACATTTGTGTGCGCGCACGCATGCGTATGTTCATGTTTGCACATGAAAGTGTTTTTGAGACTGTGGTCAAACACATTTTCCGAAGGAAATTAGACTGTTTTGAAATGTAATGTGAAAGTGTCATCTTACTGCTGTAATTTGATCTTGAACATTAATTTGAACTGCATTATCGAAAGCCTCCAAAAGTATCAAATGCAAGTCCCACTGAAAAACGTGTACTGTATTTGCAAAAAATATGTCAATGGCCCCTGACAGGTTATTTTTACAAAGCTGGTTCTTGGTTTTATTTTCTCAGTGTAGCAGCTTATGTGCCCCTCAACATTCTCACTGACAGAAATGTAAAAAAGGGCCAAGCCTACACCAAACCTGAAGCTTTGATGATGAATTCATGAGTCAGAACTTCTCTATTCTCACTTTGCATGTCTTCTTTAAGCAAAACTGTATACTGATAGAGAACATTGAAAGGACAAATATAAAACGGCTTTCAGCATTTAAATAACTGCCATTTCAATAGCTACAGCTATACTTGTTATTCATTTTACTTGAAGTGGAGGAAAAAAACAACAGTACAACGTGGCTATTAATATCTCAGCAGAGGGTATGTGTTTATGATTACTCAAAACTCACAACCGTTATTTCTTAAATGCGCGGCTTTTCTTTTGGATTCGTCTTCAAGCGGCAGACATTGGAGGCCATGGGTCACAGTGACAGCGTTGACCTTTCTGTATCTCCAACACCCAGCCGTCTGTCAGCTCCTGTCCAGTCATCTCATTAGCGGTCCCTGCTAAAAGCCGCGCAAGGACTTTTGCTGGGCTTAAAAGCTCATTTTTACCTTACTTTTAAGAGAAACCTGCTCCCAGAATCAATACCTATCAAAACTATTAAACGAATATATTTGTCACGGGCTGATAAAGGGCTAGCGGTTTAATCCGCCTTGTTAAAGCTGCCAGAGAAAACAGATATGGTCTGCTCTCTGAAGACAGGAAGTATAATTTGGCGTGACCCGGTCCGGCGGTGGAGGGATTTGTTATTGAGCCACGCTAAATGAAACGCAGCGTAGCTCGCGGATCTGTTAGCGCTGCCGTCGGCCCTGGGGGAGGCTCACACAGGCCTGCGACGGCCTGAGGGGGTCGTTTGACAGAACACCGCAGGTGTTAAATAACACACAGGATGTGGACCCTTGTCTTCCCTCCCAACCGACCCCACAATCCAACCTCCAGACAATGTACTGTACAGAGAATTGCCGTTCTGTCTCATAATTCTAGCAGTGTGGCTACTGATGGATTTATTGCCAGTCGCTGTGAAAAATGCTAAAATGCACTTTCCAGAAGGCACCTCTGTCAAATCAATTAAGTTTCACTTTGGCACGCAGTATTTTGCTTGAGTTTCCTAAATTCTGTTTCCTGCAACCAGAAGGCAATGATTATAGTGTTTGTCTGCTTGTTTATTTATTTATTTTAACATGATCACATTCTACTCCCTTTTGGGTAACATGGGTAGCCCAGAAAGAACAATGCATTGTGGGTAAACAGTATGGGTTCCTTTCACATTTCTGACTGATGGTGTCTCTACCTCTTGTTGCCATACACTTGTGGAAAGTCAAGTTGGGGAGTAGAGAAAATAAATGCATCTCAGACCTAATTTCCATGTCTACATTTCCTGTGAGCACGCATTTTCACCAAATGCAGAACATTCTGCTGACCTGCGTAATGCGTAAATTAAAACCCAGGCCATGCCCCTGTTTTGTACGAGAGCTCCTTTTTTAAGGTCTGATGAGGTACAGATTCTGGGTAAGACAGCTCTGCATTTCACACGCTGATAAACATGAGGGTTACAGCAGGTCATCAATACATACAGTACAGCCCTGCTGAAAAAAACAGACCAAGCTATGCTGGTTGACCAGCAACAAGCTCAGACAAGCTACCAGCACTATCTGGTTGACCAACTCATACCCAACTAGATCAGCTTTATAACTGGCCTGGCCATGCTGGTTGAACTACTCAAACCCAGCTAGACCAGTTTATGACCCGCTTGACCATGCTGGTTGACCAGCACATACCCTGTTAGACCAGCTTATGACCAGCTTGATCAGCTCAATAGCTAGATTTTACAGCATGAGGGTTCTGCAGGCTGACACCACCTGTTAATATCCTAGCGGAACCAAACTGCTGCTGTTGAGAATAGCTCAGAATGTACATTCTAAGCTTCTCAGATTCCCAGCCTTTTACACGGAGGCTGCTTCAACCAGTGGAATTGCGGGGAGTGTTTTTTGGCAATTGACATTACACAATACATGTAATGTAGGCAAAGCACAGCAGTTAAGCACATTGATGTAGAGCCACACTCTATACATGGAGTTTCTGTATCTCAGATCAGGATGTGGTGGGGGGGGAGGGGTTCAGACCCTGGCTGTAGATCAGTTGTATGCTATGTGCAGTGAGGAAGTTGTAGATCATAGTTTCAAAATCATAATTTCTTTAGTAATCCCACTGTACTGATACACATCTTTTTTTTGATCATTCGCAGCTCAATAAAATAAAAAATAAAAAACACACCGATGGAACATCACTGAGGATCAAGCGTGTGTGTATGTCTAGTCTGTGATTTAATGACACCCCTCAGTGTCTCGGAGTCTTCAAACAAGCCTTGTATTTCTGCTGCAGTGTCTCTGACATGCTCGCAATGCTTCTTTGATATCATTGTATCTTTCTGTATACTGTACAAGACTAATGGTTGCATCCAAAAAAAAGGCTAAATATAAATAGCAGACCTGCTTTATCTTACATATATTTTTCTCCTTGTTTCATAGTAAATCATACAGCAATGGCTGGTTAAAATACTCCCTGTGTACACAGTCTAGCAGCAACAATTCAAGCATGTTTGAATTAAACATTTTGGTGATTGAAGTGAAAGCTGATAGTTTTGTTGCCAAGCTCAAACATCATTTTCGATCCCTTTTCATCATAACCAATCACAGATATGCTACTGTTGAGGAGGCAGAAGGTTCACATAATGACGGGCTTCTCGGGTGAATAAATAGCACAGTTCCCTTTCCCTCTTCTGCTGGAAAACAAACAAGAAATAAAAACACGAGGGACTGATAAGAAAATTGTCTCCAGATGCTGGCTTGTGCAGAGCGCGTGGGCCTCCGTGCAAGATAGTTCAATTACGCCACACATTACTGGAGCATCAGACTTGGCAGGGCTGCTCTAGAGGGGAAGAGGATGTTTTATATCCAATCAGTCCACCCGGACCCTGTGAGTGGCAGGTAATTATTGTGGTTTTCATATTCCAGCTGCGCTGACAAACCGCGACTGGTGCGTAACGGTCTGCGGAAAACCAAACTGCCATACCGCCAGCCTTCCAAACTCCGCGGCCTGCCGCCACGTCCGAAGGCCCTCCTGGCTTCACCATAATTGCTATCATCCACCCGTTTAGTGGCTTGAGGAGTCCGGCCATTTACCACCGAAAGGACCCTTCCTCTTTGGGTGAATCAGAGGGGAGACAAGCATCGTTTTGCTTCACCTCATTGCACTTGGCTCTGTACATAAAAGTGGATTATATATTATAGTGGAGTTCAAAACAGTTTGATTATAGTTGGGCAGGAGACGACTACCAATGCGTTGATTTCACTGAGGATTATTTCGCAGTATTTTTATCTATTCTTTATCCAGGTAGATATTGAGACACAATATCACTTCATCCAGGGGGCTCTGGTCAGTATGGACCCTGCTTCCAAAATGTCAACAATGTATGCCCCTTGATTTCAAATAGAGCCAGTGTAGTACAGGTATGGTGTGTGTGTGTGTGTGTGTGTGTGTGTGTCTGTCTGTTTTTTATTTGCGTGTGTGTCTGGATGTGCCAGTCTCATACAGTACTCTGTATTTCAACCTGTTAGCTTGATCTAGTTTTATGAAAGCATCCCCATGGAGATTAGATGGATGATGATGGGTCAACTTCTTTGGTTGTGGGGAGGATAAGCGCAGAGGGACCATTAATTAATAACACATTTATTCATAACCACCTGCTACAAGAGCTCATCTTCATTACACAACTGTAGGTTTATAGCCTATTCTCAACAATACTATTTTAGTAATATAAATGTACAAATGCAAAGGCTTATGTGTAATAAGTTATAACTAATGAATAGTTATATACCATAGCCAGTTCATTCATGAACTTGGCACTACTCATTTGTTTATGGGTTTACAGCTGATAATATTTTAGATTTAATCTCATGTAAGTTCTTGACATGTAAGTTCTTGACAATTCATCTTTAAGTAACATAAATATATATCTGGAATTCCGGATTCTTTGTTTAATCAGGAACAGTCACTGATTTACAAGGTGAGGCAAGGACATGACTTTGTCTTAAAGGTACAATAGGTCATTTTGGACTTCTAATGGTCAAGAGAGGAATTGCAGCAACAAACACCCAGAAACCACAACTCTGTTTATCCCTCCCCCTTCTCTATGAACACAAGGGTTGGTCTGTCAACTGTATATTTTGAAACCTGAATTTAAGGACTATAAACACAGGTGAGTCTGTCAGTGAGCCTGTTTCAGTGATAGGAAGGGATTTACAATGGTCTTGTAACAATGATTTAACAGTAAAATCTTACAAATTGAACACCAGCTCAGGATCTTTTCTCTTGTAGATCTTGGCATCAAGCATATCAGAGTAGAGAAAACACATTCATTTGGGCTTTTAGAGCATTTGCTGTAATGAAATAATTATTTAATGCAAATAAAAAATTAATCAAAATTGTGAATTAGTTTCTTTCAGTAGTCAGTTCAATGCTTTTCCCGCAAAATATGAAATGGTAGAAATGGTTGTATGGTAGAAATATACAGTAATTATGAGAAAAGATTGGATACATTTGGCTAGATGTACTCTACATATCTTTATCTAAAACTTTATCTAAAATAGCAAAACTATATTTATACAAGAAATATCATACAAACACACACATACATTTGAGCAAATGAAGAAACAATTTAAATCTATGATCCCTAGCAAATGTAGCATCAGGTGGATATTGTCAGTGGAGAAATGCTGGTATAGTGTTGTGGGATATTTTTAAAATTCAAAACAACTTTAAAACAATAAGAATAATTCAGACAATACATTAATCCATAGTAACATTTTACTTTCCTTTAAAGGAGAAAGGAGAAATCATATGAAATGTGAATATTGTCCTACGGAGCTATTTGTGTTTCTGTTTGTTCTCAGAAGTGAGCTCTTTATTTTTTCCATTCTACTGTAGCTGTGCTGATTCATTTGAATTTATAAGCTCCTTACTTTAGACAATTTCCTCTATTTTTTCATGCCAAATACTGTGAGTGAAAATGAGTAATGGTGTACAGTTTGCTTTACATCTGGGACTGCGTCCACTTCTGAATCTGACTGCATTATAGCCTTGGCATATAACAGATCAGCATAAAGTCCATCTGGAGACCTACATATTGTGTTGGTGTACCTGTTGCTGTGGTCAAATAATTTATATTACTAATTGTTAGAAGGTATACACAGTACTCAGAAATCATAGTGGTATTCTTCCAATGGGGCTTTACAGATTCATAAGATTTATATGAGGGACATCAGTAGATGACAGTGGCAACACAATTGACCTCCTTCAGAGCAATTTTGCATTTGTAGTTCTACAATTATTGCTGTGCATTTTATTAAATAATGAGTTTTATTAAATAATATGTACAGTTCATGGGGTTTATCAGCTTGCTACCAGGACTTCCTTGTAATTATGCTGCTAGAAATACCACCCTTTGTGATATGTTCCTCCAGTGTGTATAATATTCAAACCTACAATTATGTATGCTACAAAATGTGTTGAGCACCAATATTAGATGCATGATATTTTGTCAAAATCAGATTATAATTTTTTTTTTGGTGAACTGTGCACTGTTGTTTGAGTGTGATTCAATTAATCCTATTTGATAGTGTTACACTGCAGGTCATTACTGATATTGCATGAGAAGCTGGTTGTGTGGATAAAAGTGTTTTAAATGAATTCATCATTGCCGTAAAATTCATGAATAAAAATGTATTCCTCACAGATGCTGAGCTGTTCTGTCCTGACAAAGAACATATTGTCCTCCATGTTGAACATATTGCACCATTTTTCATAATTTGATTGTTTTTGTTTTCACACTTTCAAAATTCTAAATTCTCAACAAAAAAAAAGACAAGTAAAATATGTTGAAACTGTGAAACTGTGTTGCTGTTTTAGCATGGCATGTAAAAATTACATCCAGCTTCATACATGCAAAAGAGTTCTAGTGCACTCTCCAGGATCGAGATTTCAGTGAAGCTTTTCTTTTGGGGAATTTCGGCCGGCGGTGTACTGTAGCAGCGTGACAAGTGCCCGACATGGGTACAGGACTGAGATTACATTCTGCCTTTGCTGCTTTTTACAGGCCCGACTGCTCGATAACACAGGAGAGAGGAGAGCTGTTACTGCTGTCGCTGAGTGCCTGTGTCAGCACTGCAGCTGTGGCTAACCTGGCAGAAACATCACCCTTCAGAGCGAGTCTAAGGGAAGATACACTTCTCAGGGTGTTTCTCTGATCCTGTCCCAAACTCCTCATCCTTTCATCTGATCCACAGACCCACACTGGGTGCTCCTATTTGGCAAGTAGTATGAGCAGAAAACATATACTGTACATATATGTGTTTTATTTTTAAAAATGTAAATTAGGCGACTTGATGCCAGTCTGTGGGATGCATACGGGCACAGAAACAACGGACTCTAAAACGAACATGCACGCTCGAAGCCAAGCACAAACAAACATTATTGTCCTAGCAACTGAAGACATGTTTGTGTTTATTTTGTGTGGCGTCTCAAAAAAAAAAAACAGCCACTGTGATTGGTAGGCGAAATGCAAGGCCGAGCAGTTTCATTCATCCGCATGAACATTGTGTGCAAAAATGTCCGCAGAGGAACCAAAAACCAACGGGGGAAAAACTGTGCAATGTGCATCTTCTCAAAACATACCCACTGCCTGGTGTTTTAGATGCCTTGAGGTTTGTGGTGCAAAGTTATGGTTTGTCAAAATTCCCACTCAGAAGACCTGAAACACATGGGAATGAAAGTGTATTCAAAATGGCTATGTCTTAACATAAGACAATACAAAATATCACAGCATTCATGCCTGGTGCAGTATAAAATGGGAACCTTGGAAAAATAAGTGCAATTCACAATTACTTTTCAATGCGCATATTGGCAACAAGATTTGCGGTTTTGGCACAGGATATGAACTCTTTTACTTTAAAATGAGCTTTTTATCCACAGCCATTGAGTAGGGAGTGTCTTTTCTTCCTTGGGGCGCGAGAATGCATTTACACCAAGGCCTTCAGGATGTGTGATTTTTGTTGGATAAGCATTCTTGGACAACAAAGAGTGGTGTGTCCCAGTATTAGATGATTAATGTACCACTTGAAATCCCTCATGATACTTTTAAGAGGTGTGAACATATAAGAATAGCTTGTTTAAATTAAGGACAGCTTGACAGGAACATATAGTAATGCATTCGTTTTAATTTTGCCATGCTTTTAAATAATAAAAAAAACGCTAAAGTGCATACAGTGAGGATTTTTTAATGGCCTGGCAGAGCATAACGTTGATATCGACTCATATCTAATGGCAGCTCAGCAGAATTTGTAGCGCAAAGCATTGCATTTGTTTGGGAGATATGTTAACGTATAGGCGACCTAAATATAGTCGACTTTCTGTAGCGGCGGTTTCGTTTTACACCTGCAGGAAAAAAAGGGGAAATTATGAAGGTGACCTGATGGATTTCATTGCAGCAAACACAGGTAGAGGCAGTACACTGTCGAGACTGTCACCATGTGCCCTTCTGTGTGCACAACACCGTGGTGCACACCAGTACTGGATACATTCATTTATTTTCCCAGACCACGGTGTTGTTCCTTGTTTAGTGTCAATCCAGTGTTGGTTTTTTTTGGATTAGATTTTTAAAATAAGTATCGCTCCTCGCTGAACCCCGGAGGTATTGCAAATGCCAAGGACAGGGCCGTTCCTGACCAGCTCATTTGCACACCTCCCTACCGCTCAGATGTTTGACAGCACATGTGTACAAATCAGTGTGTGACAAATCGCTAGGCCGGAAAACCAAGGTGGGAAAAATACTAATTGAAATGAACTTTAAAGGGGAAAACTCATAATTAATGTGAACTTTTCCTTCTTTTTTTCTGACAGAAGGCAGCTGAAACTTTCAAGTATTGTATATTTGCTTGGATGAAATCAGTAATCTGTTCAGAAATAAATACATTAACAAAAAGTATAGCCTTAAAGATAAAATAGACCACAGCAAGAAAGTATTATAAGTTCATTGCTTACAAGTATATCTTAGTAATTATTACAAAAATAGTTATGTTGTATTCTTAGATTTGTGTGCAAAAATGTTGTAGATATTCTACTTTTATATTTTGCATTACATGATATTACATTATAATAATTTAGCAGACACTCTTATCCAGAGCGACGTAGAATAACGTACTTTCATGAAGAAAAATATTCTACTGAAGATATGTGATTACCAGTGGTGGCTGCTGAGCTGAAAACTGAGGAGGCAAAAACATCCCCCTTAAACTGATTATTGGTCTTGACTGGTTTTAAATCCTTTAAAGGATTAAGTTACAAAGTGTTCAATTCCATCAGGTGTAGCCAGTTCTCCTCAATTAGGTGAAACGACAAAATTGTATAATAGTACAACCAGCGTTATTCAAAATTGTGGTTACATGTAGCTACTCTTTCTGTTCTGTATCCACACTCAGGGAATATCCATAGCAAATGAATATGCCTATTATGTAATTGAAGCAATCTTAAAGCACAAGCTTTATTCCATTGTGATAATTAACAGTAGTTTATCTTTTTTGTGTATGCCTTAAATACAGCTTCATCCCAATTAATTTGATTACATTGTGCAGACTTCACAGCGACTGGGTAGTGAATAAGACATATTTCTTTATTCATGTACTATTTAATCTCCCTAACATGGCGTGAAGAAAGAGGTTTGCCCGCCACTGGATTATTTTTATTATTATTATTATTTTTTATTTATTATTATTTTTGCAGCCACCAATAAAACTATTCATTTCATCTTATCCCTCACCCTGTATGGCTGCTTGACCCAGATTTGATTTCAATATCCAACCTGAGCACTAATTCATCATTGCCCACATTGCAGACAAGGCTGTTAGTTAAATATACGTACGCACATTCCACATGTTACTACAATGTTCCTCCGTGCGCAGGAGGCCCTCAGTACACGTGTGTGAATTCACATCATGTCCTCCGCGGCAGGGCAGAGGTCAGGGAGCTGGCCCCTGTTTGGACAGGGTCTCTGGGTATCGAGGCAGTCTGTGGGGTAAGCAGTGACCTCAGCAGATCTAAGCTCTGCCTACACAGGGGATGGGCAGATCAAACTGCCACTGCTGAACTGCAAAAAATGTGTTTTGAGTGTTATCATCTGGCAACTCCTCCCCTATGGTCCAACCGACACGTACTATTTTTTTTTGTATTATACTGTACACAAACAGGATACTTTTATTTATTGTATATGTTTATTTATCAACATTTGTGCTGAGATTTAACATTTTCATTTTCAGCTATTTTGTTGACGTTTAAACCCACCATACAATATTTCTGAGACAAAAATGTCTACTTGAATTAATTTGTAAATTGACATTTGAAATCACACTCTGACTGAACCCTGGCCTACATTTGCAGATGAAATGAGTAACACATTAAGGCTGAATGTTGATCCAGGCGGTCATTCCATTCAGAGATTATACTGGCCTTGTGCATCCTACCTCCAGTTTGTTGTTTTAAGTCACCATGTCACTATTTCCACGGGTTCATGGGATACCTTTCCCCTCACCAACCCCAGTAGGTATATACATCCTGAGGAAAGATGTCAGTGCAGGTCACACCTGCATCAAATACGCAATTGTTTTGGATACAAATACTTTTTTTTTTTTTAGCATGTCTGGTGTATTGGAACCTATGAAGTAGGGGGCAGCCTATAGTCTCTCACCTGACTGGGTGCCGGGCCGACCGATTGCTCCACCAGGAACCGCTCGGTTGTCATGGAAACATTTTGGTGTGTGCCAATTTCCGGGATGACAATGGGACACCTCTACTGTCATACTGCATATGTTCATATTGAGACATATTACATTACATTACATTAATGGCATTTGGCAGACGCTCTTATCCATGCGAACATGAGTAACATTACAGCAGTGGGAATGGACGTACCATATTGTGGAATGAAAAGTTAAGGAATATCATTTTATACAGTACTCCAAGTGCATAAAATGTGTATATTTCTTAAAATACAGTTACAGTATATTGCCAATCTAATCCAAAGATAACTGGCACTGCAGTCCGTGCTAAATGTTTCTGATGATACAGCAGATGTTCCTGTCATGTATACAATGTGATTATAATCGGTGAATAATTATCACTTTTAACATAAACGTTTGAGATGATACCAACACAGACAAGTGCAATATTATTCAAGCTTGTGACTTCCGTCAGCATTTCCCCTTGAGCTGTATCAAAGCAGCAGGGTTGCTTTTCATTTCATTAATGTAAATTATTCATTTCAAATGGGCCAAATGACTGTACAGTTCATCTAATCATTATCCTTAATTGCTGTCTGCGTGGGAACTGTACACAATTCAGTACTATATTCCGTAGACTGGCCTATATTCCATAACCTTTTGCCCCCTGCAATTCTCTGTAATTGCCATTCTCTAATGACAGCATCTTATTAGAAAGCGTCTTCTGTACAAGTGTAAGATAACAGGGTAAGAGGCTTAACCATGCAGGATAAATAAATTAGCTCATCATCCTGGCACAAATGTGGAAATATTTATGGTGGGCATCATTCGATGCCTTGAAGGCTGAGAGTTCACACTTTGCAGATGAGTCTATACAGTAAAGAGCAAGCACTCTTGTTGCAGAAGGGCTGCCTTAAGACTGGAAAAAAGAAATTTGGGTTTCTTAATTTTCCTAATGCATTCAGGTCAAATGAAAGGATCAAAGAGAAAAAGCTTTTCCTGCTGTGAGGTCGGGTTCATTTATAATTAATTATTTAATTGTTATGTTAAGCTGATCTTGGACTTCATTTTAGGTCCTTGCTGTCTCCCCCTTGTAAAAACCAGAGGCAGTCGGAAAAATAAACATGTACTTTGCTACAATGTAATCCACTACAATTATCGTTTTGAAATGTGAAGACGCTAAATACAGTGCATGTTGAAAATGCATATCATTCAAATGTCTGTGGGGTGGTTATTGGCTGTGTGCTACAGATAGAATGTACTGACCTTTGTGTCTGGCTGACTGATTATCTTCCCATATTCTACAAACTATCTATTATGTACAGATTGCTCTCAAACCTGGTCTTTTCAGACAGTTCGAAACCTAGTCCAGTATATCTTCCCAGGTGTTTATCTGGTCAGTAGTATTGGGTACTAGTTACCAAAGGAAACCCAAGTGGTTCCGGGGTTATACAATTTTGATGATATGATATGTCTTTTTTTGGTATACTTATTAAAGTAGGTCCCCAAAAAGCACGGATGATGATCTGTAGGTGGCGCTCTCCAGTGAGGGAGGCTCAGGCTTGGCTGTAGGCCAAGGGGAGGAGAGGTGGCTCCCCTTCTCATTGCTGACAGCTAATACTGTGCTATTCCTCCAGTCTGGCTTCAGTCTTTATAAGCCTTGAGTCGTAAAGCCACTGTGACCAGGGCCATTAGGGAATGACCTGTGTTTATGACAGTAAATGTTTGTTCTCTGGCTGCTGTGATTCATGGGAACGATTAAGGCTGCCAGAATGACGGGGCCTGCTCTTAAAAGGCTTGCCCGCAGAAAAGCTACCCGATCCAGTATTGAAAAAGGGAAGCCTGATATTACAGTGGATGAACTCAACATTTCCTTCTGAGGTCGATGTGCCACAGCTTCCATCACCAAATAAAATTAAATCCACATGGCTCATCTGTCAAGAGATTAGTAAACCAGAATAATTCATATGTAGGCCCTCTTTTACTCTGCAAATAAATTAACTGAAGAAAATAAATGTAAAAGTTTGAAAGGATTCAGCTACTTGAGGAAGTTTTTTACACCCATGTGCCGCCCTCATTTCCAGGAGCTTCTTCAGAACATGTCTTCATTAAGTCTGTGACAGCCAGCCACTGGAATCTCACACAGAAATAAGACAGCAGCTGATCCCAGCATGCATGGCCAGCCTCAATTCTACAGCAGGGCCTCTCAGTGAGGGGATGGCACTGTTAACACATTTCACAAAGACTGTCTAAGGCAACGAGTAACTCGCTCACTCAGAAATCTGAGCCACATCAGACACAGGGGCACGAAGGGGAAAGTTACACCTCTTTGCCCCCTTAAACTCTCTCTCTCTCTCTCTCTCTCTCTCTCTCTATGTATATATATATATATATATATATATATATATATATATATATATATATATACATAGAGAGAGAGAGAGAGAGAGAGAGAGTATATTGAAATTACAAAATATAATGCTACATATGAGAACCATCCACTATACTGTGCCAAAGGCCAAACCAAGGCTCCTCCTGCTCTACACAGACACCAGGCCTTTCCTACATACTCTGGGACAGAAGATGATAACTCCACCCAAAAAACCTCCCATGTCTTGGACATAAAACTATCTCATCGCTATTAATAAAGTAAGCAGGGCCAGTAGCATATATGCCCCCCCATCAATCTAGTGAAAGTGAATGTCACTGTGCACCAGAGGAAGTATCTTGATATTCTCAAAATACTGCACTTGAAATCAAGACTTCAAGACATCTAGGGGATGTATGTCAGAGATTGTAACCCTTTGGGGTTTGGTTTCCAAGAGTCAGAATTACTCTAAGTATTACTAAATCAAAGTTACAGAAGCTCAAACACAGTGGAAGTGGGATATTTATTTTCTCACTGAGAATATGTTTAGTTTTTGAGTTGATATAGATTATTGTGGCAGTGCCTGGTGCACTTAGAAACACAATGGAGCCACAGCCAAAGCATTGTACAAACCTTTCAAATATTATCATAATATCACCAGAAATGAACATTCTGCATTATTTTTTCTAAGCTGTGTCTAGGCAGTTTTCCAACTAGGACACTTGGAGAGTCCAAAAGGACACATGGAAAGTATTTTATATGACGTATAAAATATTGTACGTTGTAAAGTATACAACACATTTTTTTTCCTGAAAAAGAATGGACATTCTATCAACGTTTCTCTGAGTTTTTAGAGCACATTTTTAGAATCACATTATTATGCATTTAGTTTGCTGGACCCTTGGCGTAAAAATGACACTATTTGGATTTCCAAAATGCTGATAATGCGAGGTCTCCCCACATGTTACAAAATACGGAACTGTTGTCGCTAAAGCAATGGCATCACAAAATAGGTTATACAGATAGCGTTAAAACTCATGGTTCTTTCAAATGTTGTATATCGTGTTACCATAGTGATTGAAAATTGCACCGAAAAAAAGGACTGAATGCAACAACAAAAAAACCTTTAATTTGTGGTATTTGCATCCATATCAGGTGATCCTTGTGGGAATGTGTACTCATCTGAAAATTTCTAAAAAAGCATAACCATATATGAATCTATTCTATATATTCTATATTCTGTAGTCATTGTATTAATCCCTATTGTAGCAATGAGTACACATCAGTTACACTAATTGGTTGAAAAATTAAAAATGTGGTATTTTATGTAAAAACATCTGCGTAACAGACTGTGTAACTTGCCAAACTTGCAATGGATTGAAACAATCATGGCAGTGTCATATTACTAATAACAGTAATGGCATGCATGATCTTTACTTTTGAAATAGGCCATGCCACATCCATCATTGTAAATGAGTGGAAAGAAAAAGGAACAACTCTGAAATGCAAACTCTCTAGAGAAAGACTGTATCCGGTGTTAATAGAACACAACTCTTAACTCCCTTGAATTATTAAGCAGAAAGTGGTTGCTATTACACAGGAGCCAGCAGTGGACAGTCTGAAGAGGTTATGAACCTCTCCCGCCCTCCCTCGCTCTCTCCCTCCATCCCTCTTGGTCCCTACTCCTTGTTCCCCTTGTACTAAAACATGATTGCCCTTTCATTGTTCCGTCAGCTTGCATTTCCATTAGCAGCTGCTGTGACTCTGTATGTCTTGCATTGGCTGTGTCTTGGCGTCCATTTGCTTGCCAGTGTATTTGACATGTTTTAAGGTGCAGGCAGGCACCCAGACACTGTGTTCCTGTGATCCACTTCCTGGCAGTAACAGCCATGTTTGCATTACCTCAGTTGACATTATTTAAAGGGGCCATATCACTTTTCACCGCCACTGAAGCTGTTGAAAAACGGAAAATGACAACAAGCAAGGGTATAGTCAGACAATGTGAATTATCATTCAGGTTAGCCTGTGAAACCATCATAATTCTCTTCAAAAAGTGATTGAAGTCTGTAACTTATAATACATAATGTGCAGGTTTCACAGACACACATTTAGCTACATTACATCAAATGACAGTCATTTGGCACATGCTCCTATCCAGAACGACATACAATAAAGTGCAAATCTTAACCAGGGACAAGTGCGCTGACAAATCAGGACTAAACTGAGTTTTGTATGGAGAATTTCAGACAACTCTAACTGTAAACGATCTTCTTCTACTCATGTTCAACAAATTAAATGCTATAATACTCAAATATACTCCTACGGGTACAATGCAAAACACTGCAGGCAAAACACTGAACAACTGGATGGGGAAAAATGGAAGCAAAACCCTGTCAATGGAAGGGGACACATTATTAACACCCCTTATGATCACTGGTGAAATAATTTGTGTTTCTGTCAAGTTTTACCTCATTAATTCAAGAACCAAAAGAGCTTCTAGTCACAGAATAGCCACACCCTACCCTGCTATTCCATAGTCAATCTCCATGACCCCAACCAGTCCGGCTTCAAGAGTGGCCACTTCACTGTGTAGGGGTCCTCGCACGGGCTCCAAATTATGTAGGGTCCTTGCACGGGGCTCCAAATTATGTAGGGTCCTCGCACGGGCCGCCAAATAACGTAGGCATTTTACTCTCTACGAAACCGGGGCGCCAGTTAATGTCATGTAGCAGTATAACTGCAAAAAGTAATCAGTCTCATAAAATTACTGTTTTCAGAAATATCCAACCACAAATTTAGTATTTCAATTAATAATTAAAATAATTCCTCGACCTGTCGGCCGCCTTCGATAGAGTCAACCATGAGATTCTGCTCTCATCGCTGTCTGGGATGGGTGTCACAGGGTCTGCACTCGCTTGGTTTTCCTCCTACCTCTCTGGTCGCTCCAACCAGGTGACTTGGAGGGGCTCAGTCTCTGACCCTCACCCCCTACAAACTGGAGTCCCGCAGGGCTCAGTTCTTGGGCCTCTCCTCTTCTCGCTATCCACCATGTCTCTTGGTTCTGTTATCTCTTCCAATGGCTTTTCTTATCACTCTTATGCTGACGACACCCAACTCTTTATTTCCTTCCCCCCCGACACCCAAGTCACCACACAGATCTCTGCCTGCTTGGCTGATATCTCTGCGTGGATGACTTCCCACCACCTGAAGCTCAACCTTGCGAAAACTGAGCTTCTCTACATCCCTGCTAAGTCCTCTCTGTCAATCGACCTCTCACTGACTGTTGAGGACTTTGTAGTCTCCTCCTCCCATACGGCAAAGAATCTTGGGGTGACTCTTGATAACTGCCTCACCCTGGCTCCACAAGTATCCTCCACTGCCAGAACCTGCAGGTTCTTTCTGTATAATATACGCCGTATCCGTCATCTCCTGACGGAGAAAGCCACCCAGCTCCTAGTACAGGCACTCGTCATTTCCCGCCGGGATTACTGCAACTCCCTCCTAGCCGGTCTCCCAGCTTGTGCCATCAAGCCCCTCCAGCTGGTCCAGAATGCTGCAGCCCGCCTGATCACCAGTCAGCCCAGGTCGGCTCATGTCATCCTGCTTCTCAGTGGCCTCCACTGGCTTCCTATTGCCGCACGCATCCGATTCAAGGCCCTAGTGTTGGCATTTCAGGCTGCTAAGGGGACTGCCCCACCCTACATACAATCCTTGATCACTCCCTACTCCCCAGCTAGACCACTCCGGTCTGCCAGCTCTGGTCGCCTTATGGTTCCCTCTCTACGTGCACCTGGCGGTCGAGCTACACGTTCACGCCTGTTTTCCGTTCTGGTTGCTCAGTGGTGGAATGACTTGCCTACCACTGTCAGGACAGCAGAATCCCTCCCCCTATTTCGACGCAGACTCAAAACACACCTTTTTAAACTCTACCTTAGTCCTCCCTCCTGATTTCCCCCGCCCCCCCTTTCTGATATCCCTATCCTCCTTGTCTAACGCCCCCCCCCCAAAAAAATAATTATTGGCACTTATGATGACTATATGTTTAGAACAGCATTTCATGTGTATTTTCCTCGTTATGGATGTGATGCTTTGACTTGTGGAAGAACCTATGCACTTGTAAGTCGCTTTGGATTAAAAGCGTCTGCCAAATGACTAAAATGTAAAATGTAAATGTAGTCAGGGCAGAGTGAATAGGCAATTTATTTTAATGGTAAAGAAAAGGTAATGGCTAATCATGACTAACCTAAAGCAGTCCTTATCAAGCAAGCAAACTTTACGTCAGGAACCTCCAAAATATAAGAAGTATTGATGGATGGTTCCAAAGCCTCTCATGGTTTAAGATAAATCACCTTAAAGGATAATCCCACCATTATGAAAATTAAAGCAATAGTTTCAAGAACTTAGTGGCATTAAAGATATTTAGGTGTACGCTAAACGCATATGTGAATAGCATCATATTTCTTCTTGTCAGAATTCCGTAGTGTATATAAATCTTTATTTAAAATTAGATTTTCTTTCCATATACATTTTGAAATACATTTGAACATTAAAATACTATATAATATTTTATTAAAATGTAATGTATTAAATGAATCATAATTGAAGAACACAGAGGATAAGGTATTGAGGACTGTAAGAATGTAAGAATGGCACCTCACTATTCTGAGGCTAAGAGATGCACACTATACACAGTATACATGGCGGGATTGGCAGGAGAGCTGTTCAGACAGTAAATGTAATTGTGGCAATTGACCGCCTCACTTTACAACTGGTTACTGCTTTGACTTCTCACAGCTGGTTTCACGATTATTTGTGGGTGGTCCTTGTACGTACTGTGCACATACTACTGAATTACCATAAACCTGAACAGTGGTGGGCCCTAGGTACTGTATTGAATGTTTATGGGTGTGTGTGGGAATGCACCCATTCACATAGGAATGTGTATACAGTGTGGTGATGGATATATGCAGTATACAAATATATTATGTACAATAGTATATGTATAAGAGTGCAAAGGTATTTTTGTTTGGTGTTGTTTTTAATATGTGTAATAGAAGTAAGTATGTATCTACAATGGAACAATTTCTGTCGTTTTGGCTCTGCGCTTCAGCACATTGGATTTTAAATGAAACAATGAATATGAGGTTATATTGTCAGACTGTCACCTTTTTAATTTGAATGTATTTACATCCATATCTAATTAATTACACCCCTTTTTTCCACACCATCATTTTATGGGACCAAAAGTAATTGGACAGTTGGCTTCTCAGCTTTCTCAACAGCTAACAGATTTTTGGATTAGTCACGTGTATTCACCAATAAGAATCCAGGCAATCAAAAGCCTAGAAACAAGGAAGTGATTGAATATTACTGACTAAACAGAAACAGCTGAGAAGCCAACTGTCACATAAAATGGGAGCACCAATATGAATGTAAATGCCATTAAATTCAAGGTGACAGTCTGCCTTTTAACCTCACATTCATTGTTTCATTTCAAATCCAATGTGATGGAATACATTGAAAGAACAGAAATCGTACCACTGTCCAAATACTTATGGACTGCACTGTTTGTGCCCTCCTGTCATTTGTGGAAAATCTAAATAGACCACTCGAAACAAAAAAAAAACTAAAACTGGCAAGTGGTGTTGGGAGAATGTGGAGAGCAAAGCCAAACCCAAAACAAATACTATCCCCAGAGAGCAGTGAGATGCTGCAGTCCTTATCACTTAGCAAATGTATGAAGCAAAATGTTCCTCCTGAAATGTTAAACGCTGCTTTTGTCAGGCAGCTGTCAATGGGGAATTCCCATTTGGCCGAGTGCCATGCTCTTCCCAGCCTGAGTGAGAGGCTGAGAGACTCGCGCTCAGTGTATTGCTCAGACATCGCCCCATGTCTGTAAGGGTGACCTGTAGCGTAGTGATCAAGGTAAATGACTGGGACAGGCAAGGTTGGTGGTTCGAATCCCAGTGTAGCCACAGTAAGATCCGCGCAGCCGTTGGACCCTTGAGCAAGGCCCTTACAGTTGATTAGTTGATTAGACAGTTGATTAGACCCTGCTTAGTCTAATCAACTGTACGTCACTCTGGATAAGAGCGTCTGCCAAATGCCAATAATGTAATGTAATATAATGTATTTCCACTCCTGTTTATTTGTGTGCGATGTGATGTATTAGACACTGAGTTTGGCCATTGACAATGTGTGTGTGTTCTCAATGCAAACTTTACTTACACAACCTTCTCAATCACAGCACAAACAGAATGATCTGGCAGATGACTCAGGAAACATTTCCTTTATCTACATCAACATTTTCTTGTTTTTTAAATATATGACTTCTTTCACATGGTAAAGACACAAATCCATAGAGGGCATGCTTCTGCCAGCAGACTGTCGCCAAATCATTCATCTTTCCTCAGTAGAATCACTCAGAGGGAGAGAGAAAGCGAGCAATAAAAGCATTCTGTAAAGAACAGCACGAAGCACGAAGAGCACTTCAGCTGGCTTCCTGTAACACTTCACCAGTTTGTAGCCGAGAATTGAGAGCCGGTTCAGAATAAGAGCAGGGCATAGGTGAGGTGAGTGAAAACAGGAGAGAAGGATGCTGACAGACCCAGTGTAATGAGCACTAATGCAAGAGTACAAGAGGACATGTGCAGCTCTCCAAAGTATTCATCACAGCGCATTAATGTACAATATTTATTGTATTTTTTTTCTATCCATTAGCAGTACTAGAACACAGCCTCAGCTGTGGAATGTGAGATTGGCCTGTCAGTTTCTCTTTGACGGGTGAGATATAATGCGTTATAAAATGAAGTGACACATTATTTGCCTTACAAGAGGAAGACCAGACAGAGTGGCTCAAATTTTTGCCTTCCGAAAACAGAAGTCCTGGTAGTCCAGGCGATGTGTGTTATGTGAGCTTGTGTGCTGATTATTTAACAAGTTGCTTTGGCATTAACACCATCACTGAGTTGTACAGTTAGTTTTTTGCCTGTCAAAGACTTCCTGGAAACATGAATCCATGTCTCATATCTGTTATGCTCTTACTGATGTTATGTTCTTATTTTAATATTTCATATTCATATTTATTAATATTTACAGAAATCTTGACTTGGGCATATTACATCCAATATATGATTACATTCAAATAGCAGCTGCATTATTGCATTCAATGTGGAAAATATGCAATAATAGAGCAAATCAGGAAGGGGCAAATACTTTTTCATGGCACTGTATGCATGGATATGCCTCATGTTTCTCAGATGAAATTATCTTCTTGCAAGGCCCTAAATAAACATGAATTACAAATACTATTAAAGTGTGAACATAAGTTTAGCTGTCTAGAAGCACTGGACTGTCTGCTTTTTCCATTTAAGGCTGGATCCATAATGGCATCAAATCCCAGTGACCTTTGGTTTCATTTGCATGCAGTTGCATCTTGTAAACGACACACAGGCCTTCATAGGCTAAATAGGAAGGTAACAGAAATAACCCCTGGCAGGATATAACCCCATGTCTGCCGCAAGTAGGCTGCTCCGAGCACAATGACGCAGACAGAGCAACACAACCAACACAGCTGCACAGCTGACAGAATCACACAGATACCACACCTTTTTACAGTCTCATCGCACTCTCCAAAATACAACCATTCCTGCTCACAGATATCCTGACTCGATGTTGCGCAGAGGAAGTTAAGTCAATATTTTGAAAGGGGTGCAGTGAAGAGGTGGGGGCAACCACCTTTTGTATTTCCCTGATTTGTTGTTCGCGAGTTGTTGCATTTCATTAGCTGAAATTCTCTGCAAGAAAGTAGGGGTTTCCAGAGTTGACCATGGAGGAAGCAAGCTCCTCCGTAGTCATCATTTCTGCTTTACTGTGACTTGCATATACAGTAACTGCAAGTATTAATTGCCATCATAAGCACAGTCAAGTTAATTTTGGTTACTGCCGGAACAAGCGTTTAATTTTAAATCAACGCCAAGGATGAATGTCAAATGAGTCCAGGGCACAGCCACAGAGAACCATATCTCTGAGGTCTGCATCTTACATAACATATTATTAATGGACATAATCACAAAGTTTTTTCTGCAAGTAAAAGATGCACTGTTTGCCGTAGTAGAAAAACAAGGAAATGATTCAGTAACCTCATCACATCTGACAATTTTTAACAAGCAAACAGAAAGTGTACTTCCAATGAAAGATTCGGAATATGTTTTTGGTTTGCCTTAGTATGTATTTTATTTATGCTAATAACCTTATGTGTGCTTGGATAGTTAATATCCCTCCCATTTCCCCTCAATGAAAGGATATTTTCTGAAGTTTACCTTTGAGATGAGATGACGATGGAGTAATGCAATATTTATGAAGTGTTGGGGAACATTAGATCCCTTAATAGCTTCAAAGTCCAAGCTCAGTCTTTCATCTCTTCTTAAAATGTCCATTTGCTCATCCGTAATTGGAAACCGGAAAAATGTATTTCTTCTGTTATTTAGGCCTTTTCCGCACTGACGGACCAGCAGTATTTCAAACGCTGTTTTTAAACTCACTACTGCAGACCTTGGAGGAATTAAATATCCAGATTTTGCGTCTGTGAGGATCCTGGTCTACCCAATACTCTGCTGGAATGTTCTTGTCTTCCTTTGTTATAGATAACTGTCCCTCAGCACCCACAAACTACAAAGGGCTCCTAAAAATGGTAAAACGAATATGGCAAAATGTATATTGTATATTTGGGGGACAGTGCTAATGTCGTGAACTGCATGAGGCCTTCAAGAAAATGAAAATTTCAGAAAAAAAAGGTTTTGAGAATGTCGTCATTAAAATGTAGGTAGCTAAACTTGAAATGGTGGCTATGGTAAGTGCGCATTGCATCGCTATGGTTGCCGATTGACTGAAGCAAAGGAAAGCAAGCCATGATTATGATTATGATCATTAGCACACTGCAAGACATGTTGGTGCAAAGGAGCCTGGTAGGCTATCACACACAATCTGTCTGCCCACCCAGGATATCGATGTCAGCTTCAGGGACTGCACAGCCGTATAAACACCACAAGACTGTGGCCAGCTAACATTATCATCACAATATGAGCTTTTAAGGGCAGTCAAATTTTGTTTGGTGATTTGATCTTGTTTTTAAGCAATAGGTGTGGTTTGAGTTTTGCTATGTATAATCCTTTTCGTGACTGAGATTAAATATTGGCTGGTTTGTTAGCTAAACATGTGGCTTGTCAGTTAACATAAGCAGATAGACAAGGGTGTTTTTCCCATGTATTAGCATACTTTTTATTTCATACTGGAAGGAGAATGTAGCAATTGGTTGCTTCGAACAGCAACAGAATATTGCTGTGTTCTGGGCAGGCCTGCACAAATGATAATTGTCTTTGCAATTTTAAGTGGAAAATGACCAGTTGTCACCTACATCATTTTCAATGGGTATATCGGTTCAGAAACGGTTTCTATAGAAACAGCACAGGGGGTGTTAAACTGTATTTTCACACAGGGCACAAAAATGGCAAGGACTGGAGCTGTATTCAACGTTCTTGCCATTTTCTTGCATCTTATTTGAAAGCAAATGAACCTTAATCATCCCGGAGCTTCCTTTGCGGTCCTCTGAACTGTATTTAACTAGCTGCAAAAAGGGCTTTTAATGCATGTTGACTGCAATTTTTGTATGAGCTTCAGTCCATAGCCTATGGCAACTGAGGTCGCATGTAGACCAATAATGCCACAGCACAGATGGCAACAATATCCCAATAAAGAAATGAAGACATGAAGCTCCATGGCTCACAGCAAAGCACAGTACAACTTTGTATAGCGTCAGAAAATATTTCAGGCCACACTGTCTTTACCTCCAGCAATTAAGATACAAGAAACCCAAGGTGAAAGCACCTGTAAACTGTTGTTTCATCTCCACGATGGGCTCACCTTGGCTACAGCTCACTGGTGCGAAGGGCACTGGAAAATATAAGAACCCAGTGAGAGCGACAGATAGAGAAAGAAACCTAATTTTGCGTAAACCTCGAAGTGAGCCTCATGCCGTCGCAGCCAGGCTCAGGGCAAAACACAGGTTTCCACAAATGAAACCTCAAATACCTTCATCCTGCTCATAAAACAATAGTGTCGTGCTGCCTGCTGAATAACAAGGTCAACTTCCTTTTGATTATCCTTCAATTTCCTTTTTTTCCGCACTCTTAGTTCAGTATCGTATACGTATAATATCGTAGGCTCACTTCTGCAGTAAGCCTTTTGTTACTATTTCCTTATCCCATTGAGTTTTTATGCATGTGCACGTACTGTAGAATAACAAAAACCACCTGAAGGGCAAGTTGTTCATGTGACAAATGCATGCTAGCAAGCATAAGCATGAACAAGAATCTTACTTTTTACAAACCACTACAAAATAAAACGAATACATTTTGTTGCATATGTTCCAGTGTAATTGGAAATTATTTTTTCACTTAAAATGTGAACATAAACTAAGCATTTCTTGAATGACACACAATGCCCTTATCTGATAAGGAGCGGTGATCGCTCTGTCCAAGAAATCAACTTTGTGAGGGTTTGAGAGGCCTATGCGTTTCCCCCACCTACGTACCAGCACAAATTCACACTCAGTTCATAATGGAAACAAAGTTAGAGCCTCGGATGACAGATCTGTGAGTAATGCGTGTGTGACACACATTGAGAACATGAGGAAATACATTATGAAACTTTTCAGTGCAAAAAGGAAGTCACTAGGTAGCTCAAGAAAGGTGAAAGAAACAGAAGGGAGCAAAGAACGTCAGGGGTAGGGGGTGTCGACAATAAATGTGACTTAAAAATGATTTATAGTGTAATTATGTGTGTTTCCAGTAATATGCAGCACTTAATTACAGCTGTAGTTCAACCTCATGGCACCCCCCCCCCCCTCTGCTGGATCCAGTCAAATGCTCCTGCTGTGTGCTTGTGCGGATCTTTGACTATTTGGTTAAGCATGCACACCATTTTCTTCTGAAGGTGCACTACTGGTTGGTTGTGAAACTGCTAAGATAGTTAGGTTTCCTTTGAAGGCATCTCACAGAACATTCTGGCCTCCGGTGAGGCATCTTTCTGAGGTTGTGGGACATCGGGGGGAGGGTGTGCTTTGGGAGGTGTCACTCGTGAACAGCCCCCATACTTTGCCTGACTCCACCAACGCATCATCTCTACTTCTGAAATGAGTTACCAAATCATTTCTCGGTGGCTTTCCTGGAACTTGGGAAGAATAGACCATTCAGGCTCGGTGAAAGAAAACGTTCTCATGCACAATTGCCGAATATAATTTGCGCCGCCCTCATCACATGCAAATGCGTTACCACCAGCCAACAATGGACGACTCACCTACAGAATGCTATCTGTGCCATGAGAATACCAAATATGATCATGAGGAGATAAACAGCTCCCTATTCAAAAAGAGCAAATATCAAATGTGTCAGGCACCTAGCTGCACCTGCTGTATGTCACTAATCCTCCATTAGTTCCCGAAAGAGAGTAGTTGCTCCCCTTTTCAAAGCAGATGTTTCAAAATAAATCTCTTTCTCATGCAAATGATTTAGTCTGATTATATATGTTATGAGGAAAGGGAGATTTTCACTTTTTGTTCACCTCCATAATGCAGAAACAATAGCTTCACATTTCCTGAAAGATTTTCTCCCCAGTGATTGTTATCACCAAACAAACACCTCAGGGTTGTGACTGCAGATGGACTTTAGAGTGTTTATGCTGCACAGATGCTGCTGTACTGTTACAAGCTGTGTTGCTCAAATAATCCAGTCAAACTGAGCATCTGTGGAAAAATACATGAAAACACAGGCCTTTCATAAAAGGCAATCGGTACTTGTTGAACCCAAACAAAAGAGCAGTAAGAAGTCAGCTCGGCAGGCTTTCACTTTTCACTTTTCACCCCTTTCAAAGCAATAAATAATGCTGCACTAGTACACTGATAGCTATCGATTGGTCCCGTGCTACAGTTTATACATACAGAAAGAGCTTCAGTAAACACTTCTCAGATGTGATGTTCCTGTTCTCTTAACTGTATCATAACAGGGCTGGTGCAATGGTGAGCATTTCCAGTTATCCTCCATGGCCGAGAACGTGTTCGCTACACAGGCCACAGTTTGCAGTTCATGACCACGGTCGTCCTCCTGATGAGAGTGTGGTTAAATGAGGTTGGTTTAATACAGTAAGACAACACTCTTGACAACACTCTAAAGTCTTCTGGTTGGTCGCACTGGGGTTGAGGAGCCAGGCCAACAGAACAGAAACATCCTGTCACTGGGTTTTCAAAAAAGCCTATAGTTTAAATGTGATATTGGAAAAAACTGATATCAAAAACAGTATCAGTGGTGGCCAGGGAACTGCTCTGCTGTGTCTTGCAATGTATTATCTGAAACAGCCTGAGATATTTTCCTGGGATAAAGTACAATATAACACTATATATGCCCCATGCAGACTGTTTTAATATCTCAGTGGGCCTTCAATATCTGTTTTACATTGTATCCTGAGCAACATAAGGCTTTTCATGCATTAATGGAAATAATTATAATATTCCCATTGATGGCCCTGTAAATTAGCAAGCAGCTGCAGTAGTATAAAGCTCCACAGAACTCTTGACTGAAATGAATGCATCAGTTGGCTAGGAACAAGATATTTTCTGTCTTCAGGATTCAGAATGGGTGAATGACTTGGCCAGGATGCTGCAGGATGAAGCGCTGTCCAATGATTTTGGAGGCATTTGGTTGAATTTCAGCTTGTGTACTGCTTTTGTACATTTCAGATTTAATTCTGCTGCTGCTGGGGTTGGGGGGAGATTTTTGGATGTGGCTCAGTTCCTTCTTGCCTTCATTCTCTGCTCTTGCCATCACACTCATAGAAGTGAATCATCGATCCGCAACACCTTTTTCCAGAACTCAGCAGGTTTTTTGAGCCAATTATAATCAAACTGTAACCTGGCCACCCTGTTTCTGCAGCCAACTAGTGGTTTGCATCTTGCAGTAATTCTAATCGTGAAGTCTTCTGCAGACCATCGTCACTGACACATCCATCTACCTCCCGAAGAGTGTTTCTGATCTGTTCTGATCTCCATTATTCAGAGAATTCTTCAACCATCAACTGTAGAACTTCCTTGGCCTACCAGGCCCTTTTTGAGCCCACCAGTACACTCTCCATGTAAGAATTATTTCCCTTACTGCCCTGTTTTTCTATAAATGTGCAAAACTAGATTCCCTTGTTACACACCTTGAGTGAACTCGCCAATGGTGACTCCCAAAGTAAGCAAATTGCTGAATGCATTAAAAATGGATCTTTAGGCTGTTTGGTTTCAGTTCTCAGGGGAACAGGGCATAGCAATTCGCTGGCCTGTGTTCCTGCCTCTATTCAAGAGGTGCTGTAAGCCCATGCAGCACATCATACCAACACTACTCAAGTTCAAACACAAGCTCTCAAACTGCAGCTGAGAAAATAAGGGATCTTGGGAGCCATTTTCACCTTTATCACCTAGTGGTCATCCACGGCCTTGCCCGTGATTGCCACTACCTCTTTCAAAACGAGATCAAGAGCACTTTTATGACCACAATACAGCAGGTTAGCCACTGTAATAAATGCCCCTCCATGAGCCTTATAAATCCTTTACGACATAATCAATATTTATTAGTGTACTATAGACCCTGCCCTTGCTTGGCGAATATTGAACTACAGCTCATGGGTTAACGGAGACCTTTAAAAATCTGACCTGGCAAATTGGTGCTATTTTTCCGACTTGGAGCAGCGGCAATGTCTGAAACTCAATTCAGCCAGACTCAATAAATCAGAAAGTCATTGTCAGTTTATGTAATTGTACTGTAATGTTCAGAGTGATTGGTGTACTACCCCCCCACCCCAACCACCAATAATTGAGAAGCTATGACCCCACAATCCACCTACAAAGAAGCACATTTTGAAGGTATGGTCTGTGTTGACAGCCGCTCTTAACACCAGAGGTCAGTTGTGACATTTTAGCAATTCCCATTAGTAACATTAAGTTAACACAATCCAATTCAAAGCATTGAAGGTAATCAAGAGAAAGCACTCCACTAATTTTTTATCAGTACTTAATGTCACGAAGGCCCTATCCTTTATGTCCTCATTGTGACCTCCAAATGTTTTTGGAAATGGAGTTTTCAGCATGGAGATGTATGTCTTTCATAAATTCATTTTACATTTTTAATTAAAGTTTTGGAAGATCTAGCAATATCTGTGGTCACTGGTAGTCACAAAAGCTAGTTTTCACAATCCAAATACCAGAGTTTAATTCAAAACAAAGCTATATAACAGGAGCACATCAAGTGCTTTACTTTTTTTAGAAGATAGTCCAGAAGATAGTCCAGCGCTTGGTTCACCTCAGAGCAATCGCATTTAATTCTAAAAATAAACCATGGCTAGACATTCGGGAGACCCTGGTCATTGGCTTACTTTTAGACAATTAAGGACAAAGCACAAATACACATTCAATGAGAGGAGCCAAGGCCAAATATGATATTAATTCACTTACCAGTTTCAATGCACATGCTGCAAAATTCTGGAAGATTTCATATTCTACCAAGCAAAGCAATGCATGTCATTGTCTGTCCATGTCAATTGTGGTGCTACTTCAGTATTTGGTCAAAAACAGATATGCACTGCTTTTGTTTGTGGTGAGGACTCATTGTCTGTTTTGGGAGCCTCTCCCTCCTTTACTCACCCAGAGTAGCAGATTCAGGTATAAACCAGGGGTATAAACCAGGGTGACAGGGATCAGGAGTGTCCAATATTATCAGAAAGGGGCTGGACTGAGTGTTTTAGTCTAGCCACATGACACCTGGCTTCAAGTAATTAACTAATCATGGTCTTCAATCAAGACCGTTATAAGTAGAACCATTTTAATGCTGGACTAAAACAAAAACCTGCACTGACACTGGCCCTTGATGGATAACATTGGACACCCCTGCCTGAGGCCCTCCACTGGTAAAGATAACCCTTTTTTCAGAAGCGTGTTGCCCCTCTGATTTATGCTTGCACACATTTTTATCTACCTATTTACAAAATTTCCAGCTTAAATAATGTATTTTTTCAAAGGTTTGATGGCTCTCACTCTCTGTGAAAAGGATCACCATTTCTATGTTTTTATTTATAAGGGACTTTGCCCTTTTACCTCACTGACTGTAACTTTTACCTGATCTGCCTTATTGCACACACCCCTTTGTTCTGAACTGCGTAAAAGCACAAGGAACTGAACCTTGACATGGTTTTAATTCTTGGTCTTTTTAAGTTTCAGATCTCAACCTACAATGGTTACAATTGTTACAATGGAGCATAATGTTTTATTATTTTTTTATTTTTTTAATGGTCTTGTGAACTTTTATTATTTACAGTATTTATTTACAGATATTTTTATTCATGCGATTACTGTTATTTAATTACCATTTTATTTTATTTTATTGGTTTATTTGTAATTATTATTATTTTTTACACCATTGTAAATGATGTCCTCAGAATATTAAATAAAGGTTGACTGTTCGTAATTCGAGTGACCAGCATTTTAGAATTACTTACAAACTCTTTTCCAAAGCACCAACAAGACAATGGAGTAAAAAATAATGTGGTGCCCTTTGCTCTTGACAGTGGGCAGAATGTCAGGGAAATAACTCATTATGACTACAGCAAGGAAGCAGAGATGAAATCAACAAGATACATCTATCTGTCTATTTTTTTGTAAATAAATGATAAAGCTATGAATATGATTCTTTAAACATAGTCTGAATCTATGTTTTCAGTATTTGCATTTACTTTACACATACTACAAAGTTACAACATACTACAAAGTGTTTACTTGTACAGTAGATGTGGATACTTAGGCCTAGATTCAACCAACATTTGTCAAAAAAGCAGGCACAGATACAATTTGGCAGTTAAATTGTGTTTGCATGCATGAGACTACGTAGCAAACAAATGTTGATTCAATATTGTTCTTAGAGTTAATATTCTACCAAGCAGTACATACTTATTAAATACGCTTTATTTCAAGACCTTCACACTTCAAGGTCTTGCAGCAAACTGCAACAAATAAAAAACGAAAGTACTTGTCGGACCCCTGGCAGGCAAACATCTTCAGACTTCCCCGGGGGAGATGGAGGAATGGAAAGAAAGAAAAATAAAAGCACTTTCACTTCTGTTTTGCATTTCACTGTGTTGTTTCTGGTAAGTACAAACACAGTATGTTTTCATTCAAAATTTAGGTTGATATTCCTTCTTTTCATCTGACAAAATTAATATTTGTATTGCATCCCTTTGCTGACATTAACATAAGTTAATACATTCCACCTTAAAGACACATTTCTTTTATGAACATAGGGAACAATGATTTGTTTTGCATGCCTGGAAAAAATATACAACAAAATGCATGGCTTAATCTATATTATTTCAAGAATTCACGGATTATACACTCACAGAACAGTTTATTAGGTCGACCTGTACACCAGCTTGTTGGTGTACAGGACATTTCTTTGTTACTGTTAATGAGCTGCACATATTTTTTTTTATTTTACTGAGAAGGTGTATTTTTTGAATATGTAATTCTTTGCTACTCTATTATCAAAACTGTTTTGGGATTTCAAACCCTACTGTTAAATCGGCCTAAACTCCCCACCCCACATTACTGCCTTTTTATCCATGTCAGTCATGAGCATCTGCAGCACGACCCATGACTGTGCGGTTTTTGTTTTGGTCATTTAATACACAGAGAATGTCTTCAAAGACTCACAGTGAAACTGCAGACGGAGAGGGAATCATAAATAGTGTGCTTATAAGACGTGGAGAAGCAGAGAAGCGTGGGCGTGCGAGGGTAAGACAGCACAGTGATGGGAAGTGACAGGGTGAGATCGTCACGCACAGCCCCGAATGACACCCTCTCTCCGAGGGTGTACGACATGGTGTCCCAGTAGCGTCCGCTCTGGTGGAAAGACTCATTTTACACTCTTTGAAGACTTTGAGTTGACTTTCAACCATCATTCAGGTCACCTTTCCTCAAAGCTGAGTCAACAGATTCTGTATAAGGGTTAATCATTTTCAGAATTAGAAAATGCATTCCATAATGAGCATACTTTTGAAGTTCCTTTACGAATACAAAAAGCACCTACTGTACGACACTGCAAGCCTCACATACAGGAACCATACGTATTATTAACAGTTGCTAAATGTGTTTCTGATTTCCTATACTAGGTCCCGTAAATGCATCAACTGCGGTTTGCATAAAAATGAGCACCGATATAAAGATTCTCTGAAAAGCCCCACATACCATATACAGTTTGTGCTGGCAGCACCATGGTGAATTACAGTGTGGCTGTATCATGCCACTGAACTGTTAATTAGCAACAGTATACAGGGTGACCCTTGGTGACATAGAGCTTACATTGGCATTGCAACCATGCACAATTCCCAATTTGTCAAAAAATTACATGAACTAATCTGACACTAATTTGACTTTTTTCAGTCCTTGCCTGAGGCAGGGTTTGTTTCCATTTACAGCAAGGGGAGGGGGCAGACTGGCTTTAACTGGACCGGTCCTCTGAGACGGTTATTTGGAGACTATTTCCAAATACTTCTGATAATTAGATAAGTGTGTTTACATTACTCCAACATAAAATGTTTCACTCTTTCTGACATTTACACAAGGCTCTTACCCCTGTGTACCTCACTGATAGCAACTCCAATTTGCACATCATCTCCCTCTCTCTTTCTCTCTCTCTCTCCCTCTCGCTCTCTATTCACTCACTTTCTCAGTCGTCTAAGTTGTGAGAATAGAGAATAGAGAATAGACGCACGTTGCACTTCCTGGTGTGGAAACACAGGGTTTCCAATAACAAATGGACATTTACGGTTTGATGCCAATGGGTGATGAAAGCATGTTAACGTGTACTCCTGTGAAAGAGTGTCTGCATCCTCCAAGTCCAATAACATATAAATATAAAAATATGCAGTTTCCTTCAAAACTTCATAATTCCTACAATACAGACATTGGTTTTCTCCCGAACAGGATTTCTGCGATCAATCCTACTGCAGAAAAAGTAGAATAATGGAGCTCATTTTTGTAGGCATGAGACCAAATTGTCTGGATTGTCTGGATTTTTGCAATGCAAAACAAAGGCGATATGAATCATGTTCCTGCATCGCGTATTACGAAATTAAATTACAAGTAAACTCCCACATAACCGCCTACTACATGAAGACTTACCGGATTATCCGACACCCTCATTTAAACATTAACCTCAATTCCTAATCAAGATTGACAGCCTGGCAAAATGTTAATTCTTCTCGCATGCTCGGTCTCCTGGACCTCCCCTACGGTATGTGATTGATTATCAACATTCATCACGCTGCAAAAACAATAAAAAAGTCTGGAAAACAGCTTGTTGAATTTCATTGTGCATATTCACATTTTTAAATAGCATTATTTGCGCTATTTTACATATTTTAATTTTCAACATTTTCTTACCTTTCATGTATCTGAGATTAAGTATACTGTTATATCATCTTATAAAAGCAATGTTAACAATGTTGGCTCTGCAATGTTTAAAAACGGAGGGTACTTCATGTCTCACAAAGTATAAAAATAAACTGTATAATAAACTTCATACATTTTTTTCTCAAAATAAAAAGAGCTTTTGCGAAAGGAATGACGACATGACTTCTGAGGCCTATAACATCCAGGAGTAAATACAGGCTACAGTCCCAATGGCAATACAGTAGACTAAAAAAATGGACTTGCAAGCTGATGGATGATCTAGGTTCTAATTTGTTTAATGAAGGAGCAGCTTTTTTTTAGTTTGGTGATTTTATTTGATGGGAGGTTGCATACTGTAAGAGCATGTGTTTGATGCCAAAATCACGAGAGTTGGCAACCCTGTAAGCTATTCAAATGCAACATGGTGAAATAATTTCACATTAGTTAAGAAAAAAAAAGTAAAACCATTACCAGATTTACTCACAAACTTGCTGATGACCAACGCAATCGAGTCAACTAGTGAGAAAGATCCATAATCTAGGCATCTAGAGGGGTGGTGATGTAGATTGAGTGACGTTTTGATGTATAGACGAGGTTAACCCCAATATAGCTCAGGTTTCACCCAGATATAGCCTGGATACAAACCCCCACTTTTCAGCCAAAGGTACCCAATTTTCACCTGAATGCCGAGACAGATTTTCACTGATTTTTCATTACAAAAATGTTCACCAGCATATGGAAACACATTTTACAGCATTTTAGCTATAGGTTTACAAGGCCTTATGTAACATAATTTACAGCTGAATCTAGTCTCATCTCCCAATTCCCATAGAGATCCATTCAAATGCAAAGAGTTTTAGTATCACTCGTAGGACAACCTGAAAATAAGATATCCAAACTCTGATGATGTTGATAGATCACAGACATCAGGAAGTCATGGCATGCAAAGGATATGCAACCAAATGCAAAACATGACTCTTTCATTCAACATTATGTTAATTTGTGTCAAACTTTGAAATAGGTTCTGGAATTACTACCAATTTGGTGAAAACAAAATTCATAAAAATACCCTTTAATAAAAGCTTTGACCACACACAAATTGTTTGATTACAAACAGTTAAAATAAAATATTAAATCAGAAAAAAACAAGTTGACCACAAACTTTAGAACGGTAGTGTATATTTTGGGATTCTGGTTAGGTTGAAAAAAATGACATCCCACCTTTGTGTATTGATTATAAAAAACACGATAACTACCATCTTCTTTTTTTCTTTCAAATTTTCAACAAGGCATGGCAGGCTCAGAGCTTAGCAAAGGTGACCAACTGTTATTACACCTTAACCGGGTTCTAAGCACAACCGACACAACCCTCTGTGAGAAACGCGACCATAGTCGCAGTTCATCACTTCCTGTGATTAAGATTGTTTCTTTCGGTGGTGCTTTCTATAGCAAAAAGGTCAAAGGCCCCTGAGCCTGAGGAAGTTGCTGTCAAAGTAGCCAGATCAAGAGGCTAGTCAACGATATTCACAAGACAGAGTTTGGTGCAGTGATGTGGCAGTGCCAACTGTGTTGACTGTAAGCTGTGCAGCCCTGTAGATCGGCTGGGGGAATGTGCAGTGGCATTTAAGCAGCAGCTGGTTGTATTAATTACCAAGTTACATTGCTGAGATATTTTATATTTTATAGAAATGTAGCTAAGTATAGCCTGAACCCCTTCACACAGATAAAAAACCCTTGCCCATTAATGCAGTAATGCAGTGTTCTATTTAACATTTTATATCTCAAGAAACTCAGAAAATGTATATCTCAAGAAACTCTGAAAAATTAAGAAAGACACTTTATAAGACTAACTTAATACTAACTTAGTTAACAATGGAAACTTTGGTTTGGTTAATTTATTTTGGTAAGCCTATTGTTTGGCTTGTCTCTGTTTCTGTTTCTTGTTTCTCAGCCTTATAATTGCTTCCTTAACTTGGTGGTCACGACTCTGGTCCTGACATTGGCAATAACAAAAAAAAAAGGCTAGATCCTGGACAAGATACTGAAAGCCCTCTTTAACCTGTACCAAGGAAGCAATTGAATACAAAAACCTGCAAAGCCATTTGTCATAAATATTATGGTCCCCTGAAATATGTATAAAAAATATACTATTGTAAACCACGTTCTCAGTTGCATTAAAAACTTACCAACAGGTGTAATGCTTCAGTTCCCTGCAAGTGCCTTGTCGAAGTGACTCGCTATGGAATTGCACATAACAGCTATGTCAAGCTTTTCTAAATAGTCTTACAGATTTTAATTACAGATTGAATTATCATCATAGCATGCTGCGATGAAACGGAGTGACTTGAAATACAGGGATTTTGACATTTCTTAAATGTGGCAAGTCGTCCGGCGTGTTGCAATGCAAACACCTGAATCTGTCATGGTGGTGTTTTGGTTTGACATCAGCAGTGACAGATCAATGTTTTGGTTCCATTTGATGTGGAGATATGGGGATCTTGGAGCGGTGAATGGCGGCGGTTACCTGCGAGCGCACCGAAGCGTGGTGTCGTGGTGCGCTCGCTGACACACGGGCGTAGCGCCACACGCCTCTCCAACAACGCATCTAAAGACCATACAAACTGTGCCATCTAAGGGCTTCGCTTCCTCTACCTCTGAAGGTCAGAGACAAAGGGTTTCTCGCAGTTGTAGTATGTCAACAACTCAGTTTCACATATCAAATTAAAGCATACACCTCAGAAACCAACTGCTATAGAAGTAATAATAGGCAATTACTTGGCAGCCTAAAATCTGAAGGTTTTAGGGTAGAAACCAGCAAGCAGTGGGCAGCTGTTTTTTGTAGCAGTTTTTTTGGCAGCCTCCAGTAAATCATGGTGTGAAGGAGTGAGTTTTACTACGCCTGAGTATTACTAGAATACATTTTATTTTGCCTGCACTGGCCTGGCTTCTGTGGGAGCTTGGTGTTGAGTCACGCATGGCTGTCTCTGTGGGAGTCGGAGTAAGGCATCAGATTGCAGGTGAAGGAATGACACACGCTGTGGTGTGTGTGCGCACACTCCACTTTCTGCCGGGAAACGCTTACAGAACTGAGCCATACAGTGGTGGTTATTCTGAGGTATAAAATTAAATCTAATATGTCCTGGATTCCATCACCATTTGTCCATTACTTTTGCCAACCAAGACGTGCCAATGTCATTTTGTTCTTTAGAAATGTTAAGTAGTTAATTTTGGTGATGGGGAATTGTTGACAAAAAGAAAGAAATGGACACTTGCGTTTACTTATGAGCTGAAAGGTCAGGGTATTGATTTAATTCAGGCCTACAGTATGTTGGTATTTTGTTAGTACCTTCACTCAGCAATGCTCTTCTTCTGTTCTGTGGAACATGTCTGTCTTGTGGAAACAACTATAGTACATTACATCTGAATGAATCCCATTAATGGAACAATTTAACAGTTTAATATGAAAAAGTGAATGCTATGAATGCATATTGTGAAAACTGTTAAACCTCTTTACTGTAGGGGGGCAACATGGCTCAGGCAGTAAGAGCAGTCGTCTGGCAGTCGGAGGGTTGCCGGTTCGATCCCCCGCACGGGCTGTGTCGAAGTGTCGGAGCAAGACACCTAACCCCCAAATGCTCCTGACGAGCTGCAGCCAAGAGCTTGCATGACAGCCAATCGCTGTCGGTGTGAGTGTGTGTATGAGTGGGTGAATGAGAAGCATCAACTGTACAGCGCTTTGGATAAAGGCGCTATATAAATGCCAACCATTTACCATTTACCATTACTGTTAAAAATATTTTTAAAACAGGCGTCATCAACAGAAGTGAGCTCCTTCCTGAACTCTTATAACTGTGGTTTCGGTTAAGTGTGTTACGCTGGAAGGCTCATAACTTATTTTTCATACAAATAAATAAAGACATAGTGAATACAATTCAGATAAATCTCATTCAGCCAGCTGGGAAAAAAAAAAAAGAAAAAAAGTCTGCTTTGAAAATGAAACGGCGATCTGCCCCTGAAGATTCAAATGAAGGCTTCCTGAGGAAACAATGCATTTCACTCCAAACTTGCACTTAGAGCTGAAACAGTTCAAATAAATAATATACAGTGCAGTCCATATATATTTGGACAGTGGTACAATTTCTGTTCTTTTGGCTCAGTACTCCTGCACATTGGATTTGAAATGAAACAATAAATATTAAGGTTAAAGTGCAGACTGACACCTTTAATTTGAGGCTATTTACATCCATATTGGGCGATTCCATGTAGGAATAACATCCCTTTTTATACAAATTCCCTCCATCATAGGGGACCAAACTGTACCACTGTCCACACACTTAAGGACTGCACTGTCAATGCAATGTATGTGACAAAGAAAAGAATGAAAGGGGGCTCAGGTTTTAGAAAAAAATAATGAAACCCTCTCTGTCAGACAGGACAGGAGAAAGGTAGCAGAACACTTCCTCACACAGGATAATACGGATAATACGCTCAGGACTGCGACAAGTGGTTCCAGAGGAGAAATGGATGGGAAAGTGTGAAGATGGGTAGACAGCGGTTGTTAAGGGGAGCTGAGATGGTATGGAGAGGGTTGTACAGGGTGGAGGTGGAGGATAACCTCTCGCTGCTATTGCTCTGGAGCGCTTTATCAGGGCTGTCCACACTGCACTGTGTGTGGAAGCAGTGCCAGATAAAACAGGACCTGCTCCCCAGGCCGGCTTCCTGCTCCCTCCTTCGCAGGACGAAGGGCTGTGCAGCTGCTGTCAGAGTGCTCTTCTTTATGTGCTCGGGATCCAACACAAAAGCAGGATACGAGCCACGTGTGCCGACGGCACTTCTCAGGAGACAATTTAAGTCAAAGGACAAGGGCCTCGAAGCACTCTGAATGCATAGAGCTGTTTCTGAAGATAACCGATGTCCCCTTCCTTCCCAAATCTCCTTCTTTTATCAGGGGCCATATGTAGTTGAAACAATCCTTCTGGCTGAGATAAATGCAGAACCGGGGCCAATAACAGATTTCAGTGCGGAAATTCCCAGATTTATCCACAGCTATATGAGACCTTGACCCACCACACATAAACTCAGGTAGCACTTTATTAGGTAGTTATTAGACTTTTTAGACCTATTCAGTCTTCTGCCGCTGTAGCCTATCTACTTAGAGGTTTGATGCGTTGTGTAATGTGTGGTGATTTGCGTTACTGTCACCTTCCTGTCAGCTTTGGCCAGTCTGGCCATTCTCCTCGGACCTCTCTCATTAACAAGGTGTTTCCGCCCACAGAACTACTGTTCCCTGGATGTTTTTTGTTTTTTGCACCATTCTCTGCAAACTCTGGAGACCGCTCCTGACCCGTATTTGCATGATTGTACACATTGCACTGCTGCCATACAATCGGCTGAATAGATTATAACACAACTATTATTCATGTGATTAAGTGCGCGGTGAGTGTATGTACACACACACAAATATTTTATATGCCTGTGTCAGTTTCCCACCATTGCTGTGGTTCAACGCTCCATCGCAGGAAGAACGCAGTAGGCCTCTGCAGGAGGGACAATGCTACGACTGCAACGGTCGCATGATCTCATCTCCAGTGGACGCCAACCTACTCTAATTCCGTTTGGTCCCTCCGTCGGAAGCAAGGTAGAGGTCAAGGGGGCGGCGGAACTGCTAATGATGATCCCAGTGGGAGAGGGTCTATAACAGGGATCATCAAAGCACGGTCCTCAAGGTTTGCTGGTTTCCCACCCTCCCTTTACCTTGGAAACAGGTGTGAAGACAGTCTGGACAATCATTAGCACTAATTGTTCAGCTTCTTACCTGGGAGAAAAGAAAACCAGGGCCAGATTTGCATTCAAGGTCCAGATTTGATAATGGCTGGTCTATAATCTTGGCCAAAACAACATCCCAATCCCCCTCCAGACCAGCTCACATTACAGACGCACTGACAGATGGACAGAGAGTCAACTGATAGGACTGCTGTCAGGACACTGAACCCCCAGAATCCACATACCGCCATAACTGCCAGAGGCATCTACAAACGTATCGCCACACAAGCTGCAGAGAGTAACTCAGCTAAGAATGCCCAGTATGCCCTATTGATAGGCCCAGCTCAATTAGTTGACAAGGAATGGCCTTTTGGCTCAGTGACAGATGTAGGTATGTACCCTGCCATGTTTTCCATTATAAATTTAAACCTGTAATAGGATGGAGAAGATGAAGAATTGTGAGAATAAGATTACTTACACCATTTTGTATTTAAAGACCGTCAGTTGTGTCTCGTTTGGAAATTGAAATTATATTTTTGTTTTACTTTAGTGACTTTTCATTACTTGTACTGCAAAATGTATTGCATTTAACAATATTCAGATTGATTTGAACTTGATTACAAAAAAAATTTGTTCTGCTCAGGAGAAAGTATTTAATTTGAGTTTTGGCATTAGAAACAACACTATATAGACAATAGCAGGATTTTCCTATTCAGAGCTGTGACTTGTTAATAATTATTTTTCCATTTTTGTTGTTACACACCTATCTTAAATCATGTACAGTGCTGGATTTGGTCATAGAGAACACACTTTGACCATAGTATCACAAGTTATACACAAGATGCAAAAGTGAAACTTGTTCTAGTGTAGCAGGACTAGTGCATCATTTTATTTATTTATATACGGTACTTTCCAATAAAGGCTCAGTACTGTAAACACGCACCTATTTACTGTGCAGTATTTGCAAATTACTGTCACAGTATGAAACGAAACCTTTGTGCTTTCACACTGTGAACCACAAATTCAATTTGACCCAGACCGATCCTTTATAAGTGCTCCGAGAAAAAAGATATATTCCCATGAACACCACCGCTCACGGTATTAGTTATGAAAAATAGCATTTTCTCATTCATCACAGTCATTTGTATTGGTGTTACTGCGTCCCCTCCAACTCGTGAATGAGATACTATCAATAGTCCTTTAACACAATTTTCTATCCTGAAATGAAATATAAGGTTTCGTGCTTGCAATTCCAATGGCAAATGTAAATGTACGCTCCCCGACAGTACGGAACATAACACTTGGGATGACCACAATAAAGACAGATTTACACACAGTAAGTGATCTTAAAAAGGTCACTGCAACACAGTTCAGTTACATGAATTTCCCCCCGGGCTCAACATGGGCAGAAGGTCACATAGCAGTGTCTCTCTGCTGCACACAGCAATGCAAGACAATTTCTCCCTTGAAAATAACAGAGGAAATATGTTGTCAGAGATATCCCACAGCCAAAAACATTGCAATAAAGCACTGCATTTTGGCACCGATCTCGGCAAGGAGATCGAAGGCAGCAAAGAGGCTGTGGTGTAGAAGTATAAGTGACCCACGCAGAAAACTGGGTATTCACATAACATTAAACTGTCAGCTCCCACTCACAAATACAGAATGCAAACACGCATTACATTACATAGTAAGTTTCTCTTTCGCACACCCACTCATCCCCAAACAGACACACAGCATGCAAGTGCATGGGAAATAATACTACTACTCACAATGCAGTATAGGTACAAAAGAAAAGTGCATTTATCAGTGTAATACAGTGGTGTGAAAAAGTGTTTGCCCCCTTCCTGATTTCTTATTTTTTTGCATGTTTGTCACACTTAAATGTTTCAGATCATCAAACAAATTTAAATATTAGTCAAAGACAACACAAGTAAACACAAAATGCAGTTTTTAAATGAAGGTTTTTATTATTAAGGGAGAAAAAAAATCCAAACCTACATGGCCCTGTGTGAAAAAGTGATTGCCCCCCCTGTTAAAACATAACTTAACTGTGGTTTATCATACGTGAGTTCAATTTCTCTAGCCACACCCAGGCCTGATTAATGCCACACCTGTTCTCAATCAAGAAATCACTTAAATAGGACCTGCCTGACAAAGTGAAGTAGACCAAATGAGGCTCAAAAGCTAGACATCATGCCGAGATCTAAAGAAATTCAGGAACAAATGAGAAAGAAAGTAATTGAGATCTATCAGTCTGGAAGAGGTTATAAAGCCATTTCTAAAGCTTTGGGACTCCAGCGAACCACAGTGAGAGCCATTATCCACAAATGGCGAAAACATGGAACAGTGGTGAACCTTCCCAGGAGTGGCCGGCCAACCAAAATTACCCCAAGAGCGCAGCGACGACTCATCCAAGAGGTCACAAAAGACCCCACAACGAAATCCAAAGAACTGCAGGCCTCACTTGCCTCAGTTAAGGTCAGTGTTCATGACTCCACCATAAGAAAGAGACTGAGCAAAAGTTCCAAGACGAAACCAATGCTGAGTAAAAAGAACATTAAGGCTTGTCTCAATTTTGCCAGAAAACATCTTGATGTTCCCCATGACTTTTGGGAAAATACTCTGTGGTCTGACAAGACAAAAGTTGAACTTTTTGAAAGGTGTGTGTCCCATTACATCTGGCGTAAAAGTAACACCGCATTTCAGAATAAGAACATCATACCAACAGTAAAATATGGTGGTGGTAGTGTGATGGTCTGGGGCTGTTTTGCTGCTTCAGGACCTGGAAGACTTGCTGTGATAAATGGAACAATGAATTCTGCTGTCTACCAAAAAATCCTGAAGGAGAATGTACGGCCATCTGTTTGTGACCTCAAGCTGAAACGAACTTTGGTTCTGCAGCAGGACAATGATCCAAAACACACCAGCAAGTCCACCTCTGAATGGCTGAAGAAAAACAAAATGAAGACTTTGGAGTGGCCTAGTCAAAGTCCTTACCTGAATCCTATTGAGATGCTGTGGCATGACCTTAAAAAGGCGGTTCATGCTCGAAAACCCTCCAATGTGGCTGAATTACAACAATTCTGCAAAGATGAGTGGGCCAAAATACCTCCACAGCGCTGTAAGAGACTCATTGCAAGTTATCGCAAACGCTTGATTGCAGTTGTTGCTGCTAAGGGTGGCCCAACCAGTTATTAGGTTTAGGGGGCAATCACTTTTTCACACAGGGACATGTAGGTTTGGATTTATTTTCTCCCTTAATAATAAAAACCTTCATTTAAAAACTGCATTTTGTTTTTACTTGTGTTGTCTTTGACTAATATTTAAATTTGTTTGATGATCTTAAACATTTAAGTGTGACAAACATGCAAAAAAATAAGAAATCCGGAAGGGGGCAAACACTTTTTCACACCACTGTATGTGACATTAAAATAACAGCTTCCAGAAGCATACATAATATTTTTTTACAAAAGAAGGTATACAGTAGGGTGGCTCAAACCACTGCTAGCCTTTACATTACATTGCATACATTTTCTTTAGCTTTTATCCAAAGGCACGTACAAAACCATGCATATCAAGGTCATACAACAAATAACCGAACATGCCAGATAATGTACAATTCATATAGGACTGTTTGTTAAGTCCAGTCCACAAGGTAGATAGGCTACATCTCTAGCTACCATACCAAGACAACTAGTACCGAGAAATACAAATTCAAAAGTCCTAGGTTAAGGTAAAAAATACAAGGGATATGGGGGTAAAAATCCTCAAAGGACCCTCACTGGGGTATACCGATTAATTCTCTTCTTGCTTTTCTGACATATACATTTGAAGATATGGCCATACTTTCCACATGTAAATGAGTGTCATGCACTCAGTGTATCCAAGAAGCGGCATCCTATCACTTTTATTCATTTTTGTGCGTTTGCAGAATTAGTTATACGTATGCTTGTTGTTCATCATTTTTTAAAAGGCCTCTTGAGCTTTTAGGATTGCATTGAGTACTGCCTGCTCGATTTGATCTAAACTCCATATGGAATTGCACAACTGAGGGTTCAAGCCAGTTTGGCTGATTTGATACACTGAATAATTTCAGAACAGTTCAGATACGCCGTCTTTCAAACACATACATATTTATACACATACATACATATGCACACACACATGCATGTATACTCACTCACACACAAACACAAACACAAACACACACACATACACACACACACACATACACACACATATTTTCCCTCTTCAGACTCAGACATGGATTAATGCAGCAAGTAATAGACATTCTTACAAGTGTGATTGGCATGCTTCTGGAATGTTTTTACTGCTTACTGAAGGCCAGGCGAGGCCTGAGCTTGCGTACGATGCACTGTATAATCAATAAACCATACGAGCTCACGCGTCAGACCCTCAGTCCTGAACAGGGGTCTCAGATGACTCAGCCTTAAGAGAAAGAGAGAAAGAAAGAAACAGGAAATGTGTTGCGGACAAGCACAATGCCTTTCAGAAAAGGGCAGCGTGGATTTCGAGATGAATGTGTCTCTCTCTTTGGGCTGACTGCATGTGCTTGAACAACGCACGCCTGTTGGCGATGTGGTAAGTCACCTTGATGAGGGATGAAAGCAGGCACAGCTCATTAATTTTGCCCAAATAACGTTGCACCACACGTAAGCTGATCAAGCGGGTCTTATTTACTGCAACGTTAGGACAGCGTTACAGTAAATAATGGAACGTAGAGCACAACATTAGAAATGTTTCTGATGTTTTTTGCACTGAATATTCCTCCAGCTCTATTCTGTATTATGGCATATTTAAATTTGGAAATGTGGGTCGTTTTAAATTCAAAATGTTCATTTCTGGCATGACAATCTTGATCAGGGAGTTATTTTAATTATTTAACAGCTGAATTAGAATGATTTCATTTTTTCTTTTGTTGCAATGTTAGACAGGGCTGGATATGTGATTACACCTATTCCCTAAATGACTAAGATCACCTCGTAATAAAAGTAGTCAGTAATACTGAAAGGTTGAAATATTTACCTCAATGTGTTTGTTCCACAGTAAATACACAGAGGAGGAATGCCGTACATTTGAAAAACAGGCTCATAGGAACACACATCAGCTCCAGATCCTCTAAATGAGACACAGCATGGTCAACTCAAATTATTCTTTATCCACAAGTAGAGCTAAAATCCAATACTATATATGACTATAAATATAATTTAATATCTACTGGATTGGAAATTATTGGAAACTAGTACACAGCACACTGTGGAGGCTTGTTACATGTTTCTATTTTTTACATTTTGAATAGGGGTTTGAAGCAGATTATTACTGATAGCCAACCTATCCTCTATGCGCATGAAACCAAATCCTCTTTGGGAGTGATGAATGCAAAAGATCTGTGGCAAGAGGATATCGCTCCTCCATAGTAAATACATTTCTGTAAACCGACAACAATCAGCTGGAGCAAGCGACAGCGCACTAGCACCAAAGAATGTGTATATTCTTAGAATCGGGACAATTTCATTTCGTTTCACTAGCTGTTTCTGAAGTGCACATTACAGCCTATTGATGGGTTTAAAGAAGTTAGATGAGGCTACAATTGAAAATAACTTTGGCCTCCTATACATTACAATTATTTTTCTGCTTGTCAACCTGAAAATTGACATGTCAGTATATGTATTTCTTTAATTATAGTCAGCATTTGCTGTAAAAAAAAAAAAAATAAGTGAATATACCCTCTTAGCCCCAAATAAGCAAAGCTGTTTTTGTTATATGCTTGTGACACGTGACACATCTCAAGTCCATGTTTGCCACATCCTTTCAGCGATGTCTACCACAAGCATTGAAAATGTGCACATAATTGTTTGCAGGAAGCTCTATCAACATCCACCTTGGCAACAAAACATGAACATACAATGATATGTACGTACACCACTTAAAATGACTGTCTTGCCTTGAGTTAATTTTAAACCATTTAGCTTATTTATAGTAAGTTAAGGTTATGACTGCATTACAGACAGGTAATTTACTGGAAAGTTGTTTTTTTTGTAATATGTACTTCAAGAGGTATAACTATGTAGAGGGTTTGTTTTAAGTTTAACTATACCCTTCTGAATATGCGCCCTGTCCGAATCTCTCCTGTGATGTAGAAACTGAATAGTGCGAAGAGATGAAAGCAGTTCAATGCATACACTGTAGGAACAAAGAGAACGCAGACACTGCCTCTGTAATGAGCTGGCCTTGAAAGATGGCATGAAAGTCACTTCCCTTAATTCCCAGCAAACAGACACCCCTATAGTATTTGCTTGTATCTTTTTATATGCGGTTACATGAAGACAGAGACAAGGGGAAGTGCTTGGAACTGGGAGCGTATTCAATTCCCTTCTGCTCTTGCATCACGGATAGACTATTCCGGAACAGCCCCTTTAAACTGGAGGAAGCCCCAGGGAGAGGACAAAGGAGGAAGTGATTCACTGAAGTGAATCTTCCGCTGCTTTGACGGCAGAGGAGACTTGCTTTTCGCCCGATGAATTTTTAACGCTCTGGGACATTGGCAACACGGGGGAGCTGAGCATGGCTGGCCATCTTTGGGGGGAAGGTCGGCATTCCAATGGAAGCCATTCCAATGGAACCACAGACGGGAAGGGCCTTCAGAGTGAGGACTTGAGGCAGTCGTGCTGTGCGCTGGGTAATGGGTGCTTCAAGTCCAGTAGTGCCACTGTCACAAGTAGCACTCCCTGAACCCTGTGCTGAACCCAGATTATGTTGCAAGTGGGTCAAGTGTCTTCTGATGCACTCGATACGATGTTTCACATTCCATGTCAACAGACGTCAACTTTGTTCTCTGAGACAGCATGAGGGAAAACCATACAGCACACTGAAGCAGAGGAATGAAGTCACAGTAAAGTTCGAGGGCTTGTTCAATGAAACTTGAGCGTGCAAGTTGTGAGATGCAGATCTCCTGTTCTTGAAATTCACATAGAAATCCTAATTGCAAGCCATGGATGCATGTTGCATGTTCCTGTAAGAAATCAGTAAATTGACTATCGTTCTAACTCCCCAACCTCGGTTTGTGTTGATGTTTGGATTTGTGCATAATTTAACCTTATTTGAACTACTGTATTCGTGCATGGCAACTTTCTTTAAACAACTTTGAACGTCTCCTGAAAAAAATTGTGCAGGCTGCATGCTAGTATGTCAAATTGCCCTGGAGGAGATTTAGAGGAGCTTTACAAAAAAATCTAAAAACTATCCAATATGTCGAACTTGTTTGGCCCTAGAGGCCAATTTATTCTTGGGAATGATCAAATTTTGTGGCTCTATATCAAATGGGTCAAGAGTTCCATGCTTTACAATGTTGCATTTGCAGATGTCTGTTATAGTGCCACCATGTGACGAACTGGGGCCATATTACACACAGCGCATAAGCTTGCAAATACGGCGTGTTTTTCTCAATCCTATTTATCGCAATTTTTCAATTGCCAAAAAAAAAAGAGTAAGTAAATAAATACAAATCAGAAAAATTACAATAGGGCTCCAGTAGCTTTGTTATTTGGACCCCTAATAATATCACAGGTTACAATGAACCATGAATAATTTGATTATGATGTACTTTACCGTATTATCGTGTGTGTGCGTGTGTTTGAGTGTGTGTTTGTGTATGTGTGTTTAAGAAGAATAAAGAGTTTATACAGACTGTTCATCGCAATGAAAAGTACATATCTCATTAATATTTTCATGAATAACATGGGACAGTGCCCTGCCTGTTTTGCAGTACATGGCTCCTCCTGTAATGTCACTCCTGACACACACACGGTACTTTAGACAGTGATACTCCAGTGGGCTGCCCGTCTCGGCCTCTCTCAGCCTTATCACCAAGCTAACACATAGCCTTTGCCACCTGCATGTTTCATTTTCATGTATATTCTCCCACATTGAATCTACCGCATTAGACGAACTATACTGTATTTGTTGCCGTGCATTGGTACTGTAGCTTTTGTGTCTTCAGAGAGAAAGAGAGCGAGATCACCGCATTAAATACTTTGAGCCGATTAAACGGCCAAAGAAAACGGGCAGGAGACGTCCTGCATTGTAGCACAGTTGTCTCCAGTGCATAAAGCACATTGTCAGTGTTAAGGGGCCAAGGACAATAACTGCCATTAGAGCAAAAGAGGGTCTCTAATGAAATATAGTCATTTACAATAGATGCCCATTGAGCCCACAGAATGCAAGGCCTACTGCACTCTAAACGACGTGATTTCATTACAGGAAACAGATAATGGATATAGGTGATATAGGTAACATACTATACTGGCAATGGAGCAATTTGAAAACCACCTCATAGTAGTTAAGTTAAATTTGTTTTCCGCTACACAGAGAGCAGCCCAAATAATAATCAGAGTGTGTGCTGTCGATTCGCTTACCTGAGATAGAGGTGGCTCTACACTCCAGTGCACTCTCTGAAAAAAAAACAAAAAAAAAAAACACTCAAAGCAATCATGGAGCTCTTTCTATTTTAGAGGCAAGTGAAGTGGATCATTCATAGCTAATTTGCAGATAAATAAACAAGACAGACTACTATGTATCGCGCAACACTTTCTGAATGAGCCGAATGAGTGTAAAGCCTGGCAAAGACGGCAGAACAGAGTGCTGAATTAACTCGTCGGCATTATCAGAGGTCCCAATTAGCGGTATCTTGTCCTTTGTATAGAAGCTGTCAAGGGTCCACTTCTGAGAGCCTAGAAAGCTAAAGCTAACTATGCCCCTAAGGCAGAGTGGTGCAGGATGCGGGCTAACTGCTATGCACCACTCATCAAGAATCACTCCAACATGCAAACTGAGCAACATTTTTAGTGCACACATGTGCACATATGCTATAGTTTGCATTGCTAAGTTCCAATCATCCAAACAACGAGATCAATAAATCTACACATAAAGATGAATCGAGAGACATGGGCTCCGTGCTTTTTGTTTCGCAAGGACTCTATCACCTTGCGCAAAGTCAATTTGCATGGGAATGGTTGCTTATTTCCTATCCTCTGCAGAGCTGTATCCTGCACAGGTTAAGGGTTTGCTTGTCTTGCAGACTGTAATAACTGTGCCAGCAATGCAGAAATATGTGCAGAAATGCAGGAAGTATTACAAGACTTACAGCTACTGGTGTATGTGGTTATGTGTAAGTGTGTGTGTGTGTGTGTGTGTGTGTGCATGCATGCATATTTGTACGTAAATGCATGCTGATGATTGTTGAGGCCTAGCACAGACAGAATTAAAATTTCACAAAGAATTCTTGTTTTCAAAGATACTTTGGTGGGAGAGTTGTAAATTCAAGCCAAAGATGTGTAATCAGCTTTCATTTGGGATGAATTAGATATGCATTGGTATGTAACAACCATACCATTGATGTGTCGAGGCAAACAACTGAATTTTACACAGTTTCAACTGCTTCTGTACTGTCTGCAGTACAGTACATACTCTGCAATACTAGATGCAGATATACAGTAAGGCAGAGGTCACCAACCCTGTTCCTGGAGATCTTCTGTCCTGTATTGCAACTCAAATTTGGAACACCTGTTTCTACTAATTAGCAGCTCAACAGGATCTTTAGCTGTTCAATGTGCTTTGCTAAGGTTGGACTGAAAACCAACAGGACCGTAGGGTTCCAGGAACAGGGTTGGTGACCCCTGCAGTAAGGTGCCTGACAAGGAGAACATATTTTTAGGATAGTACAATATGTTTGAATTGAAACGTGTTGTGTAAGTACCTGCTGGGTATATGTAGATTAGTGTAGCAGCAATGCAGTATACTCTTAGATATGTTGGTTTAAGCTCTAAGGGCTAAAGGGGGTGGGGGTACAAATATATATTCAACATATCTAAGGGCTAAATACGCATGGTGCAAATATACTATTCAGCTAATCTAAACATATAATTTACATACAGACCGGAGAGAATCCCGCACTGTGTCAAACCTTGACGATATCACCTTGGAAGACCCATGAATAGAACTCTCTGGAAGCTCACGGAGAGCTGAGGGAAGGACTGAGCGAGCAGGAGGGAAGGGCTGTACTGTACACACAGCACAGTACAGCATACGCAGCATAACACGTAAAAACCTCTCAGTGCAGAGGAGGGACGTAGTACTGACTCCTTCACAGCTCACGATAAAGAAGAAAACTATACCTGGACAACAAAATTAACTTTAGCAGTATGATATATTTTTCCTGCTCCTAGAGATGGCCCCATGTATAACAGCTGTGGCCTGATGGGGGATGGGGGTGGGGGCTGTCCAGATCAGCTGTGGTTCACCACATAGGAATTCAGTAAGAGAGGATTACATACTGAACTGCTTTCTCAATTTAAACGCTTTTAAAAACTTTTCATGTAACTGTGGGAGGAAAAATGAGTGCAGCTCCTTTCTCACACTGTATGCTGCCTATCATTCATGTTGTTTGACAAATAAACTACTATTATTACACTCTTGTATTATTCTCTTGACTAGTTATGCAATTATGCAAAAATGTAACAGAAATGAAATTGAAAAACTAAAACGTAAAATGTTATTCAGATTTTCTGCCATATTCCTTCCAGTGGAGGAAAATAGAGAAAAAGAAACGATTTGAAGGGCAAACATCTGCTGAAATGAGCTGTGCGTCTACTGAAAGTGGATACGCGGACTTCCGTTGTGCTGCCTGGCGAGTGGTGACAACTGACAAGATAAGTACTTTTTTTTCTGACAGAACAATTTTGTTCTTGGAGACGAGAAGAGGGAATTAAATGTTATGTAGCTGTATTTAGTCCACAGAGCTGTTTTAAACAGTGTATTGTTGAAGTGCCCTGTGTATCAGTCAGTTTCAAGTTCACAAACAGTTTGAGGAAAGCTCTGACCTTGCAAAATCGAAAGATACAGGGAGAGTTACAAGTTGAAAGAAGATGATACACTCTAAATCAAGACATGACTCAAACGGATGTCAGACCTCCCCTTGTCCTACTGCTGCAGTGGGCGGTTACTGTGAACACGCTGATTCAAACAGGACTGCATTGTACTGTATATACTCTATATTATGCTGTAATAGACTGACAGATAAATATCTCAATATTATATCCAATGTTCTGAAAGAAACAGGAGAAAGTTGAGCAAATGACACAATATAATAAAGCAGAACATTATACACAGACTCCAAGAATACAACCTTTCGGTAAAGAATATTGTTTAGGATAGCATCCGAATGTAAAAGTTTTAGCATTATCATTACAGAATATGACCACCATATGAAAACAGAAATCAGAGCTCTGGGAAGAAATAAGTAAAATAAGAAAATGAAGAAATTAGGAGGAAACACATATTTGACAGTTTTTAACAATAATTCTTTTTAAAAAATCTTATTCAATTTAAAAAAATAGAATCAAAATTACTTTTCAATTGTAATTGCTTCTTTTTAATTACTAATCATGTTGGTATTCTGTAACACTGATCCAGTGGAGTTTGTAAATATGCTGCTCACTAAGTGATCCTGAAAGCTAAGTACCATGTCAGAGCAAAGGCCTATTCACAAGTGGGATGTCTCATAAAAGAAACAGGAGACAAAAAGGATCCCAGCACTTTGACATAAACCAGCTCTGCAGTTCTAAAGTGGACAGTTAATATCAGTCCCCTGACTGCACCATAGCACTCAGTGCATTCAGACAGCCGGCGAGAAACAGTTATTATCAAAGCTGTTTATCAAGGGCATGTCATGTTGCCTGGACGCATCAGAAATGAACTGAGAGCCAATTTGATGTGGACAAAAGTGGACAGTGATTCTTTATGGCGGTACTATTGTGACCGGAAACTGTTTTTGTCACTGTGCTATACAGCTGGACTGGGAATACGCCTCTCAAAGTACACGAAAGCAAAAGATACAAACGCTTCATGAGTCCCCGTATGGGTTGGTTTAGTGGCACTGGGGCAGAGGTCACATTTGGAGTGGACAGTCCACCTCTGATGCTTTATTTGACTTTATTCAGACAAGGGTAAAATAGACTGGGTTACAAATGAAGATGGCATCACAGAACAGGAAGTTCTCTAGCAGTCAATCCAGCCTCACCTACAATCGCATGCATGCACACACTACGCAAGCTTCCTGCCTGATAAGCTCTCAGTTTATTCTGATAGCCATTTGAAGTGTTGTACACAGGAAATTCTAGTCTCTACGTCTAAATCATCCCAATACAAATGGTTGAGCAAGTACACTCATCCTATTAATCCCAGCATTAGGATACGCAATGCGCTGCACTCTCAGTGATAATATTTACATGCAGTGCTTTTTCTCGTTCTTCCTCAGAAGCACGTCTAGGGAACCTGAGGTAATAATGTTAATTGAACACAAACACCCACAGCTGTTCCGAGTCGGAGGACAATTAAAGCATCTAATTCCTTCGACTCCATTACGACTCACTTTAGTCACACAGGAAGATGAGTAAATAGGCTCATAAGCACATTAAATTGGGTAGCTTTGGAGGAATGTGACCAGAAATACCCAATGTCTTCCAGTATGTTTTGGTAAGATGTACAGTACAAGAGGCGTATCTTGCGAACCATAGTGATGTACAGAGGTGATATTAGCGCATTGTTGGACAGAGATGATTGAGTAATTCAGCACTGATACTTTACTGTGAGCAGCCAAAGGATTCTAGCCACCTCAGAGTGAAGTCAAATTAAGCGACAACACTTTGATGACAAAACAACAAAGTTGCAATCAAACCTCCATCTCCACCAGCTACCAGATGTATTCTTTGACGTGAGGCTATGCCCAAGGACCTGTGCTTTTTCCTCAGCCAGTGGAGTCCTGTCTCACTGGGCCCCCTGTTCATTAGCTGTTTATTCGCGGCTAAGACCTGTTTAAAATGTGTTTTTGCCTGCGGTAGGCTCTATGCAAGACATAATAGTTATTTGTGGTCGGAGCGAAGTCTGCACATTAACCACACACAGGCGTCACTGAAGGCTTCTGAGACTGTGGTGGCACAGGAGTAGCTACGGTAACGTACGAAGAGCAAATCAAAAGAGCGTATTAATTCATAATACGTGCATTATTCATCCGGGAAATACAAGGCATATTTCAAAATTAGTTGTTGCGAAATGCTGTGAAAGATGAGAGCAACAGTTTGCCACACTTGTTGAGCTGCTAAAGGCACCCAGTACCTTTTTCATGGCTTCCTGAGGTATTAGCTCAAACCCAACTCGTCCCTGATTAACTGCACACATATGGCAGCAGGAGAAATGACTCCTCCATCTTATTGCCTAGAACAACCCCTAATCCCCCCTCACCCCTGCAATACTCCCACGTACAGATCACTAAGCTTCCACATGTTTCACTTTACGCCCTCACCCATATCCAATCTCTCACCTCCTCCCCCCACACACAGACTCCAACCTCTAACCCTCTCTCCATGCATGTACACACCATCACGCCGAGCTCTTAACCTCCCACATGCATACACAGACACACACACACACACACACACACACAGACACTGAAACACACGTACAGTACACACCATCACGCCCCGCTCTTAACCCCCCACATGCACACGCTCACACACACACACACACACACACATACAGTACACACCATCACGCCCAGCTCTTAACCCCCCACATGCACACGCTCACACACACACACACACACACACATACAGTACACACCATCATGCCCAGCTCTTAACCCCCCACATGCACACACACACACACACACACACACACACACACACATACAGTACACACCATCACGCCCAGCTCTTAACCCCCCACATGCACACACGCACACACACACACACACACACACTGAAACAAACATACAGTACACGCCATCACGCCCAGCTCTTAACCCCCCACATGCACACGCTCACACACACACACACACACACACATACAGTACACACCATCACGCCCAGCTCTTAACCCCCCACATGCACACACACACACACACACACACACACATACAGTACACACCATCACGCCCAGCTCTTAACCCCCCACAGACACACACACACACACATACACACACACACACATACAGTACACACCATCACGCCCAGCTCTTAACCCCCAACATACACACACACACACACACACACACACAAACACACACAGACATTGAAACAAACATACAGTACACACCATCACGCCCAGCTCTTAACCCCCCACAGACACAGACACACACACACACACACACACACACACACACACACACACACACACACAGTACACACCATCACGCCCAGCTCTTAACCCCCCACAGTCACACACACACACACACATACACACACACGCACACACACAAGCAAACATCCAGACTCAGAAGGCACTCAGAAGGCTCTCTCCCCTCTTCTAATTCCCAAAATCAGTCCCATCTATCTCTCATCTCTCCCCCCATATCAAACCTAGCAATTGGACCCATTCTACGCAAATGCTCAATCTTCTGGGGCCGGCTTCCTGTTACTTTCATACAATATCAACCTCAGGTATTGGCACCACTGTGATGTAATCAAATATTATTCCAGCGGTGTGACCTTCCTAAGCTCTGTGCAGAGGCTGCTGGGTATTTATCAGTGTAGTGTTATGTGCAACGCACAGTGTCTGTGATGGGGAACAGAGGGGGCAGGCTCTGTAGGCCAAGCTCACTGCTTTAGCTGGTTTATCAGGGCTGGCACTGGGCCGTGCCAGCGGGTGTGTGGGAGGGCACAGAGCACAGGGGCATATGCTGGGTTCTCTTCCTGCCACACACTAATGAAAATGTGTGTGTGTGTTTGTGTGTGTGTGTGCCAGACCTGAGTCAAATGTGTAATTGTTTCGGATTGCTTTTCTATGTTTTACTGAGCTTGGCTGGTGTTTCACTTTATATAAAAGTAAAATAAACACAGTAGCATTTAAACATTTAAATTTGTATTCCAGAATATTCCACCCCCCGCCCCCCAAAAAAAATATTGTTTTCATGAATATTGTAATTGTTGAAATCAAATAGAATTGACATTAGATGAATTATGATGTTCTGGATTAATTCGTTGTCGTTTCTCTGTTATTGAAAACAAACAAGAATAAATGTTGTTCCTGAACAAATGCCAGAGATCCCCCAGGTTGCAATAGGGAAGGAAAATAATTCCTCCAGCTATCAAAGCTAATTCCGCTTGAGGCAGCAAATACTGCATGGTGTGCAAGCAAGCCGTTAATTAATAAAGGCTGCGTGCCTTGCAGGAGCACATGGTGGAGGGCAGGGTGGACAACCCCTTCACTGAAAATGTGCTGTAGGATTTAAATAATCATGATTTCTTTTTATTGGGGAGGGGGGTTTTGGGGGAAATATTCATCACACCCACATCCCTGGCTCTAACCTGGAGTCCAGCTCTTAGTCAGGGGCCAACCCACGTGCCTGATAATGAGGAAAAACTGTATAACACTGAAATATCTACTTTAGCATGAATTTAGTTTCTGTTCGACCGACCAGTTTGTCTTTCAGCTCCGAGGAATACTGTATTCAGCCCCAGAAAGTATGCATAATTCTTGAAAAAGGACATGGTTACACGCAGTAGCTCAGGCAGCCTGATGGAGAGCAGATGTAAACGGTAATGGTAACTGGTTGCTCGTTTGAGGTGGTGTGCAGCCGCGTTTCCTTTTTAATTGCAGCGCTGTGAATCTTAGCAGGACTCAGAGAGGCAAATGGAGCCTTTGAAGAAAGACAACAGATTCTAGAAGAATCCAATTTACTGGCTTTTGATGAATTTGGAGAGCAATGCCACTTTAATCTGAGCTTCAAGTACTTTTTTTATTTTTATTTTTTTCATTTAATTCTGAAATGTCTTGGTAAAGTGGACCCTGCCATAACATTGCATATTTTATCAAAGCAACAATAATGCAGGCCATCAGAGGTGAGCAATGTGACACTTACACTAGTGCAATGCAATGAGCATTGCTTTGTCTTCTGTTTTAAAATACAATCCCAAAACATTAATTTGTCAGGGCGGAGCAGGACTTTTTGCTGCATCTTTAGTTTATATACAGTTTATTTATTGCCAATGCTGTAACTGCACTCTCCTAAAATTTACAGAATGCACATCCTTCCTTTCCCTTTTCATCAAATATTTTGCTTACGTGACTGAGACATCTACTGTACTCGCAGTTAAATTACTGAATTCTGAACTCTGAGGTTGAAATTTGGTGAAATTCTGTGCATGAAAGTAACAACCCATTATAATGAACTGTTTGCCATTAATACAGGTTAGAGTTTTCATAAAACTGTTAACAGTACCTATTATACAATACATTTGTGTGCCAAAAGATTGTTTCTGCTCACAGGGGGCAAGCAGAATCAGGCCCTTAAATATGATCACTGTACTGCACTTTAATCTTAAATTAGACTTCACAAATCCTAAATGTGAATGGCTGTATGACAGTCCTTTTTCTATATGATTCTGAATCTCCGTTGTGACTGAACTTTACACATGGGTAGGAAGTGCTTTATATGCATTTATATAGATTTAACATGTATATGATATACAACTGACATCTGGCCATACAGTACATACTGTGACAGTGCAATAGCAGGTAAGGTAAGGGCTCCAGTACTGCCTTACATGTGTTTTACTTGGAGCTGAAGTGCTGTAATACTGTTATCTTGCTGCAGTGTCAAACATCCAATACTGATAAAGTACCAATCCTCATATCAGCAAAATATGCAAAGATTTTAAAAAGAATGATTGTTCTGTCGCCAATGAGTAAATATCAAAGGTAAATGGCTATCTTTAGAAAGGTGACTAAAATAATTGAGCCCTTGTTTATTTTTATTTAAATTTTTGCGTGAGGTCTCAGCTGCAGGCACTCTTAAATGGAAAGAATGTTGTGAAAAGCCCATCCGTCATATGGCTTTAACCCAGCCCCACAGACTGAATGGTCAGAACAAAAGCCCATTTCTCCAAACGTGCTGATGCATCAGTCTGTCCAGCTGACAATGGGAAGTGAGCTGTGGCGTGATTTTGCTGGGTCACTCACCCCAAAAGGTTCTATCTTTTCTTATTAGTTTAATTTCTACTTAATCCATAGGCCTATAACTTTCTCATAACTAACACACTGCAACAACGTCAATGGATTTTCGTCATGTGGTTGTCGTATGTGGTCACCATCAAGTTTAATTGAGTACCCTGCCCTGTTGCATCAAGTCAGATTTTTCTTAAAGATTATGAAGGTTATTTCCTTAGTAAGTGTCATAACAATGCTTTTCCGCCTAAGTACACCAGCAAAGCACTCCAATTAATTGTGGTTCTCTTCTAGCAGATAATTTCACACTGTTAAACGGCGTGTAAAAACACATCATTGTGTATGTAATTACAGACAGGCAAAACTACAGAACTACAGAGACACATCCATCTTTAGTTAAGATATTAAAGCTGGCAATTGCTAAGACTTCTCAGACTTTTGAAGATTAATTTATTTCAAAGCGTTTACTTCCCCCAATGAGCAAGTGCTAATCCATACTTTGGTTTTAATTTACACCAACATTTAAATAATTTACTTTTTTTAAATGGCAATCCACTGTATGCTGCTTGGAACAACTTCACATATTTGAATTCTGAAATATTTTAATTCAATATTTGGGGATAAGATATGTCAAGCTATTTGAAAGAAAAAAACAACAACAACTATTTTCTGCTCTCTCAATATGGAATTCTCATCCCATTGCTCCAAGCTCCTTGACCGAGAACACAAAGATGGAATACAATTTGAGCCGTGCGCACATAGTACTGCTGAACCAGACAACTTACACAGACCACACGATCTGGAGATCTTTACAAAGAGTCATTTTATGGTCCACCAATCATTTCTTTGTAGATTTTTTTGATGAATCCCAGGTTTTTGTCCAAAATGCATAGGTCCTTACTGTAGTTCATGATTCTGTTGACCTTAAAAAGCTCCAGGACCAGTAGATACACAATAACCCAAATGGAACACAAAGCTGAACCTTTTTGCTCATCTTTATTAAGGGCGCCAATAATTTAGCAGGACACAGTATATTCAGTGCAGAAGACAGGCAACATGCTTCATATGAAACTGGAATTTCATCGATTGATAGTCCTTAGCATTTTCAAATTCATCATAATTTATTTAGGTGAAATAAAACCATTTATTTTTATTATTACATTTTGTTTTGATACCACTCACCTTAAAACCACGGAGGGCAAATATTATTTTCCCCGGAGAGGTTGATTATGATGATAAATGTTCATTAGAGGTAGACCCATCAGTCACATGTCTGACCATGATTTAGTTAAGCTAGCCAACATTTTATTTTAAAGCGTTGCCTGTAGTATACTGAATTATAAGGATGTATTGCAGTACTGTTTTCATTTTTGCCCCCCTGTATAATGTACATGTATTTTAACTGTACATGTATTTTCACTAGAAAATGTCAAGTTATGACTTTCTGTGACGACAGGCACATATGCTTGCATATGGCTGGGTGAATCCGACTCTGACTGTAAATAAATAGTCCCCTCATGACATTTTTCGGGGTTTTTTATTGAAACACAAAAAAGCACAGAGAAAGAAATCGAAAGTGGAAGAAGAAATCACTCTCGGATCAGATAGGACTGTTGCAGTTCTTAAAGGTAAAGTTTCTTGCTGCGAGGTGAGCCAGTGTTCATTTTCATCAGGGGATTGAGGATAGCACACTGTCTTCTTTAAAGGTGTCTCATAGTTACACAGGCTCTTTGCGCTCTATCTCTCTCTCTCTCTCGAAAAGGTGAAGGATTTCAGGTGGCTCAAGTAATTATATAAGGAAAATGTATGCATTTAGAATTGATGCCCTTATTTTAAAAAATCCAATTCCTCATGCCTCAGCTTAAGCTACAGATTGAAAAGCCGAAGGATCTGTCAATATAATGGATTCACACTACCTTAAAATGTGTAATGCAGCCTTTATTTCTGTTTTTGCTTGTTTGTTTCTGAATCAGAAGATCTGAAGTTCAGCCGTTCTCCAAACCCGGGTCTTCATGGAACGAGTCTCCTGTATGATTTTTAGGCCTGCACCCAAAAGAGAAAATAGGGTCCGCTGTCGATTCATTCAAAGTGCCAAGCAAGTTCATCCATGCCTCCCTCAGCACGCTTGTATTTTAAGCCAAATTTAATGACAAAGTGTTGACTGAATACAGGCCATTACCTCATAGTGTACCTTGCTGGAGGTTTCGGAGGTGATAGATCTGGGCTGCTCACCTGTAGCAGGGTTCTCATTCCACAGTGGGCATGCCACAGGGATTACGTCTCATTGGCCAGGACCTGTCCAATGAGAAGATAGAACACAAGCCTGGAAACAGCTGAATCACCTCAAACACTGCATTACATAATATCCAGCATTGATATTCCTGAGCAGTGCCATTGCGCTCCTGAAACTAGGTTCATTCGAAGCAAATGCCCAGAGACAACGTCATTTTATGACAGATAAAATTAAGCAGCGCTGCCATTTTAAATGTTAAGGGAAAAGAGGAACATATACATATCTAGGAGTATCCAAAGCGGTCGAAAAAGAATGCAAAAAAAAAATTTATCTGATGAAGATTCGGATTTGCACCTTGAGAATTGTAATAGTGCTTGCTCATAGTAATTCTGAACATCACCATTAGTCAAGTATTTTGAGGAGGAATACTTGAGTTTTTGTGTATAAAAATTTTATATATTCTCAGATCTTGTGCCAAATATTGATGTTGTAGGTGGCAGGTACACTGTATGTGTCATGTATTCTGTAGAGATTATTAAGCAATACTTATAACAAGAAGAACAAGAAGTTTGGATTGAGCTAAATTAATAATGTCCTCCCCACAGCTGAAATAAGGAGATTGGCTGCACAAATCCACAATTCTCCCCTTTTTGTATTCACCCCCACTGTTAAAGGCAGAGCTCAAAGTGTGAGCACACAGCTTGTGGGATTGCAGCCTCGATCATTTCAACTTTTTTTCACGGTTTGACTTTCCCACTGCTAATCAGGGCAAGCGTAGAGCATATTAAAGGATTTATGTTGCTGCTATGGGAATTCAGACCTGGTAGTTTTCTATTGAACAGAAGAAGCTTTGAAAAGAATAATGTTATACATAGAACTAACACTCAAAACACTTTCTTAAATACATAATGCTAAAACTACCCTTGATTACTCTGGGTCTCTTGAAGACGTAACTGTAGCAGCAAAAATCATTGGCTAATTAAATATTTGCATTAACAAGCTGGTGTACAGGTCTGCCTAATAAAGTGATCACTGAGTGTATTATGTGCATATTATTTTCATGAAAAGTTTGATATAAATCAGGCTGTGTACATGTATGGCCTTGACAGCTACAAGCAGTTCTAATTGGCTATGCTTCTGTGATATACTGTATAGTGTAAGGGAATCTAATCTTTGCAAATGAATTGCACTCAGTTATACTGGCAGGAGTCACGGACAGTGATTCAGTATCTTGTTATGCCACTGCGCTCAATGTGCTCTAAGACATGGTAATAATGAAGGACAGAATGCTGCACATATTTCTCATACTTTGAAAAGAGCCTCTCGTCCAATGCAGCAGTAAAATACTACATAGTCCAGTTATCTCTCTCCCTCTAAGCCTCTCTCACTCACACACACACACACACACACACACAAGGCACCCCCCCACACACATGCACACACACACACACACACACACACACACACAAGGCACCCCCCCACACACACACACACACACACACACAAGGCACCCCCCCCCACACACACACACACACACACACATAGGGAAAAGGAATACAATAAATGCTTATTTAATATACATATTCACAGTTACTATGGCAAATTATAAATATAATACATTTTCCACTGTTTTAAAGGACGTTTAGCTAAATACAGGGGAATCCAGATCACAACAATGCTTCCCTAACCAACGTGAACACAGAGGTGACTATGTCCTGATCGGACACATCCAAAACAACAAGAGTTCAAGGCATTACAAGCCGTTATAAATCAGGCATATGGAAACTGTGAAACACAGAGTGGTGTGTTTGCTATTCTTCAACTTCCTAGCCCTAAAAAGAAGCTAAAGTAACCCAGACTTCAGGACTAATTCCCCCTTCGGCCAGTGCACACACACAGATACAGTATGTTGAAGAAACTATGCTTGCCCAAAAGCAGGGGTACTCAACTCCGGTCCTCTAGGGCTAGTCTGCGTACTGGTTTATGTTCCAACCAATTGCCTTGTTTTTAATTTGCTGACAGCTCTATAAATGACCCTGTTTCAAGCCTGTACTTGAGCACAGTAAAATCATTAGTATGAGGTTGAGGAATGGCGGAGAGCCAGGCGCGACGAAGGGTAATCCCTAGTAAGCGGGCACGCGAACGTGTCCGCCACTAAACCCAGGGAGGTCGAGAACACGAAAACAACTCGGAGACAGCTCCGACCAAATAAAGAAAATAGCCCCAAAAAACGGCTAATGAAAATAAAGCAACCCTTAAAAACCAGGGCGAAAACGCTCCGGAAAACGCACAAACCAAAATACATACCGGGGACAACGTCCCTCACCCACAGACTCACACGAGCCAAAAACAAAAGAGAAAAGAAAACTAAAGAACCTACAGGAAGGTGTTCGCAGTGTACACACACACACAACGAGCAGAACACCTTCCTTACCTTTTTTTTTTGGTTTTGTTTTTTTTTTCTTTTAAATTCAAAACCCAGAACCAGCACAATACCTGACTCATTTAACCGTGAGTCTACCGTGTGCTTACCAGCTTGGTGGCAGTGCGAACAGTGACACCAAAGCATCGACCGATTGTCAAAGAGGGCTTTAAATACCTTCTGGAGGTAGCCACCCTGTTGGCACTAATGAGCACCAGGTGAAAATAATAAACTACCTCCCAACCCTGACACATTAGTATACACTTGCAGTCTGCAGCTGTAGCCGGTACTCATACACATGTCAGATAAGATGTGACAGAGTCAATTAGATAATTAATACCAGAAGTTGGCACAAAAACGTGAAACGGATCGGTCCTTGTTGTGCATCCCTGCCCAAAAGGCATGAATCTGTTTTTTTTCTGCGTATCTAGTTTGGTTACTGCACAGATTTGCGGCCACGCTCGGTATCACTTAATTTCCCATCAGCACCATGCTTTGTAATGGGGGCTGTGTGGTTAGTTGGGGGAGGGCTGTGCTCCAGAAAAAAAGATGCCACCCCTGCTAAAAAAAAACAACTCAAGCTAGGTTTTCAAAACAGCTGGTTGACCAGTTCAGACCAGCTCCATACTCAACATGGTGAGATCAGCTCAAACTACTGTATGCTGGTCATTTCAAGCTGGTCATCGCTGGATTTTATACTCTTAGCGACCACTGCAGCTGAAAGGGTAGAGTGCAGTAATAAGCCTACCAAACGCACCTTTCTTATTGCTGAGGAAACTGGCGGTTTCCAGGGAAGTGAGCAGGGAACATGGGTTTGTGCTTTTCTGATGACTGATTCTCAGGCAGGTCTCCAGGGGACGTACCTCAACGAACGTGTATTTATTGCGGAATATGAACTAATAATACGAGATCATTCACCGCGGGACATCCGTAAGGGTTGTTAATTGTCCCCTCTTCGGTGACGTGAAACGCCAAATTGTTTTTCAGCAAGCAAACCTTCAAAGGCGGCCAGGTTGGGCCTACGTAGCACCCCGGGGGAAAGTGTTTGGTTGATTGCATTTGCATATCAGCATAGCCAGGGACATCGAGTCATTTTTCTAAAAGAACAGCCTGGGGTTCTCTTCAGGGTGTGCACATCTATAATCTTAATTCACACTTCACACCGAGGAGTGTAAAACAACTGTCAGCATAAAACCGCATCCCCTGGGAGAATCCTACGGCCTGGCAGAGATTTATTGCACAACAACGTCTAGCAAGTTTGTCTGAGGGCGCAATCCATACGTGGGCACGTTTAAGGGTAGGTTCTACTTCACGGAGGCCAGATAATAAGCATATGACCCACAATTCTAGAAATGCTAATACAAATGCGCATGTCTACTGTCAGGACTGAGTGCATCAAGATAATGTGTACCATGCTACTGTATTTGTTTTTGAAGGACTTTGTGAATTATAACCTATGAAGTGATATTGTGATCATGAGGCAGGGGCAGGAGTGCTTTGAAAGAGATTTGAGAGTGCCTTGACACCAAAACGCTGGGTTGTGCTCATGAAGAATATGGGCTTCAAAACTTTGTGGCCAAAGGAATACTGCACCCAAGTGAAGTGCAGAACACTTTTAAAACACTAAGCTCTTTCTCCTATCTCCCTTGCTTACCAAACCTGTCCTTTCCTGCCCTCATTCACATTTATGTATGAATGATGACAGTTTGTAGACACTGATTCGGACAGCAGTGAAAATCCCAGGAGATCAGCAGTTTCTGAGATACTCAAACCACCCTGTCTGGCGCAACCAATCATTCCACGGTCAAAGTCACTTAGATCACATTTCTTCCCATTCTGACATTTGGTCTGAAAAACAGCCTATTGACCATGTCTGCATGCTTGTGTGCATTTAGTGGCTGCCACATGATTGGCTGATTAAATATTTGCGGTAACAAGCTGGTGTACAGGTCTACCTAATAAAGTGCTCACTGAGTGTACATTGCACATGCAATGGCCTTAGCTTTACAGTGCATTACACATTCTACACTGGGTGTTCAGTGTGATATATACCCATGGAATCAATTTCAAATTTCAATGCAATCCTGTCTGTTTCTACATTTCAGGCCCGGCAGTTGCAGTTGCATTGTTTGTATAGTCATAGAAACAAATAGTTTATTACATTCAAATAGCTGTGAGCAAGCTTGTACAGTCCTTTTGGAGCAACTGCATAAGCTGCTTATTGGTATGAGGAAAAGATAACCAGGTTTCCCAAGGTTTACAATATGAAGATAAATAAGGACGAATATAAAGAATAGATGAATATCTGTGAAAGGGGTTAATAAGGGAATATTTGTGACAAGGAATTAAAAATGTGTAGTGCACTTTGCAAATTTAAAAGAAATGTTTAAAAATAAGGTTAAATATAAAACTCTGTTTTTATGTTTCTGTTCTATTTTCTTCTATTCTATTTTATTTATGTTATGTTTAGTTTTTTTGTATTGCCTAAACCTAGTAATGAAAGGGTTGACTATTAGAATATGTTATGTCAAAAGGGTAGGTGTAATAAGCTAAAGCATCAGCCTATGCCTTTTCTGTCAACACTGTTATTCAGTATTTCTATGTGCATTCATTCTGTAAAATTGTTAATAAGTAAAATAAATAAATAAATAATAAATAATAATAAACAATAATAAATAATAATAATAATAATAATAAATAATAAATAAATAACTACTACTACTACTACTACTACTACTACTACTACTTAAAGATACAAGGGAAACTACTAACACAAGGAAGATTAGAAAGATGCTATCAACCACACATATTTATGGGATCAAGTCCAACTCAACATACTGTCATAATTAACTTTCAGAGCATGTTACTGTCCTATACATAAAGTAAGCTCCATAATGTTTGGGAAAAATACATATTTTTTCTTGATTTAACTCCACAATCATAGATTTTCAATCAAGCAATTCACATGTGGTAGAATTGTACATTGCTCTGGTAGACAGGTGTTTCTGATTTTTTCTTCATTATGTTGAGAATCTTCTGTAGAGGACCTTTGTGGTTACAGGGCTTCCTACTATTCTCTTTCTTCTTAATGATGTTCCAAACAATTGATTTTGGTAAGCCTAAGGGTCGGCCTATGCAGCTGACTGTTTTTTATTATTTCTCAGCCTCAAAATGGCTTCCTTGACTTTCATTGAGACAACTCTGGTCCTTAAGTTGGTAGATATCAATAATAGACTCAGAAGCCAATCAATACCTAGAATCAAGACTTGATACTGAATGCTGTTCTATATCCTCACCAAGCAACTGAACACACCTGACTCACCAGAAATACCTGTGAACCATTTGTACCAAAATGTATGGTGTTCAGAAATGGGGAGAATGTTTTGAAACTAGAGCTGTAATTCCTGCATGGTTGAAACAAAATGTATAAATGATGAGAATTTGCTTTAGATTTGAAAGTATGGAGCACAGAACCAAATAAATGTACTGCCATAATGGTAACACCAGGAGAGCAAGCAGAAAGAAAAACTGATGGCAACGAGAAAGGCCCACCCATTTGACTACTGTTCCCAGCATGCAGTTATGTGGTGTGCTTCTGATAATATCAGAAAAAAAACAAGGAATCAACCATTTTATGAGTGCTGGCCTTTTTACATTCTAAAGTTGTGTCCTCACTTTAGAGCTTTTGAACATTAACAAATATATCAGAGCAGGCAAAATACCGTTCAGTATGTGCTGTGTGTAGTATGGGGGAACATCAGGTCGTGAACTGAGAATAAGGGGATGGATACCCGAGTCTCCCTTAAAGATCTTGACACTATGCAGGCTGTGGGCTGATCATCGGAGGGAGGGAGTGGGATTCACCGAGAGCAGATGATCACAAACCACGCATCACAAGCAGTTTTTTCTTTTTGTTATTTTCACTGAAAGTAAGGACTTTTCGTTTCCTGTCTGAAAACTGCATGTAAAGGACGCTTCTGTTAATCATCAGTGTGCAAGCATGAGCCAGTGTGTGCTGATGCGTTTAAAAACAAGCCTCTTAAAAAAAACGTCATACTTACCCAAACACAGGTCTTTGTAATTCCTACTGGGTTCAGATACAGTAGTTTCCATTCCTTGTTAATTATTATTATTAATGGTGCCAAGCTATCTCATGAAGAAAAGCCATATGTTCATCCCTGGTGTGTGCAGGTCAGTGTCGACATTTGTCTAATGAATGCATCCAAAAAATGCTAAATTATCCTCAAGGAAAATGCTCAGTTATATTTAAAAGCTAAACCAAAGTAAGTGTTAAGGCAATGCTGTACAAGTTTAATGTGAATTATTAGTCCAACAAATCATTTTTGTGGGATTTTATAATTTCATATAACTATAACTTTATATTTATCCCCCAAAATTATTTTTTTCTTTTGTATTATTTCCAAGTTCAAACCAACAAAACCAGCACACATATATAGTGAACCAAAACCAGCGACACACCAAAGCTGTATTTGCTGTAAAATAGTCACATCAAATAGTGAATATTAAGATAACACTTATAAAGATGTTCCTGTATTTGCTGTAAAATAGTCACATCAAATTGGAATATTAAGATAACACTTTTGACGGACTGAGCACAGACACATGACTTGTAAGCCAAGGTAATACTGTTGAAACTGTGTTGTTTCACAGTTGACTTAATTTGTTTTTTATTTAAAGTTTTATTTAAAGTTTTATTTTTTATTTTTTTTGCTTTACTGCCTATATTAAAAAGCATATCTATTACTCTCGCCACCTGATTTGATTTGAGTTTTTTTATATACAGTATATATATTAAAAAAGTAACCCATATCCTTGATGAAATTATTTTAATCTGCTCTAGAATATTGATTACAATTGGGTCTCTCAGTAGGGTAAATGTTTATTAGAAATTAATATACTGGATTTCTATTAAATTAAACTGAATTTCAAAGTCGTTGCCTTAATGGAATAATTGTTTGGACATGGTTTTCAAACATTGGCTGCTTCTGGACTACTGAATTCAGCAGTGCCTAATAATTCAAGCCAAAACCCATTTGGGTTTACACACATACACACACACACATACACACTGCACAATTTCTGTGTTAAATCAGTTTTTCCTGGTAGATCAAGCTCTAGTTCAGGTGTTGAAGCCAGACCTCACAGGCCTCCTGGCTACGGCTCCTCCATCTTGTGAAACCTCATGAATTATCCTGTTACACTCTTGTCACCAGAGACATTCACACTAAAAAAAGCTTCACACATACCTGCCTGTTTTTTCTGCTGTACTCACACCTGTCCTGGCCCATCTACATCTCATAATGCACATCAGCACACATTTCAGTTCTTTCACCAGAACGTGTCGTCTCTCATTTAAAACAAAAAGCGCAGTGGAGACGCTGTTTTCACGGAGGTTGTAGAGAGGATGTAAGTTAATTAAGCAGCGCGGTGATCAATGCTGTGACGGTACGGCGTGTCAGAGGTGGGGGGCCTCAGACCCGCCGCGGGAGCGACCGCGCCGGCTTCACGGGAAACGCTCAGCGTCGCTGTTCTGACCACCGCGCCGCGGCACGGCTGAGGTCAGCCGCACATGCTTCGGTCACGCCGTCGCACAGCGGACAAGGACAAAGCGCCGCAGATGCCCGGCGAAAGGCTGGGGTCGTACGGAGAGCCTACACCCCGGCTGAGTTGGTTGAATCATACTCTAAGCGGAGGGGAGGACAGGTCCCAGGTTGGACCCAGTGGACAGCTGTCACCCCCCCTGAAGCCCTTCACCAGCGCTCGCTGGAGCTGATGAATTAATGCGCTGTACTGATTTATTGCAGCAGAAGCGGTTCGTTTTATTTTACCGACAATTGTTATAAAGCAGCAGATTTTAAGCTTACCGTGTGCCAGCAATGCAGTTTATTTTTGTTTTTTGTTTATTTATTTCTTTTTGTTTTTGACCAGGTGGAACATTCATTAATTTGACACCAAATCTGGTTATTATTAGAAATGCCAAGTCAAACCTTTTTCAGTGGTAGTCAGACCACTGTAGAAACATACCACTGCTTATAGAATTATGTTGAATAACTTTTGTTTAATAACTTAATTGGTCAGTCTTTCAAAACACAATATTTGTTGTTTTCCCATTCTTTACTGCCGACAAAGCCATTTCACTACTTCAGCACTTGGAAAACAGCAGAAATAGCTGAAAAGTCTGAGTTTTGAGAGCCGTTCGTGTATTCGTTGGGAGGTAACAACACATACCGTTAACATAGTTAACAACCTAGCACTTAAAGATAGCTGTGGTATAAACAATCCTTTGATATAGAGCGATAAGAAAGAAAGGCAATTACAGTCTTTAGACTATACTTGAGTGAGAAGGCAAAGGTTTCTAGGTACCTACAGAGACAGTGCATTCTGCTTTCATACACATCGCATGGGCCATCCTGCCAGATGTTTCTTCCTGCGTACGGCCGAGCAGACATCATGAAAACACTGGAAAGTAATACTAAATAAATAATTGAATACTTTTAAGAAAGCAGATAGCCAAAGCAAGCTTAAATATATAGAGCAGATGCAATTGTGACCATATGATGTGGGATGATGAAGTACCAAGCATTTCTATTTCATTTTTTTAATTTCATTTATACCCAGTTCCCCCATAGCACATGAAATTAATATCAGCCAGCAGAAAATAGACGTGGAACGTAAAATTCAGCAGTTTTCTGGCAGAGACGTTATTCATCAAGCTAACAAGGTGGGTGGGGGTGGAGGTACTTCCACTTTCCAGAAGATGCAGAGGATACACTTTACATTTGTGCCTTGGGTTCCCTTACTGGAGAATAAAAGTGGACTTCTTAGGGATGAATATACTTATATGGATTTATTTGCCTGGGGGGCTTTGGGAGATTAAGAGAAACAGGGTCTCCTTGGGGCAAACCATGACTTTGATTTTCTGAACAAAAGTGACACATGTACAAAGGTTGTTTGACCGTGTGTCAGACTGGGCCATTGGCATAACACTTATAAAAGAGTGTCAAGATGTAATTATACTGGACTCATTTGTGGGTATTTACTTGAAGATAGCCTTCCCTTCAGTTCACTCTCAAGGCGTTTTTCCATCCATCCATCCATCCATCCATTATCTGAACCCGCTTATCCTGAACAGGGTCGCAGGGGGGCTGGAGCCTATCCCAGCATACATTGGGCGAAAGGCAGGAATACACCCTGGACGGGTCGCCAGTCCATCACAGGGCACACACACCATTCACTCACACACTCACACACTCATACACTCATACACTCATACACTCATACCTACGGGCAATTTAGACTCTCCAATCAGCCTAACATGCATGTCTTTGGACTGTGGGAGGAAACCAGAGTACCCGGAGGAAACCCACGCAGACACGGGGAGAACATGCAAACTCCGCACAGAGAGGCCCCGGCCGACGGGGATTCGAACCCAGGACCTCCTTGCTGTGAGGCGGCAGTGCTACCCACTGCACCATCCGTGCCGCCCTCAAGGCGTTTTTGCAATACGGAATCAAAATGACATCAAGAAATTGACATCAAGAAATTTCTTCAACATAATTAAAATTAGACAATAGGCTACCCAATTTACTGAGGCAGTTTGAATAGCCTTTTTAATCAACAAAAAATAAACTTGCAGAAGCAGTAGAACATAAGATTACTTTCCAAAACTACTCCTGTCTGAAAAATGCACATTTGTGGTAGTGCAGGGGACATTCTAATTGTTTTTAATTGTAATGGTCTTGAAGGTAATTGTTTTGTCCTGAAAAGGATGAAATCCCAGAAAGGGATTTAACGTAGCACACACAATCCTTGGAATCTCACAACCAGTCCCTGGATGTTGTGGGAAAAAGAAACATTTCACACTCTATTCGAGTTGTTTTAGATTATAAAATTGTAAAATTATAATTTTTGGTTTTTCGCACCATCATTTCAGTGTTGTGCGTTTCTGAGATACTCAAACCACCCTGTTGGTCATTTCTTCCCCATTCTGACATTCGGTCTGAAAAACAGCTGAACCTCTTGACCTTCTGCATGCTTTTATGGATTTAGTTGCTGCCACATGATTGGCTGATTAAATATTTGCATTAACAGGTCTGGTGTACAGGTCTGCCTAATAAAGTGATCACTGAGTATATATGACTCTATATTTCAATTCTTCACATATTATTTACAATACCGCCTTTGTCTATTTCTTTCAAACATTCACAGCTATTTGCAAAACTACAAGCTGAATAGCTACGCTAAAGCCACCCTACAACACCTATGATCTGCAAACTCTCACCAATGTGATGCTTTGGTGAAATGTTGCTTTGGCAGGAAAAGGCGATTTATGACAGAAAATCCCCCTGATCCCCTCTGTGTAGTGAGTCCTGCCATATAGAGGCCATCATCCTCCCCTCCCCCCATCCGCCCCCTCTCCCCCCCTTCCCCTCTGCCCCTCTCCTTCCCCCTCTCCCCCTCTACGTCCCTCTCCGTCTCCCTCAGCCAGGAATGATTCCAAGGGCCGACACATTTACCCGCACTGGCCCTGGGACACTTTTACATTACAGAATTAGCATATTTTTTAAATAATTAATTCATTTATACGGTATGACTGATATCCAGGGTGATGTATGGAGCAGGAGAAATGGCAGATTCCATGCAACACAAGAGAGCACTTACGGTATAACCAGGAGCACATGACCACAAAAAGGAACAGAACAGAGCCGTCCTATTTTCAACACAAAAACAGGAGACCGGATTGACGGAAGTGGTGGCAGAAGTACTTGTGAAATCAGTGTATCAGCCCAACATATTCCCCCCACTCAGCCACTATGCCATTCTGAAAACAGAACAGGGGGAAAAGGGTCTGGAAAAGAGTTGAGAAATAATACAAAAGCTGTTTTTAGATACTGGTGTAAAAGGGAAAAAACATTTTAATAGGTTATGCTGAAAATAGCCACTTAGAAATTGGCAATTCCACTCTACTACCTTGTGCACATGCAGCGACAATTTAGTGAAAACTGTATCATTAGACTGCCACTGATGAATGCTGAATTGTTTTCATTTTTTGGAGGGCAGTCCTCTCTCAGGAGTTAGTATCATTTTGGTCCTATTTCCAAAGGCATGTGCTTCATTGTACAAATTCAGAGTGTGTATATGAAAATAGTGGCAAAAATAACGACACGGGTGAAGGGCAATTCAAATGACAAAATGCAATGCCGCAGCTCCGTATATAATTGCGCGTTTTGAAAAAAGATCTTGTGTAATCATGTTGCTGTTATCAGTCCAGCGTGAGCTGCGCTTTGGAAAGGTTCTTTAAAGGAAGCGGCAGCATCTCGCGCTGTCATTCGAGCGAATTAACAGAATGCCTCCCGCCGATGCTTTCGCTCTGGGACGGTGAAGTTAATTTGCGGCGATGACGCTCCTCCTCACTGTGCGTGGCCGTCCGTATTTTTAACCTTAATGCGGAGCCGGAATACAGTCAGTCCCCGACACTAAATATAACTCCCCTGTCTCCTGTTTCACGGCTCAGGGCATCTGAGAGAAAACCGGGCAGGACGGAGCAGGTGGGCCTTGTGCATCTGGTCGAGGAAAAAAAACAAGAGGGGGGAAGTTTCTCCCGGTGAAAATAAATCACGCTAACCTCTCGACCTATATTAGGGTTATTTTATTCCCCCCACTCCCATTACTTTCACTCCGCATGACAGATCAATCTAGATTGATTTCCTTGGTGCCGATGTGCAGGACAAGAGTCCCAAAATAGAGCGGACCGGAGTCAAACGCCAATTCCCAGACACCCCGCGGATGGGCGCCGGGAGACCGCGGGCGGAGTGGGGACGGGGAAAGGGCGTCGCTGCTCGGGCGGTGGCTGCCGGCGACGAGGGTCCGCGCGGCGGACCAATCGAGCGCTGCCGTCGCGCTGTCACTCTGCAGCTGGACAGAGACCGGGGCTGGCACGCTAGGGCCTCGTCATGGTAACGGAACCCGGCACAATCAGGGGGTGCTACACAGCCTATTACACCAGCCCTCTTGTACATAGCACTGGACGTTATCCGTTCCTTAGTACCAGAGGTGGACGAAGTAGAGAAATCCTGTAGAAATACCTTCGGTACAATCTTACTCCAGTGAAAGTAAAAGTAGTCAAGGCTTGAGTAGAAGTACAAAAGTACTTCAGTATCAAAAGTTAAAATACTGTAAAGTGTCCCATCGAGCTGATTGGTACCTTTCATGACAGCCTATCGCCATTGGTGTGTGTGTGTGAATGGGTGAATGAGAGGTATCAATTGAATTGTAATGCGCTTTGGATAAAGGCCCTACACAAATACAGTCCATTTACCATTTACCTAGTAGGCTACATTTAAAAGCAAGTACTTTTGTACTTCTACTCAAGTAGGAAATGTATTAGCCTATGCTACTTCTGCTTTTAGATTTCACAAGTGGGAATTTCTACTTTGTCCACCACTAATTATTACCAGTAAGGCTGTGATGTTATTTCCACAGTGTTCTTCCCTGTTGGCTTCTGGCTGGATCTGACTTGGGGGCTATTGTGTCTAAAAACTAAATTGGGAGAATGCAAGATTTTCATTGCTGTAGTACAGCGCAGGTCTACCTAATAAAGTGCTGTACTTCTCCATGCAAGAACAATTCTTGCATATGTCAAGGATCCACATGGTGAAAAAGAATTAACTGCGTATGCTTGTTGAGTAATGTGAAATCCAGCTTACTACTACATTAACAAGCAGTGAAATCAAACCTAATTACCCAAGAGCACAGAACAGGACTGGAACAAACCAGTGTAGACAGTGGACTCCCATTACCAGGGAAATAGTGCTTGCAGGCCTTAAGGTGCCTTGAAGGCCACTTCCTCTGTCAGTCCCCTCCCAGGCTATTTCTGCTTCTAAATCGGAAGCATCGGCATTAAGAAGGAAAACCCAAAAGAGACCGACTGTGTGCTAATCAATGAAGTTAAGGGACAATTCAATTCAATCAGCATCAAGCTACAATTTCTGGTGATTTTCGCAAGTTCGGCAAAAATCACCACAAATGGAAAATTAATTAAAAACTTGCATTTATATGGAATACTGTGGTAGATGACATTTTAAAATCTGGTCCAACTAATCATGTGTTGGATAGCACAAGATAAGTTCATAGTTCAGAATGCCCGCTTGTGCTATAGACAAAAATGGGCATGATAACATTGTCTTTCTAAATCACTTCAGTGGATTGTGAGGGCATGTCAGGCCAGGACTGTGCTATCCATGGTTTTGCATTAAATGAGGGATTATTTTACAGAGCAGTGGAATCTGAATAATGATGCTTTTCACCACGGCACCTTGATTCACAAGCAGCCAGTGGGTCAAACAAAAATTCTAGATGAATTGCTTACTGCATATTTCTATTCTTTTATGTTCATGGGCCACTCGACTTGTTCTTATGCCTTGAGTGTCATCCAAAGGACAGCAAATATCCATCAGCAAAAAAGAACAAAATAATAATATAAATACTAATCTCATAGCTATGATAATATAAATAGGAATCGAAAAACTGCGCATAAGACTGTTGCCTCTGCTCTGCAGTGAAGTGTGGTTGGATTTCAGTTGCTTATTATCAGACACCCAACAAAGACAATCTATGAGTAATATATGGAAAACCCATACATCAAGAGAAAATCAATATCACAACATTGCAGAGTGGTATTTATTATGCATATTAGCTTCCAGCACAACAATGAGGCAAACTGAGAGAGAGCAGCTGTTTCTGGCAGGCACTGTATGTAGGCACTGCTGCGGCAAGGTTTCTTTGAAAAGCTCTAAAATGGAGGATTTCCTTTTTGAATATCTGCTGATATGATGCAGATGTAAATGCTCAGCTGGGGGGTCTTGGTGCTGGGGATTGCGTCTTGAGCGGGGTCATGTCATTGAGAATCGTCGGCTGTACTCTCCAACAGACACACTATGGTTTAGAGGGCCAAGTTCTCTTGCAGTCACAGGTACACACACACACACACACACACACATAGCCACAGATATCCAAGAAACCTTCCGCTTTGACAAATCACACACACAACACACACACACAACACACATACACGTACACAACACAGACACACACACACATCCGTAACAATGTTTCATCACTGCAGAAGCACCTGTAAAATCACACACAGCTCTTTAACAATAAAGGCATCCTGGTGATGTTTCCCGGAAGGGAGATTTAAAACATAGAGACAAAACGCATATCGTGAAAGCTTCATGGTATGGCACAGAACAGTCATTTACAGTATACAGTGACTTCAGAAAGTATTCAGGCTCCTTCACTTTTTGCACACTTCATTGTGTTGTAGATTTAATTTAAAATTGATAAAATTTCCATTTCTTTCCCCATCAGTATACAAGGGATATGGCTAATGTCATGCCATTATCTGTATCTGTATATGTATTGCTACTGATGCCAAATTATCTGTATCTGTATTCGGATTGGGAACCGGAAATGGGTGTGGTTCGATTGAAGTAACTGAAAATATATTGGCTTTTTGTTTTTTACTACTGCCATTTGCACATTCCTCGTAACTATTCTAATCTATTCATCATTTCATTACAAAATATCACTTTAAAATACAAATTTCACTATCAATGATTTGAATTATAACGAATTAATAATAATAATAATAATAATAATAATAATAATAATAATAATAATAATAGTAGTAGTAGTTATGATACTAGCTAATAATAATAATAATTATTATTATTATTATTATTATTATTATTATTATTGTCATTATTATTATATAATGCAATGTAAGACAGTTGTGGGGCGCAAATATTGCTTTTTATTTACATTTTTTACTGTTTATAAATTATAAAAACCCTTCTTTTTTTTTACCCTGTGCAAAGGTTTGGGAACCCTTTTGGATTATTCTTTGATGATTTTTAAGGCCCAGGCCCAGGTCATATATCCGTTAGGGCTTCAATGAGTCAAATTAATATAATTCCAGGGCTAAACTTTTTATTTTAACTCCATGCCTTCTAAAGTATCCAACTGCTGATGCTGCTGTTCTGTCTGGTGTTTTGATCTTGTTCTGATTTCAGGATGAAGATGGTCCCTTTCCACCAAGAAGGAGAAGGCTACAAAAACTCTCTCAATGTTTCAAACTACCTATTTCCACTGTCAGAAACATTATTAGAAAATGGTTATTTCTAATAATTAGAAAAGATAAATGGAACAGTTGGAGTCAAGCCAAAGTCCTGGTGAGAAATGTTTAGAAGAACCCACACATCACTGCAAACTAGCTGCAAAAAAAGAGTAGTAAACACAATACACAATACAATACAATGTACTTTAAACAACAAAGACCTACATGGCAGAGTTGCCAGAAAGAATTGAAGTATGCAAAATAAAACATTGAGAAGCCTGAAGCCTTTTAGAACAATGTGCTTTGGACTGATGAAACCAAAATTGAACTTTTTGGCCACTACCAAAGAAGTGTGGAGCCTTTGAGAGAAGAACCCCATGCCAACTGTGAAGCATTATCATTTTGGGCTGTGTGGCAGCTAGGGGCACAGCAAATATTGTGCTAG